>NC_034192.2:45798907-46152032 GCF_002021735.2 Oncorhynchus kisutch
CCGCCGCCACTGACACCGCCCATCGGAACGACTTTCCAGGCAGACACTTTTCTTTGGAACAGTGAAGGAAGAGTAGATGAGGAAGACTGGAAACAACATACAGAACAAACTCAAAGGAAAATGAATCAGAGAGGGAAATGCCGGCAGCACATGAAAGTTCAAATGTTTCTTTTTATCTTTGGTTATCTTCACGGTTTTTACATTTCCTAGAAGTGAAATTCCTCAAAAGAGTAAAAGGAGCATTGTACTACTCCGACCTTCACAGCAGCATGACACACAATGACATGGTTTTGTAAGGAGGTCAAAGGTTATTGCCGCAGACTTTACACAGCTCTACTCAGAGTACACCACAAAGCCCAGTCAGTCCTTTTGCTCCCTCTCTGGCCCAAATTCACCACAGCCTGAATCACACTTCAGGGACAACCAATGGACATCATGACATAAATGTGTTTTATAGCACAGCTGCTGGGGGCAGGCTGTTTTTTTATGCTTTTTGGCCCCAACAACATGGCCACCTGCTCGGCATATAAACCCCCTCTGCCGGCCCGCCTGCCTGCCTTCGCTCTGCTACAAACAAAGACATACGAGGGCAGCGCAGACAGAAGCCCACTGAGACAAAATGGCCGCACGGCTGCATATGCTTCGATCCTGGGCCCCATTCAAATGGATTCCAACAACTCCTTGGCTGCAGGGTGACTAAGAAGCCCCGGGGAACGGTTTTGCTAGGTTCAGGGTCTCTCCCCCATCTGCTCCTTTCTCCCTCACTTCCTCCCATAATGGGCCTGCCCTGTACGTGTCACTTCTAGACATCTCTGTTTGCCTAACCTTC
Organism: Oncorhynchus kisutch; assembly: GCF_002021735.2. Classification (NCBI taxonomy): domain Eukaryota; kingdom Metazoa; phylum Chordata; class Actinopteri; order Salmoniformes; family Salmonidae; genus Oncorhynchus; species Oncorhynchus kisutch. The sequence goes on from NC_034192.2 coordinate 45,799,737, forward strand.
AGGGATGCACCAGCGACTACATCAACCCCCACAGGAGATATCATGCTGTGGAATGTGGAACCCACCTGGGTTGTGTGAACGAGAAGAAGTAGTTACTGACATTTGGGAGCTCACCACCACAGACCAACTCCAGCACCTACTCTTCTGGTGAATGGGTACTTGTAAGTGGAGCAGCGATGCGAAGGTCACAGCCAGGGTTTGGTAAGAGGACTTACGAAAGAGTCCTCGCTCTCTCTCTCGACAGGGCTGCATTATTCTCTCCGCCAGTGAACAATATGGACGTTTATGAAACATGACGAATTTGCCAAGGCTGTGCCAGTCCCTCCACTCCCAAGAAGGACTGAGAGACAGAAAATATGTCTGCACACATTACGTTGTGATGGTGATAAACCTACACGGGCATGTGGGCATCTGGGTATGCAGGCATGTGCATATGGGCACGTGTGGGCAGTGTGCCACGGCAGGTTGGTGCATGAGCAGGGCATCCAGGAGGGTGAGGGTACAGATGTAGAAACGACAGGATGTTGTCATACATTATCTCTGTGTCACAGGGATCGGTGCTGGCAGACTATGGTACCGTCACCTGTGTGCTGACTCGCTGTGTGCATATTTACTCAAGCTGAGGTGCTACCAGTGGGTTATCACTCAGACTCAGTCCTCCTGCCATTCCTCAGTGAGTGAGTCAGACAGACACTCAATAGCTTTGTGCATAGAGAAAGCCCCAGCCTCATTCAACAGTTCGTAAGCATACTACATGTCTAGGGTCTGAGCACTAGGTTTGACAATAGACATCTGGACATGAATAAAAAGGCTACAAAAAACAATTCTACCTCAAGACACTTCACGTTGATTACTATTCCCAGAGAACGAGAAAATACAACTTTTTGTTGTCCTTGGATAGTCCTAGACCAGGGTTTCCCAACCCCCCCCCCCCCCCCCGGGTGCACGTTTAGTTTTTCGTCCTTGCACTACACAGATGATTCAAATAACTAATTCATCATCAAGCTTTGGTTATTTGAATCAGCTGTGTAGTGCAAGGACGAAAAACTAAACGTGCACCAAGGGGAGGAACCAGGACCGAGTTTGGGAAGCCCTGTCCTAGAGAAAGAATTTAAGAGGTGAAGTATCTGTCCATTATATTCATGCTGGGCTAAAGTGGTGCAGTATCTATCCATTATATTTATGTTTGGCTAAAGTGGTGCAGTATCTGCCCATTATATTCATGCTGGGCTAAAGTGGTGCAGTATCTGCCCATTATATTTATGTTTGTCTAAAGTGGTGCAGTATCTGCCCATTATATTTATGTTTGTCTAAAGTGGTGCAGTATCTGCCCATTATATTCATGCTGGGCTAAAGTGGTGCAGTATCTGCCCATTATATTCATGCTGGGCTAAAGTGGTGAAGTATCAGAAGTGCTGAAGGGCATTTACCTGGGTACACTTGCATTCTATGACTAAAAAGACATTCAAAAACAAATAAATCAATGAAAGATAAAGTTAATCTCACAGTAGACATTCTGAAAATAAGCCTCTTTTTCATGTAATGCTTAAAAAATATATATGCAAATGACATTGCATCAATATCTTAAAACAATATCATTTTGAGTATTTGGTCATTTCTTTCTATGCTATAAGCTTAAGTTATCATGATCTCGCTCATATTTTTATGAGCTTTTTCAGTCTCTCTATCCTCTGATAGTCATACCTTTTGGTCCATTTACATAGCAGAGCTATGAAAGCCTCTTGACTGCAGTAGTCCGTCTCTTCTTCTTTATCTCTGCTGGCTATGCCAATGCAGGTCAGTCCTGGCTGCTAGGGGAAGTGGACAGAGAGGGAGATAAAAGCCTACTGTACTTTGCTTGCATGTTTGCTTTCTTGCACACATTGAACCTTTCAGTGCAAACTAAGTCCTGTTCTGTTTCAACTGGAGCATTATTAATGAATACGGGGTTAAGACGCTGTGGTTCCAAAATGATAACAGACCTGAATAGAATGCCTACTTAATTTTTTCAGGAATGTGTGCAAGTGTGTATGTGCATGCATGTGTTTGTGCCTTCTCCGCTGGGACTACTTCGGCTAAGGGGTGAAAACAGACTCAAACTATGGGAAGAGCTTTAATGTACTTTGGAGTGAACCTGATCTTAAGAAAGCCTTTTTATGAAAACTGTTTTTATTCAGGCCTCCACTTCTAGAAGGGCACTTACTCAATTACCAAGCTTTATCCCTCCCTCCATCCACCCCATCTTCTTGGGCCTGCATCCCGGCTGCTTGTACATCGCCACAGGCTAAGAGCATGGACCGCTTAGTGGAGCAACGTTGGGCAAATTCAGTGTGTTGTTGGGAGCTTTCTACATGGATATTCAAACATTTCAATCAGTAAGCATAACCAGATGCAACAAACTGAACACTGATATTTTGGGGACTACCCTATTCCAGCAATAATGTATGGATAAAAAACACACTATACAAGGGAGTATTCAACTCTTACCCTACGAGGTCCAGAGCCTGCTGGTTTTCTGACCTACCTGATCATTAATTGCACACCTGGTGTCCCAGGTCTAATTCAGTTCCTGATTAAAGGGGAACATTGAAAAAATGAAGTGGAACTGGCTTCGAGGTCCAGAGTTGAGTTTGACGGTAATATACTATACAAAACATACTATACTATAAATACTATACTACACATACTATACTATAATATACACACTACACTATAAATTCTATAATATCCAGACTATATTATACATACTATCCCATACATACAATGCTATAATACTATACACACTGTACTATACATACTAATTATACTATACTATACTACACTATAATATACTATACATACTATAATATACATACTATACACGCTATACTATATTATACATAGTTATTTCTTACATTGGTACACCAGGTCATCTTAGGTTTCATTACATACAGTCGAGAAGAACTACTGAATATAAGAGCAGCGTCAACTCACCATCAGTACGACCAAGAATATGACTTTCCCAGAGTGGATACTGTGTTCTGCCTTCCACCCAGGACAACGGAATGGATCCCAGCCTGCGACCCAAAACAACGACGCCGTAAAAGAGGCAAACGAAGCAGTCTTCTGGTCAGGCTCTGGAGACGGGCACATCGTGCCACTCCCTAGCATACTACTCGCCAATGTCCAGTCTCTTGACAACAAGGTTGATGAAAGCCGAGCAAGGGTAGCATTCCAGAGGGACATCAGGGACTGTAACGTTCTTTGCTTCACGGAAACATGGCTCACTCGAGAGACGCTATCGGAGTTGGTGCAGCCAGCTGGTTTCTCCACGCATCGCGCCGACAGAAACAAACATCTTTCTGGTAAGAAGAGGAGCGGGGGCGTATGCTTTATGGTTAACGAGACGTGGTGTGGTCACAACAACATACAGGAACTCAAGTCCTTCTGTTCACCTGATTTAGAATTCCTCACATTCAAATGTCGACCTCATTATCTACTAAGGGAATTATCTTCGATTATAAATCACAGCCGTATATATTCCCCCCCAAGCAGACACATCGATGGCTTTGAACGAACTTTATTTGACACTTTGCAAACTGGAATCCATATATCCTGAGGCTGCATTCATTGTAGCTGGGGATTTTAACAAGGCTAATCTGAAAACAAGACTCCCTAAATTGTATCAGCATATCGATTGCGCAACCAGGGCTGGTAAAACCTTGGATCATTGCTATTCTAACTTCCGCGATGCATATAAGGCCCTTCCCCGCCCTCCTTTCGGAAAAGCTGACCACGACTCCATTTTGTTGCTCCCTGCCTACCGACAGAAGCTAAAACAAGAAGCTCCCAAGCTGAGGTCTGTTCAACGCTGGTCCGACCAATCTGATTCCACGCTCCAAGACTGCTTCCATCACGTGGACTGGGATATGTTTCGTATTGCGTCAGACAACAACATTGACGAATACGCTGATTCGGTGAGCGAGTTCATTAGAACGTGCGTTGAAGATGTCGTTCCCATAGCAACGATTAAAACATTCCCAAACCAGAAACCATGGATTGATGGCAGCATTCGCGTGAAACTGAAAGTGCGAACCACTGCTTTTAATCAGGGCAAGGTGAACGGAAACATGACCGAATACAAACAGTGTAGCTATTCCCTCCGCAAGGCAATCAAACAAGCTAAGCGTCAGTATAGAGACAAAGTAGAATCACAATTCAACGGCTCAGACACAAGAGGTATGTGGCAGGGTCTACAGTCAATCACGGATTACAAAAAGAAAACCAGCCCAGTCACGGACCAGGATGTCTTGCTCCCAGGCAGAATAAATAACTTTTTTTACCCGCTTTGAGGACAATACAGTGCCACTGACACGGCCCGCAACCAAAACATGCGGACTCTCCTTCACTGCAGCCGAGGTGAGTAAAACATTTAAACGTGTTAACCCTCGCAAGGCTGCAGGCCCAGACGGCATCCCCAGCCGCACCCTGTGTTTACGGAAATATTCAATCGATCCCTATCCAGTCGTCTCAAATAAAACTGTGAAGGACCTCGGCGTTACTCTGGACCCTGATCTCTCTCATATCAAGACCATTTCAAGGACAGCTTTTTTCCATCTACGTAACATTGCAAAAATCAGAAACTTTCTGTCCAAAAATGTTGCAGAAAAATTAATCCATGCTTTTGTCACTTCTAGGTTAGACTACTGCAATACTCTACTTTCCGGCTACCCGGATAAAGCACTAAATAAACTTCAGTTAGTGCTAAATACGGCTGCTAGAATCCTGACTAGAACCAAAAAGTTTATCGTATTACTCCAGTGCTAGCCTCTCTACACTGGCTTCCTGTCAAAGCAAGGGCTGATTTCAAGGTTTTACTGCTAACCTACAAAGCATTACATGGGCTTGCTCCTACCTATCTCTCTGATTTGGTCCTGCCGTACATACCTACACGTACGCTACGGTCACAAGACGCAGGCCTCCTAATTGTCCCTAGAATTTCTAAGCAAACAGCTGGAGGCAGGGCTTTCTCCTATAGAGCTCCATTTTTATGGAACGGTCTGCCTACCCATGTCAGAGACGCAAACTCGGTCTCAACCTTTAAGTCTTTACTGAAGACTCATCTCTTCAGTGGGTCATATGATTGAGTGTAGTCTGGCCCAGGAGTGGGAAGGTGAACGGAAAGGCTCTGGAGCAACGAACCGCCCTTGCTGTCTCTGCCTGGCCGGTTCCCTTCTTTCCACTGGGATTCTCTGCCTCTAACCCTATTACAGGGGCTGAGTCACTGGCTTACTGGGGCTCTCTCATGCCGTCCCTGAGTGGGTTGATTCACTGATGTGGTCATCTTGTCTGGGTTGGCGCCCCCCCCCCCTTTGGGTTGTGCCGTGGCGGAGGTCTTTGTGGGCTATACTCAGCCTTGTCTCAGGATGGTAAGTTGGTGGTTGAAGATATCCCTCTAGTGGTGTGGGGGCTGTGCTTTGGCAATGTGGGTGGGGTTATATCCTTCCTGTTTGGCCCTGTCCGGGGGTGTCCTCGGATGGGGCCACAGTGTCTCCTGACCCCTCCTGTCTCAGCCTCCAGTATTTATGCTGCAGTAGTTTATGTGTCGGGGGGCTCTGTATATAGCCCTTCGTACATCAGCTGATATCTCAAAGTGCTGTATAGAAACCCAGCCTAAAACCCCAAACAGTAAGCAATGCAGGTGTAGAAGCACGGTGGCTAGGAAAAACTCCCTAGAAAGGCCAAAACCTAGGAAGAAACCTAGAGAGGAACCAGGCTATGTGGGGTGGCCAGTCCTCTTCTGGCTGTGCCGGGTGGAGATTATAACAGAACATGGCCTAGATGTTCAAATGTTCATAAATGACCAGCATGGTCAAATAATAATAAGGCAGAACAGTTGAAACTGGAGCAGCAGCACGGTCAGGTGGACTGGGGACAGCAAGGAGTCATGTCAGGTAGTCCTGGGGCATGGTCCTAGGGCTCAGGTCCTCCGAGAGAGAGAAAGAAAGAGAAAATTAGAGAGAGCATATGTGGGGTGGCCAGTCCTCTTCTGGCTGTGCCGGGTGGAGATTATAACAGAACATGGCCAAGATGTTCAAATGTTCATAAATGACCAGCATGGTCGAATAATAATAAGGCAGAACAGTTAAAACTGGAGCAGCAGCACGGCCAGGTGGACTGGGGACAGCAAGGAGTCATCATGTCAGGTAGTCCTGTGGCATGGTCCTAGGGCTCAGGTCCTCCGAGAGAGAGAAAGAAAGAGAGAAGGAGAGAATTAGAGAACGCACACTTAGATTCACACAGGACTCCGAATAGGACAGGAGAAGTACTCCAGATATAACAAACTGACCCTTGTTCTTCATGATGCTCTCTGCGCTTTTAACGGACCTCTGAGACTATCACAGTGCAGGTGCATTTATACGGAGACTTGATTACACACAGGTGGATTGTATTTATCATCATTAGTCATTTAGGTCAACATTGGATCATTCAGAGATCCTCACTGAACTTCTGGAGAGAGTTTGCTGCACTGAAAGTAAAGGGGCGGAATAATTTTGCACGCCCAATTTTTCAGTTTTTGATTTGTTAAAAAAGTTTGAAATATCCAATAAATGTCGTTCCACTTCATGATTGTGTCCCACTTGTTGTTGATTCTTCACAAAAAAATACAGTTTTATATCTTTATGTTTGAAGCCTGAAATGTGGCAAAAGGTTGCAAAGTTCAAGGGGGCCGAATACTTTCGAAAGGCACTGTAAATAAATTTGATTTGATTTGATCCCAGTCTGCTGTTCCCACATGCTTCAAGAGGGCTAAACGACTACCGCCCTGTAGCACTCACTTCCGTCATCATGAAGTGCTTTGAGAGACTAGTCAAGGACCATATCACCTCCACCCTACCTGACACCCTAGAGCCACTCTAATTTGCTTACCGCCCAAATTGGTCCACACACGATGCAATCTCAACCACACTGCACACTGCCCTAACCCATCTGGACAAGAGGAATACCTATGTGAGAATGCTGTTCATCGACTACAGCTCAGCATTTAACACCATAGTACCCTCCAAACTCGTCATCAAGCTCGAGACCCTGGGTCTCGACGCCGCCCTGTGCAACTGGGTACTGGACTTCCTGACGGGCCGCCTCCAGGTGGTGAGGGTAGGTAACAACATCTCCACCCCGCTGATCCTCAACACTGGGGCCCCACAAGGTTGCGTTCTGAGCCCTCTCTTGTACTCCCTGTTCACCCACGACTGCGTGGCCACGCACGCCTCCAACTCAATCATCAAGTTTGCGGACGACACAACAGTGGTAGGCTTGATTACCAACAACGACGAGACGGCCTACAGGGAGGAGGTGAGGGCCCTTGGAGTGTGGTGTCAGGAAAATAACCTCACACTCAACGTCAACAAAACTAAGGAGATGATTGTGGACTTCAGGAAACAGCAGAGGGAACCCCCCCCTATCCACATCGATGGAACAGTAGTGGAGAGGGTAGCAAGTTTGAAGTTCCCCGGCGTACACATCACAGACAAACTGAATTGGTCCACCCACACAGAAAGCATCGTGAAGAAGGCGCAGCAGTGCCTCTTCAACCTCAGGAGGCTGAAGAAATTTGGCTTGTCACAAAAACCACTCACAAACTTCTACAGATGCACAATCCTGTCGGGCTGTATCACCGCCTGGTACGGCATCTGCTCTGCCCACAACCGTAAGGCTCTCCAGAGGGTAGTGAGGTCTGCACAACGCATCACCGGGGGCAAACTACCTGCCCTCCAGGACACCTACACCACCCGATGTCACAGGAAGGCCATAAAGATCATCAAGGATAACAACCACCCGAGCCACTGCCTGTTCACCCCGCTATCATCCAGAAGGCGAGGTCAGTACAGGTGCATCAAAGCTGGGACCGAGAGACTGAAAAACAGTCTCAAGGCCATCAGACTGTTAAACAGCCACCACTAACATTGAGTGGCTGCTGCCAACACACTGACTCAACTCCAGCCACTTTAATAATGGGAATTGATGTAAAATATATCACTCGCCACTTTAAACAATGCTACTTAATATAATGTTTACATACCCTACATTATTTATCTCATATGTATACGTATATACTGTACTCTATCATCTACTGCATCTTTATGTAATACATGTATCACTAGCCACTTTAAACTATGCCACTTTGTTTACATACTCATCTCATATGTATATACTGTACTCGATACCATCTATTGCATCTTGCCTATGCCGTTCTGTACCATCACTCATTCATGTATCTTTATGTACATATTCTTTATCCCTTTACACTTGTGTGTATAAGGTAGTTGTTTTGGAATTGTTAGCTAGATTACTCGTTGGTTATTACTGCATTGTCGGAACTAGAAGCACAAGCATTTCGCTACACACGCATTAACATCTGCTAACCATGTGTATGTGACAAATAAAATTGGATTTGATTTACATAATATACTATAAATACATAAATTATACATACTATACTAAAATATACTATACATACCATACATAATATAATATACAAACAATAGTATACGTACTATATACACTATACAAACATTTCTGAAAGAGTGCCACGCCTAGGTCTGGCAAGTGCATATTTTCTAATTCCTTGTTTGAATTAACTATACAACACAAAACAAACAAGGTACATTCTTACATTTTATATATATCACTCTTCCTTCCTTCGTCCCTCCCTCCCTGGCAACTGACACAGTACTTTGGGGCCGATTCAGATGTAGGAATTTATGCCTTTCCTATAAAATTCTCAGTGTTTGATATTCAGACTTAACTTATTCAGTCGAGTAACGTGCTCTACAGGTGTGGCTACCTTGCACACTTTGAATAAATGTAATTCAACCTCTGAAAACCCTCCCATTTGCTGGCCAACAGATTTTCTCATGGAGTTTTCATTCAATAGGGTTTTCAGTACATTTATCTTAAGCCATCCCTTTAAATACGCTGTACCTTTTAGTTAGAATTTTGTCGACAGACTCACTAGAATATATTGGGATAATGGGTTCAGAATATCAGGGATCAATTAAAGAAAACTAAAATCTAAATTGCCACATTCAGTTCTTCAACACATGGTAATTATAATAAGGGAGCTGTGAGTTTGTTGTTTACGCCAGTAAACAAGAACAATACCAACTAGTGAGAAAACATAAGGGAGTAACATATAAAGGGGAGGAAATTAAGTCCAGGTGTGAATCATAATGATTAACAGGTGCGCGTAATGATGGGTGCCAGATGTGCGTAATGATGAATCCCAGGACCGGTGGTTCGTATTCTGGCGACGTCGCATGCCAGAGGGGAGGAGCAGGAGGAGATGTGACAGTACCCCCCATCTCTGATGTGCAGCCCCAGCTGCAGAATGATGCCGACGAGAGGGACGACTCCGCGGACCTCCAGCGGGTCTGTCCGGGCGGCAAAGGTGGAAATTCCTGAGGATGTTGCGGTCCAGAATGTCCTCCACTGGAACCCAACACCGCTCCTCTGAGCTATACTCCTCACAGTCCACTAGATACTGGAGGGGGACATTATCAGCTAGGGGACCAGGAACCAACTGTTTGAGAAGGGAGACATGAAAAGAGTGTGAGATGCGATAGTGACTGGGTAGTTGTAACCTGTATGTCACCTCGTTGACCATCCCGAGAAACTTGAACGGCCCCACAAACCGGGGGCTCGGTTTCTTGCAGGGGCAGACGGAGTAGAGAGCCAGACGCAGGGGCAGGATCCTGGTAGAGAGCCAGACGCGGTCCCCAGGATGGAACACAGGGGTCTCACTGCAGTGGCGTTCCTTCTGACGATGGACGGTGGCCGGAACCACTCATCTACTGCAGGAGCCGTGGTCTGGCCCGGGGTCCATGGGGCCAGGGCCAGCTGTAAACCCAAAACACACTGGAAGGGGGTCAACCTAGCGGAGGAGTGACGTAGGGAGTTCTGGGCGTACTCTGCCCAGGGAAGGAATCGTTCCCACTCCCCCTGCCGATCCTGACAGTGACTCCTCAGGAACCTCCCCAACTTCTGGTTCATCATTTCCACCTGCCCGTTGGACTAAGGTCGATACCGGGAAGTGAGGCTGACCATGATCCCGAGCTTCTCCATGAAGGCCCTCCAAACTCGTGATGTGAATTTGGGGCCACGGTCGGAGACGATGTCCTCAGGAAGGCTGTAATGCCGGAAGACCTGCTGGAGGAGTGCCTCAACGACATGGAAAGCAGTGGGGAGACCAGGAAGAGGGATTAATCGACATGACTTGGAAAATCTATCCACTACCCCCAGAATAGTGGTGAAACCATCAGAGGGGGGAAGATCGGTTACAAAGTCAATGGATAGATGTGACCAAGGTCACTGAGGCACGGGAAGCGGTACGAGCTTCCCTGCTGGAGCATTCCGGGGGGACTTGATTTGAGCACATACTGGACAGGAGTTGACATACCGAGTGACATCCTGCACCAAGGTGGGCCACCAGTTCTTCTCAGCGATGGAGTGGATGGTGCGAGAAATAGCTCGATGTCCACGACAACAGCTATGTGTGCCCAGGTCAGCAGCCGATCCCTTATCCCTGTGGGAACGTAGATGCGCTTGGGAGGACAATTCTGTGGTGCAGGCTCCCTCTCTAGAGCCTAGCGGATGTCCACATATACATCCCAAACCACTGGACCCACAACTTGGGAGGATGGGATTATGGGTGCCCTCTGGACAGGAACCTCTCCCGAATCGTAGATATGGGGCAGAGCGATGGCTTTGATGTTCTTAGAACATGGGCGATAGGTCAGCGTGAAGTTGAACCTGGTGAGGAAAAGTGCCGATGGTCAGTGAGGATGACGAATGTTTCCTTGGCGCCCTCCAGCCAGTGTCTCTACTCCTCTAATGCCAACTTCACCTCTAGGAGCTCCCGATCACCGACATCGTTATTCCTGATGAAACAGCGGTAGAAGTTGGCTAACCCCAGAAACTGATGTAACCCCTTGATGGTGGTTGGGACTGGCCATGACCATACCACATCTACCTTCTTGTCCTCCATCCTCACTCCCTGCAGGCTGATTTGGTAACCCAGGGAGGATACAACCCTCTGGCAGAATTGGCAATTCTCTGTCTTGACGAACAGGTGATTGACCAAGAGGCGTTCCAGGACTGCTCGAATGTGGGTGATATGATCTTTCAGGTTGGTCGAGAAGATAAGGATGTCATCGATGTATACAATCACCTGCCATCCAAGCATGTCCCTGAACACCTTGTTGATGAATACCTGGAACTCTGATTGAGCATTGGCTAAGCCAAAGGGCAGAACCAAATACTCGTAGTGAACAGACATCATGCTGAACACTGTCTTCCACTCACCCCCCTCCCGGATGAGATTGTAGGCACTCTGCAGGTCCAGTTTGGTGAAGATCTGAGCCCCGTGGAGCTGCTCTATGGCTGACGGAACCAATGGGAGAGGGTACTGATACTTCTTGGTGATGTCATTGAGTCCCCGGTAATTGATACATGGTCGTAATCCTCCCTCCTTCTTGGAAAAAAGCCAACGCAGAGGACGTGGATGTGCGGAGGAAACCCTGTTGGAGCGCCTCTTGAATGTAATCCTCCATGGCCTGGGTCTCAGCCACAGACAGAGGGTAGATGTGTCTGCGTGGAGGTGTAGCACCGGAAAACAGGTTGAATGCACAGTCCCAGGGGCGATGAGGAGGGAGACAAGTAGCATGGGTCTTGGAGAATACCTCCTTAAGGTCCTGGTATTCGTCTGGTATGTTGGGCTGAAGGGTAACCATAGGATTCTCAACCAATGTGGAACCACAGGGGGACAGGGAAGCAGATCTTCCAGCATTCAGGTGACCAGTCTGTGATTTTCATCCTCAACTATGAGATGATAGGGTTATGGCATTGGAGCCAAGGAAGGCCGGGGATGATTTTGTGACCTGGTGCACTTGTGATGAAGAAAGAGATGCTCTTTTGGTGATTGGACTCCACGGTGATGGTGAGTGGTGTGTCTAATGGTCCCAGATCCTAATGGCCGACAGTCGAGTCCTTGAACTGGAAGAGGAGTTGAGAGCGGATAGATGGTAATGTTGAGGGAGGCGGCAAGGGTCTGATCCATAAAGTTTCCCACGGCACCGGAATCCACTAAAGCTGTAGACACAGTATGAGGGACAGTCAGCCAGAGTGATTGACCCCGAAAAGAGTCTAGCAGGAAGAGCTGAATCTGGAATACTCACTCCTGGTCCAGGGGATGGAACATCATGTGACCGTCCCTCTGCTCTAGTGGATCCCGGATTCTGAAGTACAGGACACCGCTAGAGCTTGTGCCTTCCTTGCCCACAATACAGACATAGCCCCAGCTGTATCCATCTGAGTTGTTTTGCCGCAAAAAGGCATGTGACCCCTACATTCATGGGTTCAGGCTCTGATCCCAAGTACTCGCCGAAGGAGGGAGAGGAGCGATGAGAATGTCGATGCTTCCGGAGAAGGTTATCCTGGCGGATGGCCATCGCATTGAGTGCGTCCAGGGTGAGGTTGTCGTCCCGACAGGCCAGTTCCGTCTGGACCTCCTCATGCAGACCTCTTCTGAATAGCATGCGAAGCGCCGGCTCATTCCATCCACTGGAAGCTGCTACTGTCCGGAAGGTGAGTGCATACTTAGCAGCTGTCTGATTCCCCTGCTGTAGCTGTAGCAGATGCTCACCTCCCTCTCTGCCCTTCGTGGGATAATCGAAAATGCATTTCAACAGAGTCATGAACCCCTCATAAGAATCTAGCTCCTCCTCTTCCCTCTCCCAAACGGCAAACTGCACTGCTTCTTGATACAATGCTTGCTTAACCCGGAAGCCAGCCGCACCAATGTGTCAGAGGAAACACCGTACACTGGGCACCCGTGTCTGGGATCGAACCAGGATCTGTAGTGACTCAGCTAGCACTGCGATTCAGTGCCTTGGAATGGTGCGCCACTTGGGAGGCCCCCATAGTACAAAAGTTGACCTATTCTAATGGTCAACTTGTCCGTCTATGCGATAAATAAATATTCCAAACATAGTCTGGGACAGTTGTGGGATGCGATAGATACCAAATTGATACAACCACTAGAATCAAAAAATATTTTAAAAGCAATGAGGCTGACGCAACAGATCAGAACATTTAGCTTAAAATGTTGATTAACCTGACAAAGATGTTGGTTCCCAATTGGGGACCAGCCCCCCCACCGTCAGCTGGAACGGTGGCGCACGGAATGCAAAAATATTCTTAGAAATATTTAACCTCCACACATTAACAAGTCCAATAGCTCAAATGAAAGATAAACAACTTGTTTATCAAGCCAGCAAGTCAGATTTCTAAAATGTTTTACGGCGAAAACATAGCACATATTTATGTCAAACCACCACCGATACACACCGAAGACACAGCTAATTTCCATAGCCAAATTGAACAAAATATGCAATCACCAAACGCAGGATTAAAAGAAAAATAATTTCACTAACCTTTTGAAATCTTCATCAGATGACAGTAATATAACATGTTACACAGTACATTTATATTTTTTTCAATAATATGCTATAAATATCCATAAATCTCTGTTTACAATGACGCATTGTTAAAAAAATGCTACTCAAATGTCCGGAGAAATGACGATGGCTTCTGCACACGCCGTCAGCTAACATGGAATACACAACATAAACTTTGACTAAATATGCATGTTCTACATATATATAGAAAGATACACTTCTTCTAAATGCAATCGCTGTGTTACATTTATTTTAAACTTTACAGATTTCGTTCACTAGGCTATAATGTGAGTCGGCGCTCAGGAATTAGCATTTTGGCTCCTCTATCTCGGAGTCCACAGAAACCCAAATTTAACACATAAATGTTCCCTTACCTTTGCTGTTCTTCCATCAGAAGACCTGGAAGGGTTTATACTTACCAAAAACAGCTTTAGTTTTGAAGTCTGTGTCTTTCGGTTATCAAACACGACATATTTCGGTTGAAATGCAGCCAAAAAGTAAAGTTTGTGTGCACCAAAACGTCGAAATTACATATTATATGTCGACTAAACTTGTCAAACTTGGTTCAGAACACAGCGTTAGCATGTTATATAGCTTCACAGCAATTCTCAGGACGAAGAGAAACACAGGCATCGTTTAATCAATCTTGGAAGAAAGACACCACAGGAGCAGAATGCGCATGAGAGTAACCTGTTTTCTCCCGCGACCGAAAGGTTTCGGCCCGTCATTACTCTCGTGAGCGTGCGATTCACACAATGAGAAGCCCCATTGAAAGCGGACACCGCGCTGAAGGCATAGGAACTGTTCCCAGGACTGTAGGTGCTCGGGAAGGGTGGGGGCGATGACGTCAAAGTTGGGCCAACTTTTTGGAAGACAAGGGAGAGTTTGGGAGAATGAGTGCCCTGAGAGTTCTGCTTTACTTACAGACATAATTTAAACGGTTTTAGAAGCTTTAGAGTGTTTTCTATTCAATAATAATTTTTAATTGCATATATTAGCAACTTTTGACAGATTTTTTTCTGTTTACCATGGGCACGCAATCACCCCAAAGGGGGCAGCAATCAGCCCTATCCCCATCACTATTAGGCTCACTATTTCTTCACATTATAAGCACAGTAATGCGCACATGGTCGTAGGCTTTAAGCGCAAATGTTCCAAAATGAAATCATTTAGCGGGAAAACACCATTCTCAAAAGTGACCGCAAATGTGATTATGCATGTAATGTTTTATTATACAGGTGCATTGGTATGGTGAAAATTATCTTCTCCAAACTTGAAACTCACACGTCACCTATGTATGCCAGTTAGGCTCTACACTGGTTGTAAAGTGAATTAATGTTCTTCATTTTAAGAAGTTATTTGGCCACTTTAGTTGTGATACAAACCAAAACATATAGGCCTTTGGGCTAGGCTACATGAGGTGTGCGATTAGATGATTTGGAAAAAGTCGCAATAAAAAGGCATGCACCATTTCTTGCCTTACTGCACAAGCTGGGCATCATGATAATATATAATTCACCAGTGATAGGCTAATATTGTCACCCATCAGACTATTCTTGATTTAATATTGTCTTTACATATATTAAATAATATATGTGTGACATTAGTTTTGATTTAGAAGGGACCATTATCATGCTCCTGTTTTGAAACAGGGGTACGGGAAAAAAATATGTAATCTATGCACTTAAATAGCAAATGGAGGATGATTTTCCCGAGGTTCATTTTCATGCCAGACAGGTAGGCTAATCTCCTGTTGTAAAGAGAAGCAATGTGCTTAATATTAGGAAAGTTGAGAAATAAATATAGTAGGCCTAGCCTATAGAAAGCTGATGGGATCCTCCTCTTTTTAATAGAGGACATCAAAACTCTGTTTTCTCACACAATTGCATAGCTTATAGAAATGTCGCACAACATGAGCTCATGGGCTCTCATGAAGTGTTTGATGAGATTTTCAAATATATTTGCATTAATGTCAGAGATTTGTCAGACAATAGAAGGCATAGAACCAGGCAGTTAGTAAGTTTGGTAGGCTACTAATGATCATCAGTGGCATCAGAGCTTGAAAAAACCTAGTAACCGATCACATGGAAATTGACTGAGGTCATAACTTGTGACCACCAGTGTGGCGGTAATACGGTCACCGTAACATCCCTAGTTTATACTGGTAATGGTCAATATTCAACATGATAGAAATAGGAAACAGAGAAAGTCAGGGTAGCCAATAAATTATACATTTGAGAGTACCCATCTCTTAAAGTTAAAAGGCTATACAATTTATATTCTGCATAATGGTAAGGCATTTTATCAACTTTATGGCGGGAAATTTGATAGGTTGATATGCTTCAGTTTGCTGCCATATGACTGGTTTCACATTTGTCTCCAGTGATTACAAGGTAAAATAGATCTTAAACAAGTGTAATTTATATTTACAATTCCCTTATCCAAACAGATTAGTAATTTACCTAGCTTTTATCAATAGCTCTTATCAAGATGTAAATTACAGTGCATGGAGAATGATGTTATTTATATCGGAAGTAAATGCTATTTCCACTTTGATCCGGTAGGTTCCCTATACCTTATTCATGGTTTCCTCGCACGCAAAGGTGGTGGCATTATGACGGAATTAAGTCAAGGTCAGAATACGGCATATCTGTAGACACACCTCCACCACACCTTCATTTATTCGACCTCCACCCCAAACAAATAGCGGGTGAATAGCATGCTATTCACATGCTTAAATTCAAGGTCTGAATACGCATGGAAAGAAAAGTGCATAAAAAAGGTCGGAATTCCCCCTTTGAGCAAAGACCCAAGTTTGCCAGATAAAAGTGCTCTCCCTTCAGTCCTGTTATACACCGCACATCCCAAAAAAGATGTGCTACCTCTTTCCTCTCTATTGGAGCAGCTCCCATTTCCTCTTGAAGGGTCACTGACTGTCTGCCTAATGGCATTTCTGACAAAAGAGGAGTCTGCCTCAGTGATTTAAAGATGGATGCCAGGGAGGAAGGGAAGAAAAGAGGGAGATGGGTTAGAATGGAAGGTGTGTGTAGATGGTATATGTGGCTGGTGGCACTTTACTATGAGCCCATCCTCCCCAATTAATGTATGCAACTGAATAAATGGAATGGTATCAAATGCATCAAACACATGGTTTTCATGTGTTTTATAACATTCCATTCCAGCCATTATTATGAGCCTTCCTCCCCTCACCAGCCTCCTATGGTGGATAGGAGAAATAGAAAGATGGGTGCCTAGGAGGAAGGCAGGACTGGAGGGAGATGGAGAGGAGCGACTGGGGTGTGTGGATAGGAGACATGAACATATCCTGACAGGCCTATCCTGTGACAACCCCTCCCAGCTGGCAAGAGACAACTCTTCCTGGATCTGGTTTCTGGTTGGGTGTGGTTTGGGGGAGATAGAGATATTGAGGGATAGGGCAGTTGGGGGATAGACAGGACCATGTTGGGAGCTGCAGTGAGCTCCACAGCCCCAGGGCAGACAGGAGAAAAGAGGCCAGCTCACTGCCCATTTGCTAGGGAGGGGAGAGGACGAGAGACACTACACCAGGAAGACAGAGACCCACATCCAGTGTCATGAGCAGCCTCAGCAGTCTGGAGAGGAGATAGACATCTTGGCATTTCAGTGATCTAAAGGTCTATGATGAAGGAGGAAACACAAACAACCCCTGGTCGGTCCCTAAATCTGATATGGTACCTACCATAATGCTTAAATGTATCATTTTTTCTGATATCATTTTTTCTGAACTAGTGCCAAAGGTAGATTCTGGACATTGCCATAGACATACAAATGAAAGCAAGAGATTTGGTTCCATACACTGGTACCAGAACAGGAGAACCCTCGAGAACCATAACATGTATAACATCATTGCACTGCTATTACATTACAGTGTTGGCTGGCGATAATGAATCAAAATCAAATGAAATGTTATGTCACATACACATATTTAACAGATGTTATTGTGGGTGTAGCAGAATGCCACTGGTTCAACATCATATTGGGTTTAACAGGCTGATTAAATTCACTGCAGGTTTCACTTCTGCATGTCTTTGTGATGGCCATCCGATGATCAGTGGGCTGTTGTTAAAGCGCACACCTGGAGGACGTCAGATATATACATTTAGATTCTGTCTCAGAGACACATGCTGACACACATGCGTGCAACTCAACAAAAGGTGTCCTCCAACTCCGAGACAGAATTAGCTAAGGTAAGTAGGGAGTCTTCGTCTCTCCATCCACACACCTTAATATTCCGGTTAGTTTTTTTTTAACACAACGTAATTATGTTGTACTCTCCTGACAGCTGATCTGTCAGCACGTGCATTAGGAACACTGGTGCATTTATTAGGGTGCGAGAGAGAGCGGTAGACAGGGAGAGAGCGTAAGAAAGAGAGAGAGAGATGGAAAGGGAGGAGAGGAGAGCGTGTGTGTGGGCAGACCCTGACAGGGCTAGTTTACATGGTGTGTAAAAATAATAAAATCTCATTCCGTATACTGCACTTCCAAGGGTTTTACCTGTACAGGGCAACCCCTGCCTTATCCTAGTTAGATACTATCCCTCACCTTCATAAGTGGTACAATCACACAAGACAAACGCAGAGAGATGAGCATAATCTTTCTGAATCACCCTGAAAAGTTATTCAGACAAAAACAGACCACCTTGGCTGTTGTTGCTGTCATCATCATACAAAGCTATAAGATCAGCTGTAAACTTTTGTGACATTCTACATTACATTCAGGGAAACTCAAATCAGTTTTATCTCATTTCTATCAGCATGTTAAATGTGCAACCACATTAAGGGGTAGAAAAATTCTAGACCACCTTTACTCCAAACACACAGACGTGTACAAAGCTCTCCCTCACTCTCCATTTAGCAAATCACACCATAATTCTATCCTCCTGATTCCTGCTTACAAGATGAAGCAGATGCCAAACTACAAGACTGTTTTGCTAGCACAGACTGGAATATGTTCTGGGATTCTTCCGATGGCATTGAGGAATACACCACATCAGTCACTGGCTTGATCAATACATGCATCAAGGACGTTGTCCCCACAGTGACCGTATGTACATACCCCAACCAGAAGCCATGGATTACAGGCAACATGCACACTGAGCTAAAGGGTAGAGCTGCCGCTTTCAAGGAACGGGATTCTAACCCGGAAGCTTATAAGAAATCCCGCTATGCCCTCCAACGAATCATCAAACAGGCAAAGCGACAATACAGGACTAGGATTGAATTGTACTACACCGGCTCCGACGCTCGTCGGCTGTGGCAAGGCTTTCAAACTATTAAATACAAATGGAAGCACAGCCGAGAGCTGTCCAGTGACACGAGCCTACCAGACGAGCTAAATAACTTCTATGCTCACTTCGAGGCAAGTAACACTGAAACATGCATGAGAGCATGCGCTGTTCCAGAAGACTGTGTGATCACACTTTCCGCAACCGATGTGAGTAAGACCTTTAAACAGGTCAACATTCACAAGGCCGCAGGGCCAGACGGATTACCAGGACGTGCACTGTGAGCATGCGCTGACCAACTGGCAAGAGTTTTCACTGACATTTTCAACCTCTCCCTGTCCGAGTATGTAATACCAACATGTTTAAAGCAGACCACCATAGTCCCTGTGCCCAAGAACAGTAAGGTAATCTGCCTAAATGACTACCGGCCCGTAGCACTCACATCTCTATCCATGAAGTGCTTTGATAGACTAGTCATGGCTCACATCAACACCATTATCCCAGAAATCCTAGACCCACTCCAATCTGGATATCGTACCAACAGATCCACAGATGATGCAATCTATATTGCACTCCACACTACCCTTTCACACCTGGACAAAAGGAACACCTATGTGAGAATGCTATTCATTGACTACAGCTCAGCGTTCAACACCATAGTGCCCTCAAAGCTCATCACTAAGGACCCTGGGACTAAACACCTCCCTCTGCAACTAGATCCTGGACTTGCTGACGGGCCACCCCAACGTGGTAAGGGAAGGTAACAACTCATCCGCCATGCTGATCCTCAACACGGGGGCCCCTCAGGGGTGCGTGCTCAGTCCCCTCCTGTACTCCCTGTTCACTCATGATTGCACGGCCAGGCAAGACTCCAACACCATCATTAAGTTTGCTGATGACACAACAGTGTTAGGTCTGATCACAGACAATGATGAGACAGCCTATAGGGAGGAGGTCAGAGACCTGACCATGAGGTGCAAGGACACAACCTCTCACTCAATGCAACCAAGACAAAGGAGATGATTGTGGACAACAGGAAAGTAGTACCGCACGGCAAGTAGTACCGCACGGCAAGTAGTACCTGGAGCGCCAAGTCTAGGTCCAAGAGGCTTCTAAACAACTTCTACCCCCAAGCCATAAGACTCCTGAACAGCTAAACAAATGGCTACCCAGACTATTTGCATCCCCCCTCTTTTACGCTGCTGCTACTCTGTTATTATCTATGCATAGTCACTTTAGTAATTCTACCTACATGTACATATTACCTCAACCCCGGTGCCCCCGCACATTGACTCTATACCGGTACCCACTGTATATAGCCTCACTATTGTTATTTACTGCTGCTCTTTAATTATTTGTTGTTCTTATCTCTTACTTTTTTGTGGAGTATTTTCTTAAAACTGTATTGTTGGTTAAGGGCTTGTAAGTAAGCATTTCACTGTAAGGTCTACACCTGCTGTATTCGGCACATGTGACAAATACAATTTGATTTGATTTTAAATAATAAAGAACAGCAGAATGAGGGTAGAGTGAGTGCATAGTCATGGTCTGCCCCAAAGCTAGTAGCAGTAGGTAGCTGGTGTGCAAAAACAAAGTTCCTTGCTAACTGAGTAAAGTTCCTCACACGAAAAAAATATTAAGAAAAACAGTGTACTACATTCTAAGAATGTGGTCTGGTCTGGGGCTTATAGTTCCAGACGATTACAAATGAACCTCCAAGAATCAACAATCAACATAATGTGGTTTGTGTTCCGCCGCCGTACATCTCTAACTGGAGATCACAGCTTGTCTGGAGCTAAGCCTCCATCTGTCCCCCTGCTCCTCCAGCAGACTGTCTCCAGCAGACAGTCTCCATGCTCCTCCAGCAGACAGTCTCCACGCTCCTCCAGCAGACAGTCTCCCACAGACAGTCTCCACACTCCTCCAGCAGACAGTCTCCAGCAGACAGTCTCCACACTCCTCCAGCAGACAGTCTCCAGCAGACAGTCTCCACACTCCTCCAGCAGACAGTCTCCACACTCCTCCAGCAGACAGCCTCTACACTCCTCCAGCAGACAGCCTCCACACTCCTCCAGCAGACAGCCTCCACACTCCTCCAGCAGACAGCCTCCACACTCCTCCAGCAGACAGCCTCCACACTCCTCCAGCAGACAGCCTCCACACTCCTCCAGCAGACAGCCTCCACACTCCTCCAGCAGACAGCCTCCACACTCCTCCAGCAGACAGCCTCCACACTCCTCCAGCAGACAGCCTCCACACTCCTCCAGCAGACAGCCTCCACACTCCTCCAGCAGACAGTCTCCACACTCCTCCAGCAGACAGACTCCACACTCCTCCAGCAGACAGACTCCACACTCCTCCAGCAGACAGACTACACACTCCTCCAGCAGACAGTCTCCACACTCCTCCAGCAGATTGAGATGAAAATGATCACCGAGTGCTTTAAGAATAATGAAGAACGTAGTGCGCGTTTCAGTGTGTTTAAGCCTCTGGGTGTGTGTGTGTGTGTATATGAGTGTGAGATAGAGAGAAGACCCTTGTGGCCAGGAGTCACGTTTTGATGTCAGCCCCTCATATGATGATGTCACGTCTGTGCGCAGGGAGTGAACACGCCATTGGAGTGTCACGGGTAGAAGGGGTGAGGAGGGGAATGGGGAGTAACACTAAGAGGCTAGGACAGGAACAGCTCTCCCCCCATCCATTTAAGAGGCACTCCAGGGACAGAAAGAGATGAGATGAGGATCACATACACACACACTATCCTTCTGTACCTAGTTTAAAGACCTTCCGTGTGTCTTGTCAAAGTACAACAAAATGTTACTTGCTAACAAAAACTGAAATATAACATTCCGTTTTCTTACAAGTAAAATATCCACTCTTCAAAATCCACACCACAAAATAAGTAGGCTAACAATGCCATGTGTACTTCTGAGGCAAACAGCAGCAACAATATTGACAACCTGCAAAAAAAAAAAAATCAACTTACTTCAATGCAAGGAAATCATGGCATTTTTCAGTGTCTGAAGATAAATATTTTCCTTATTCCTGTGCCAACTTCATGGGTTGATGGTCATTTCCCTAAGCTACAGTTAGACCTGACAGTGTTGTCTTCTTGCCTTTGACACAGTGCAAGATGAAGGACTGGAGTGTGAAGCTCCAAATATGTTGCCTTTCTAGGCAGTCTCATTTATCACGCACTAACACCGCTAGCACTCAGCAGTCCCTGTCCATAAATCAGCCAGGTACAGGTATCATCTGCTCTGTCATCGAAGGGAGACCGCTATGGAAGAAAGTGAGGAAAGCTTTACTTTACTTACAGCATGTAGGTATAATGCATTATGAAGAAGCTATAATGCATTGCAAGACTTGTCATCATCAGGTTCAGGTTTAGCAAGGCTATAGCTGAAGGCTGTAATGCATTATGAAGCCGTTATAAAATGCAAAGTAAGACTTGTTTTAATCCCTTTATAACGTCTAATCTCAGAATGATTCTCACAAGAACAAAAACATTTTAAAGTAACTTCCCAGTGTTTCCAGATTTCTATGAAATATGACCTATAATTAATTACAATATTAGTGAAATAGTTTTCCTTCCAAAAAAAGGTAATTAAGCATGTTAAAAAGCTTTTAACATGCTTTTCTGTGGGTGTAATCCAGCAACAGAATGGTGTGGGCGCATACCGTTCATTAAAAATATGAATGTGAATAAACCACAGATTGGCCAGCTCATCCTCTTCAGGCAATGACATCATCATCTATGAGGAAATAGCAAGTATTTTTTAAACTATTTTTGAAACTGAGATTCAAGTTTGAGGTGTTTTTTTAAGTGTTTTTTTCTACAATTAATGCTTTGGCCCCAAATATGTGTATAGGATGGGTAAACAATATTATTTGGGTATGAGTGAAGAGAATATGAACTTTTGAAAGAGATTTTCAATGGACAGTTACTTTAAGTTAGAGGGAAAATAACAGTCTCATAACAAATCATTATACCAGTCAGCTGAAGGGTTACCCAAATTAAATTAACACTTGGTAAAAATAACACTTGGTTAAGTGTTACCAAAACACTCTGTGATTAAATTAGGAAAATAGACATTTAAACAGGGGTTGGTAAAAATCACAGTTTGTACTTATACTAATAAAATAGGCACCAGTCAATGATAAAGATGACATCTTTCAGAAATCAGTTTATATAACAAAGTGGTTATTATTTTGTGTAAATATTCCATTACATACTTTAGTCAGGAACAGTGTGCATAACCATTAAAATGTTTCTTCCTTATGGATAAAAATAAACGTAAAGATGCTACAAATATATTTTTCAAGCCAATAAAAACCTAGTCAATGTGAAAGTCGAGGATAGGCAGGGCCATGGTATCATACATCACGGCAACATTGTTACTTTATATTTTCTTTATTCAACATGTCATCATTTTACAAATTACAATATGAAGGACTAACAAAATGTATTTATTTATGTGGCAGCATTGAACTATTTGGAAGTAATTCACTCGCTTTCTGTGGCAAGGCAGCACTCATGAAATTCAAATCAAACCATTCCGTAGCTTAGCAGAATAATAGAAAGTTAAAGTGCACCATCAACGAGTGTGAACGTTGATCCAAACATTCGCTCTCTTCCTGATTGAGCTAGTAATCAATTGACACCAAATGAATGACACCTAATAGTTTCACAAGCCCCCGTCTCCTCAATGACTTGCGCAAATCAGACTTTCCTATCAATAATTTAACTTTCATGACAATAAGAGACGTATTAGTTAAGCATGTACTTAATATGGAAACCGTAGTGCAGATCTCAAGTAAGAATACCAAAAATACAGGGTGAGCATGAGATATTTTGGCCCAGTCAGAGGGAGATGGTTTGGCCCAGTCAGAGGGAGATGGTTTGGCCCAGTCAGAGGGAGATGGTTTGGCCCAGTCAGAGGGAGATGGTTTGGCCCAGTCAGAGGGAGATGGTTTGACCCAGTCAGAGGGAGATGGTTTGGCCCAGTCAGAGGGAGATGGTTTGGCCCAGTCAGAGGGAGATGGTTTGGCCCAGTCAGAGGGAGATGGTTTGGCCCAGTCAGAGGGAGATGGTTTGGCCCAGTCAGGGGATCCTTTAATACCATTGGTGGTTCAGTCCCTTTACAGGTTACTGTTGCCACCTGCAACACTGTTGCTACTCTCTATGCATACACAGCACACATTTATCACCCTACAGCACAAGGGAAATAGCTTGGTCCCAGATCTGTTTGTGCTGCTTAGCTGAGAGTTGGCTATTCAGCACTAACAGATCTGGGACCAGGCTACAGGGGAAAATACAATAATCACAAATGGGGAAAGTAGCTTTCGTCTCTGATTTCATTGTACCAGTAAATCAAGAATGAGATATCCATCTTCAATTTCAAATCAAATACAGTCAAACTATGATATATTAATTTCCAAAATGCATAAAATGACATGCTAGTATGTGTTATCACAATTTTCAATTTTTGGACTTCCTGCAGTCAAATTACCTAGTGGCCTCATGGGTGGAATGTTATAAATATTATTCATAATTGATTCATTATTCATAATTAATAAACGTCTTTATTTTTTTCATGCCAAAAACTCGGTGTTTCTATTCCAGCGTTTTCTATTTATTTATTTAATATTTCAGTTTTCTGTGATATATATAAAGTTAATATTAGGATGCAGATTCAAAATGTTATACAACTCTATATCTGATTTGGAACAGGTGTATACTATTTTTTCAAAGTAGGATTACTTTAAAACTACCAAGAAACACTCTGCATGACCCTGAATTAGCCCACTGCAGTAAAAGGTAAATGTAACTATGGACTTGTTTTAAGAGTTGGCTACCAGGGAAAAATCAAGATTTCATTCTGTACAAGCTGAACTATAATTTCACTTGACTAGGAAAGATAAATACAAAAACAATACAACAAAACTGAGTATTCAGTCACCATTCTGTAACAGTAAAAAAACAAACACAGAAGCATTGCACTTAACGCAGACTCACACGTAACTTATGGAATTGGGGTTACAAATGAAACACCTTGGGTGTGGGCTCACAACACATCGAGTGTTAAGAAAATAGTGTGTTTCTTACTGTGTAATGGTGAAACAGAATACAAAGGGAGATTTTTTAATAGAAAAAGCAAATCAGTGCCTTTGGCAGTGCTGGATTTTCCACAGTGGGGATCTCTAGTGTATATGAAGCCAAAGCTATGGCAAATACACTCCTTCATGAACACGGTACCCTTTCTGTTTCTCTGTCTGCATCCCAAATGGTATCCTATTCCCTATTCCAATGTAGTGCACTACTTTTGACCAGGGCCCATAGGGCTCCAGTCAAAAGTAGTACACTATGTAGGGAACAGTGTGCCTCTATGTAACTTACCACCCCAATCTTACATATTAACTGAATAGGACTCATCACATTTCATGAATATGCACACTTCTCCCAGGCAACTCTCATGAACATTGCACCGTATGAAGATGAAATTGATGAAACTTGGGCCTGTGAGGCTTCGAAGACGAGGGTTGCAACAAACCGACTCATCAGGCACCATATTAAAACAGCAAATCTTCATCTATTCAGTCATAAGTCAAGCACAGCCACTGCTTTCCTCCCAAGCTTCTGTTCCGATCACTGGGAAAGGCATGATTTTCTGCACACAGTTTTGCCAGCAGTGATATGGCATGATTGAGACATCACGTTATGGCGAGCATTTACTCACGCCATAAGCAGTAGGTCAAGGGAGGGTGTGTGGAGGCTTCCCTTACTAAGACAGCCACCATGTTGTCAGCATAGACCCTCAATGTATTCCACTGGGTACGGTTTCCTTGTGGGGGAAAGCAACCATTTCTCTCGCATCTGCTTACTGCTCAGACATGGAAGGGACAAGCATGCTCTAGGCACACTCTGTGAATATGGGAATTAATCCATGCAACAAAAAAAAAATAAGGAAAAGAGGGGGAAAAAATCTCAAATGGCTCCTAATGTGAGCACATTGCTCAGAGCTTTATTTTCCTTGCAGTCGACCGAATGCTCAAACTAGCCTTTATTCATTCTATTTTTTTCCCTTTCATATGACCATTTTGATTCGTATGACATCTTGTCAAATGAGTGTGAAGTCCGGGCAGGTTATGCTGCGATTAGGAAACTGCTAGTAACGGGAAAGCTCTTAGCACTGACATCAAGAAACAAGGCCTTTCATAACACAGCCACAAAAAAATTGGGAAAGAAATATGAACACAATAAAAACGATTTGAAAGGGTTTCACAATTTCAATAGAATGTTAGCCCCCCTCCTGAGAACCCATGCACGTCTTTCCCTCCCTGACAAGCTAAAGGCTTAGCATGCTAAAACCACTAAGAAATTTAGAAGTTTAACTGGAGAAGACAGGCTAATGTTTTAGCATGCTAAAGCTAGTTAGCTATTCAGGAGCTCGACTGGCTCGTGTAGTCTACTGCTCAATGAAAGCGGTTGTCACTAGTTACCACAGCCACAAAATAATACCCCTCCCCCCTATTTTTTTATTTTTTTTTACAAATTCTCATCTTAAAAAGTGATTTTATACCTTAATCCTAACTTTAACCACACTGCTAACCTTAAGAATATACCTAATCCTAACCTTAAATTAAGACCAAGAAGCACATTTTTTCCCCCATGTATTTTTATGATTGCCAATTTGGACTTTGTGGAAACCAGCCTTTTGCTGAGGTATACTGTACAGTGCCTTCAGAAACTTTTTGTTGTGTTACATTTTGTTGTGTTACAGCCGGAATTTAAAATGGACGACGTTGAGATTTTCTGTCACTTGCCTACACACAATACCCCATAATGTCAAAGTTTACAAATTCATAAAAAATGTAAAGCTGAAATGTCTTGAGTCAATAAGTATTCAACCCCTTTGTTAAGGCAAGCCTAAATAAGTTCAGGAGTAAAAATGTGCTTAACAAGTCACATAATAAGTTGCATTGACTCACTTGTGTGCAATAATAGTGTTTAACATGGTTTTTGAATAACTAATTCCTCTCTGTTCCTCACACATACAATTATCTGTAAGGTCCCTCAGACGAGCAGTGAATTTCAAACACAGATTCAAAGATGGGATGTCTTCCAATGCCTCGCAAAGAAGGGCACCTATTGGTAGATGAGTAAAAAAAACTCAGTTCCTAACTCAGTTGCCAGAGAGGAAGGAAATCGCTGAGGGATTTCACCATGAGGCCAATAGTGACTTTAAAATGGTTCCAGAGTTTAATAGCTGTGATAGGAAAAAACTGAGGATGGATCAACAACACTGTAGTTACGCCACAATACTAACCTAAAAGACAGAGTGAAAAGAAGAAAGCCTGTATAGAATAAAAATATTCCAAAACATGCATCCTGATTGCAATAAGGCACTAAATTAGAACTGCAACAAAATATGGCAAAGAAATTAACTTTATGTCCTGAATAGGAAGCATTATGTTTGTGGCAAATCCAACACAACACATCACTGTGTATCACTCTTCATATTTTCAAGCATGGTGGTGGCTGCATCATGTTATGGCTATGCTTGTCATTGGGAAGGACTAGGTCAGTGTTTCCCAAACCTGGTCCTCCAGTACCCCCAACAGTACACTTTTTATTGTAACCCTGGACAAGCACACCTGATTCAACTTGTCAACTGCACTGATTATTGTATTTTTTAAATTTAAATTGAAAACATGGCTCAAATCAATCCAAACCTCTACACAGGAGTTATCTGTGCTCAGTTATCCGAGTGGCCTAGTTACAGTTTTGACTTAAATCAGCGTGAAAATGTATGGCAAGACTTGAAAATGGCTGTCTAGCAATGATCAACAGCCAACATGACAGAGATTAAATAATTGTTTTGAGAATGATGTGCAAATATTGTACAATCCAGGTGTGCAAAGCTCTTAGAGACTTACCCAGAA
This sequence comes from Oncorhynchus kisutch, assembly GCF_002021735.2. Classification (NCBI taxonomy): domain Eukaryota; kingdom Metazoa; phylum Chordata; class Actinopteri; order Salmoniformes; family Salmonidae; genus Oncorhynchus; species Oncorhynchus kisutch. The sequence continues at coordinate 45,827,442 of NC_034192.2, forward strand.
AGACTCAGTTGTAATCGATGCCAAAGGTGTAACATGTACTGACTCAGGGGTGTGAATACTTATGTAAATTAGATATCTGTATTTCATTTTCAATACATGTGCAATAATATCTAAAAACATGTTTAGTACACTAAGGAATTTGACATCTCTGGGAGAAAAACAAAAAACAATGAATATGATGCTTTCTCTGCCACAACATATGGAGAATTCAGTCATATACTCTAAAGATCACTGATGCATATTTACAGTTCTGTATCCTTGTTGTGAGACACATTATGCATAATATTATCGGATTAATTCGGGGGAAAATACTCTTTCACAAATAAAGGGGTTCACACCAATTAACTGTTCACGCCACAGTTAATTGCTGTATGTGTTGAATAAAAGCGGAATAGAGAAAGAAAGCTTTGTTAGATGTGGTTAGTCAGAATACACTAGAGGTCAGTCCTCACTGGAGAGATGTATGTTCTCTAGTTACATCCCTACTCACTGCATCCATTCGGAAGTACATGACCAGAGATGAGAGGACAGGTGTGGCAGTTTTTAGGAGGGTTGGGTTGTCTGACAGATATAGTGAAGTTCTGTGAGCCTATATGACAATTTGAGCAACCAAGTACAGTTTTTTTTCTCCCCAAAACATCCAAAGCTTTACAGTCATGTACAGGCAAAGCCATGACAAAGTAGATAATAAATATGTAAGGCAGTCAGACCAACAGTATGACTATTGAATATCCTGTGTGATGATGTCCTGTTCTTGTTTTCTCAGTTACTCTTAGGTTCTTTAGGGGCCTTTTGTTTTCTTCAAGACCTGGCAGTGTGTGTGTGTGTGTGTGTGTCATGCAGCTGGGGTCCATCCCTCCTACTAGACGTCCTCAGATTCTCCTCGCAGGCCTCTTTGGCACTTATCTAACGTCTTCTGGTAGGCGCGGGCCATCATCGAGCCTGGGGGTTTCCATTGTGGCGCGACCGAGACCTTTCCAGGACCGCGCGGCGGGTGTCTGAAGAGAGAGAGACAGAAAATAAGAAAGAGCGAGATGGAGAGCGAGAGAGGGAAAAAAAGAGAACAGGAAAGTGTTGTTAGAGTCATAGTAACACAAAGAGGGTGTGAGGGGTAGGAGAGGAGGAGGGAGAGAAACATCAATAACAGAACCCAAGCTGATTAAGAAGACAGCAGCACGGTGGAGGGGAAGAGACAAGAGGGGCCTGGAGTGGCGGTGCTTGCGTCTAGTGTCATAGTAACTGCCAAGGAAGAGCACAAACACAGCACACAACACACAGAGTGAGCAGGGGAGAGAGAGAGAGAGACAGAGTGCGAGTGAACAGGGGAGATGAGGAGATCAGAATTACCATAATTAGGCAGATAGCCGCTAATTATCAAAATCCAGAAAAGAGCTGTTCAATTCTACAACCACCTAAAAGGAAGCAATTCCCAAACCTTCCATAACAAAGCAATCCCCTACAGAGAGATGAACCTGGAGAAGAGTCCCCTAAGCAAGCTGGCCCCGGGGCTCTCTAGAATAAACAGACCCCACAGAGGCCCAGGGCAGCAACACAATAAGACCCAACCAAATCATGAGATAACAAAAATATAATTACTTGACACATTGGAAAGAATTACCAAAAAAACTTTGCAAACTAGAATGCTATTTCACCCTAAACAGAGAGTACACAGTGGCAGAATACCTGACCACTATGACTGACCCAGTCAATTAAGGAAAGTTTTGACTATGTACAGACTGAGCATAGCCTTGCTATTGAGAGAGGCCGCCGTAGGCAGACCTGGCTCTCAAGAGAAGACAGGCTATCTGCACACTACCCACAAAATGAGGTGGAAACTGTGCTGCACTTCCTAACCTCCTGCCAAATGTATGACCATATTAGATACACATATTTCCCTCAGATTAAACAGAGGCACAAATAATTAAAAAACAAATCCAATTTTGATACACTCCCATATCTTTTGGGTGAAATACCACAGTGTGCCATCACAGAAGCATTATTTATGACCTGTTATCACAAGAAAAGGGCAACCAGAGAAGAACAAACACCATCGTAAATACAACCCATATTTATGTTTATTTATTGTCCCTTTGTACTTTAACTATTTGCATATCGTTACAACACTGTATATAGACATAATATAACATTTGAAATGTCTATTCCATTGGAACTTATGTGAGTGTAATGTTTACTGTTCATTTTATATTGTTTCACTTATCTTGCTTCACTTGCTTTGGCAATGTAAACATATGTTTCCAATGCCAATAAAGCCCTTCGAATTGAATTGAGAGAGAAGGAGTGAGTAGGGGAGAGAGAGAGAGAGAGTTAGTTAGTGAGAAGGGGAGAGCGAGTGAGAATGAGTGACTGAGTGAGCAGGGGAGAGAGAGAGGGTGAGCAGGGGAGAGGGGGAGAGAGAGAGAGTGAGCAGGGGAGAGGGAGAGAGAGAGAGTGAGTGAGCAGGGGAGAGGGAGAGAGAGAGAGTGAGTGAGCAGGGGAGAGAGAGGGAAAGAGCGAGAGATCGAGAGAGCGCGAGTGAGCATGGGAGAGAGATTTTTTTATTTCATTTTATTGTTTATTTCACTTTTGTTTATTATCTTTTTCACTTGCTTTGGCAATGTAAACATATGTTTTCCATGCCAATAAAGCCCTTAAGTTGAATTGAAATTTAATTGAGAGCGAGTGCAAGTGAGCAGGGGAGAGGGAGAGAGCGAGTGAGCAGTGGAGAGGGAGAGAGAGCGAGAGAGCAGGGGAGAAGGAGAGAGAGAGAGTAAGTAGGGGAGAGGAAGAGAGAGAGAGTGCGAGTCAGGAGGAGAGAGAGATATAGAGCGAGTGAGCAGGAGAGAGAGATATAGAGCGAGTGAGCAGGAGAGAACTAGAGAGTCAGTGAGCAGGGGAGACAGAGAGAGCTAGAGAGTCAGTGAGCAGGGGAGACAGAGAGAGCTAGAGAGTCAGTGAGCAGGGGAGACGGAGAGAGAGCGAGCAGGGGAGACGGAGAGAGAGCGAGAGCGTGAGCAGGGGAGAGAGCGAGAGAGAGAGGTGGTTTCCTTTGGTTAGTTTCAGACATGCATGATGAGGTGCGTTGTTGTTCATTTCAGTCTTCCAATATTTCCGTAAGAGGTTTCACTCCGGCTGCCCCTGTGAGCCAACCAGTTAGAACACTTTGGGTAGGCTGCGTCGGCCCACTCTCACCTCTCCATAATAGAGTTATACAAACACCTCCTCCCTCCAAAAGGCCAACCGTGGCTGCCCATGGCTACTCATGGCACCGGCCCCGCCATGCAAGGTGGCAGGTGGGTTGGGCGGCACTGGATGGCCAGGAAGTGAGGTATCCATGGAAACAAGGTAGCTAGCTATGCCCACACGAGCCTCCCCTGGCGGTCTCCAAATCTGGCGCTGCCATGGTGGTGCCCATTACTCAGTGCCAGCTGTGGGGTGCCAGGCGTCCCGGGCTGGGCGTTGTTTAATGGCGCCGGCTCCATCCATCACGTCAGGTAATGAGCTAAGAGTGATTGTGACGGCGGCGGTGTGCATATGTCTCCACCACCAGGATTCCCAACAGACGCCTCAGATGGAGGGAGAACATGCAGATGGTGCACAGGAGGAGAGGGGGGAGAAGGATGGAGGAGAGAGAGTTGTGGGGGGGTAACAGATAGGGACAGAGTAAAAAAGAGAAAGAGTGGGAGAGGGAGAGAAAGAAAGCAAAGCAGATAAAGAGAGTTAGGAACCTAGAGATAGAAAAGAGAGCAAGCGAGAGAGAGAGAGAGCGAGAGAGAGAGATACAAAGAGAGAGCAAGCGAGAGAGAGAGATACAAAGAGAGAGCGAGAGAGAGATAGAAAGAGAGAGCAAGTGAGAGAGAGAGAGAGAGAGAGAGAGAGAGAGAGAGAGAGAGAGAGAGAGAGAGAGAGAGAGAGAGAGGCAGAGAAATCCAGAGAGATAGACTGTATATGCATGGAAAGCGAGAGTTGTGCTATATGCTTCTTGTTGCATTGAGTTGGTGAAAGTTACAGCCTGCGACCTTCTGATCTTGGCATGCTCCGTATTGCAAAGAACATCTGAGTGACAATCCTCAATCACCCTCTCTTTCATCCATTCCATCTTCAAAAACGCTTCCAAGGGTTTCAACGTGCCTGAGGGGCAAGCTCAAACTCCTTTCGCAGGCGCCAAATGTTCCACGCAAACCACCACCAATGTTAAAAAAAACGAATAAAACGGGAGACCAAGGAAGAACTTTTATAAAATCCCAAAAACCTCCATGTCCGATTTCTCGCCTTTGCCATTTGCAATTCCAATCAATGTGACCTCATTTCGGGGGGATCGCTCGCCTTTAACATTGAGCCCATCAGAACAGCAGTGCTTGGAGAATACAGTTCTCCTCCCTTTAATACTGGGGTCAGAATTGACTGTATCTATTACCAGACGTGGGAGGGAGAAGAGGAGGAGGAGAGAGGAGAGATGAAAGACAAAAGGGAGAGGGACTGGGCATGGCCAAGAGATGAAGAGGAGGATGGAGCAAGAAAAAACAAACATTTCACCACTTCCAGGAAATTATTTTCGTCTTCGGTTTGGAATTGCTTTGAAGATTTGAAGTTATACATTATGTGCTAAAGACTAAAAGATGCTCTTGAACTTGTTCGGTACGGCAAACAACCGGCCATTGTGTGAGGAAGGTTGACATTGGAAATGCACAAGTTAAATTGAAACTACTTCGTTAAGGTCGACATGAAGAGACTTGAACATCTTCTTGAACTTGTTCATTAGAGTGAAGAACCAGCCACTGATTGTAGAAGGTGGAAATTGGAAATGGTTCAAACCATCACCGCAAGTTGAATGCCAACGACTGTTCTAAGGTCATCATAACGAGACACAAAACATCTTCAAGAGAATCAAACATCTTAAAATTATTTGGTGAATTGTTTGCCAGCCATTGAGTGCAAAAAAATCAAAAATCAAACCATCACCAGAAAAGATTGCCTTTTCATTCATGAGACCGCACAACAGTTTTAAAATAACATGGGTAATTGCATCAAGCCTATTGTTAAAGGTATGGGGAAGCTTGTACTTCCTTCACTCACACCGCCAAACTTACCCTCGTAAAACTGACTATCCTACCGATCCTCGACTTCGGCGATGTCATCTACAAAATAGCTTCCAATACTCTTCTCAGCAAACTGGATGCAGTTTATCAAGGTGCCATCCGTTTTGTTACTAAAGCACCTTATACCACCCACCACTGCGACCTGTATGCTCTAGTCGGCTGGCCCTCGCTACATATTCGTAGCCAGACCCACTGGCTCCAGGTAATTTACAAGTCCATGCTAGGTAAAGCTCCGCCTTATCTCAGTTCATATCCCCTATGAGGATACCTCCGAGTGGAACCATATCCCCTATGAGGATACCTCCGAGTGGAACCATATCCCCTATGAGGATACCTCCGAGTGGAACCATATCCCCTATGAGGATACCTCCGAGTGGAACCATATCCCATATGAGGATACCTCCGAGTGGAACCATATCCCCTATGAGGATACCTCCGAGTGGAACCATATCCCCTATGAGGATACCTCCGAGTGGAACCATATCCCCTATGAGGATACCTCCGAGTGGAACCATATCCCCTATGAGGATACCTAAGAGTGGAACCATATCCCCTATGAGGATACCTCAGAGTGGAACCATTTGCTTCTCAATAGCCTTTCCAATTCTTATCTTCCGGTCTAAAAACCCCTCCAGTTTGCATCATCAATTCTAAAAACCCCTCCAGTTCGCATCGTCAGGTATAAAACCCTTCCAGTTCGCATCATCATTTCTAAAACCCCTCCAGTTTGCATCATCAATTCTAAAACCCTTCCAGTTCGCATCATCAGGTATAAAACCCTTCCAGTTCGCATCATCAGTTCTAAAAAACCCTCCAGTTTGCATCATCAATTCTAAAACCCTTCCAGTTCGCATCGTCAGGTATAAAACCCTTCCAGTTCACATCATCAGGTATAAAACCCTTCCAGTTCGCATCATCAGATATAAACGCCCATCTTCCCTCCCCACATCAATCTAGCGACAATAACTGCACAAACAGTTGCCATTACAGCTATTCTCTACACAGAAATTAAAACACTTATCCAACACCCATAGACACACACACTATACAAGGACAACCACACATCAGACAACTTCAATGGTATTTCTGTCTTCTGGTTTTGATGGCTTCCTTTACCTGCTTCTCCCCGAGGCGACATCTTTCAGTTAGTGAAGACACAGAAGCACAAGAGAAGGAGAAAGGAGGAATTGACAAAAGAAGAACAGCATTCCTGGTTACAGTGGGGACTTGTCTAGCTCTCACAGAACTTAATTAAATGCAAATGACTGGCATTGTTTCTCGAGTGGTAAAGCAGCGCACCAAGGGGCATGGGTAAAGAGTGACGTAAACATCACACACACTCTAAGGGGTGTATCACAATGATCCACGCCACAGGGAGACAGCGTCTATAAGCAAAGGGTAATACGAAGTGAGGATGCCAACATGACTAAACAGTCTAACCAACCGCACGCGCACGCGCACACACACACACACACACACACACACACACACACACACACACACACACACACACACACACACACACACACACACACACACACACACACACACACACACACAGAGCTCTCGTCTGATTGGCTGAAAGGCGTGCTGAGAAAATGCCATTTCATGTTGTGATGGAGTGATAGGGGAGCTCCCGCATCTCTGGTGCGTTCCCTCCAAAAGAGATTAAAACCCATAATGGGTTTTGTGTTACTGTCATCTTTTACTAATTACACAGAATTACATCATCAGCAGGGCCTGTGATCTGAACGCTAAGGGAAAGCCTGTCAGTCATCTATCAAAGCCTTCCCAGTAAGACCTTCCAGGGATCCCTATAAACAGAAAGACGATTCAGGATGATGAATGTTAAAGTTCATTACCATCTGGGATAGCCAAGGTTTGGGACAACTACAAAGACACGCTGTTCGTATCCATCAGGGTTAAGAAAACAGTGGATAAGGTAAACATAATCACCATCCTTCTCTTAGGATGAGAAAACATACACAGCAGACCGGGCCTAGGTTCTGTTTCTTCTGGATTGTGATTGAATAGGGTTTTTCTGCATACTGAATCCTTACTCAAATGATTTGTTGACACACAAGTGCATGCGTCCCCATACACACTACCACCCCACGCCGTGCAATCTCCATAGACAAATATTGGCAGTAGAGTGGCCTTACTGAAGAGCTCAGTGACTTTCAACGTGGCACCGTCATAGGATGCTACCTTTCCAACAAATCAGTTAGTAAAATTTCTGCCCTGCTTGAGCTGCCCCTGTCATCTCTAAGTGCTGATATTGTGAAGTGTCAATGTCTAGGAGCAACAACGGTTCTGTGGTAGGCCACACAAGCTCACAGAATGGGACCGCCGAGTGCTGAAGTGCGAAGCGTGTAAAAAATCTTCTGACCTCGGTTGGAACCCTCACTACAGAGTTCCAAACTGCCTTTGGAAGCCATGTCAGCACAATAACTGTTCATTGGGAGCTTCATTAAATGGGTTTCCATTGCTGAGCAGCTGCACACAAGCCTAAGATCACCATGTGCAATGCCAAGCGTCGGGTTGGAGTGATGTACAGTTCACCGCCATTGGACTCTAGAGCAGTGGAAACGTGTTCTCTGGAGTGATGAATCACGCTTCACCTTCTGGCAGTCCGACGGACAAATCTGGGTGGAAAATGCTACCTGCCCCAATGTATAGTGCCAACGGTAAAGTTTGGTGGAGGAGGAATAATGGTCTGGGGCTGTTTTTCATGGTTCGGGCTAGGCCTCTTAGTTCCAGTGAAGGGAAATCTTAATGCTTTAGTATACAATGACATTCTAGATGATTCTGTGCTTCCAACTTTGTGGCAACAGTTTGGGGAAGGCCCTTTCCTGATTCAGCATGACAATACCCCCATGCACAAAGCGTGGTCCATACAGAAAGGGTTTGTCAAGATCGGTGTAGAATAAATTTACTAGCCTGTACAGAGCCCTGACCTCCTCCCGATCGAACACCTTTGGGATGAATTGAACACCGACTGCGAGCCAGGCCGAATCACCCTACATCAGTGCCCGAAGGCTCTTGCGGCTGAATGGATGCAAGTCCCTGCCACAATGTTCCAACATCTATTGGAAAGCCTTCCCCTCAAGAGTAGAGGCTGTTATAGCAGCAAAGGAGGGACCAACTCCATATTAATGCCCATGATTTGGGAATGAGATTTTTGACGAGCAGGTGTCTACATACTATTGCCCATGTAGTGTAACTCTCCCTCAAATCTTCTCCCTCGCCTCACCCAGGGCTGGTGGCTGCAGAGTAATGGAGCCCCAGAAACACCACAAACAAGATATATAAATGGGATGCAGGGGGGAGAACAGCTATTTATTTGGCTTTCACACTTATAGGGTTGCAGGAGCAAAACTATGGTTTGCACCACAACAGAGGCTCTTTCAAAGGTAAGATCATGTTTTGGGGATGTGGAAAAACTGGAATCCGACTGAAGGGTAACTTAAGTTTTGGAGGAGGGGATGGGGGAAAGCTGGAGAGAAAGCGGGTGAGGGAGAAAGAGAGAGGGGGAGAAGGAGGAAGGGAGAGTGGAAGAGGGGGAGGAGTGGAGGTCAAAATAACATGGCTAGACTGTAACCCATTAAAATCAGTCTTTAGGTGATCTATCAGTTGCAGTTGAAATGTATAGTCTACAACACAGACTTAATTTAGGAGATTTAGGGGATTACTAGGAGCAGCCTCCTGAATGACTTTACATTTAGGAGGTTTAGGGAATTACTAGGAGCAACCTCCTGCATGTCTTTACAATTAGGAGGTTTAGGGGATTAGTAGGAGCAACCTCCTGCATGACTTTACATTTAGGAGGTTTAGGGGATTACTAGGAGCAAACTCCTGCATGACTTTACATTTAGGAGGTTTAGGGGATTACTAGGAGCAATCTCCTGCATGACTTTACATTTAGGAGGTTTAGGGGATTACTAGGAGCAGCCTCCTGCATGACTTTACATTTAGGAGGTTTAGGGGATTACTAGGAGCAGCCTCCTGCATGACTTTACATTTAGGAAGTAGGGGATTACTAGGAGCAGCCTCCTGCATGACTTTACATTTAGGAAGATTAGGGGATTACTAGGAGCAGCCTCCTGCATGACTTTACATTTGTCTGTTCAGCTTCTGTTATAGGCATACATTCATTAGCTGCGTGACAGCGTCTGAGAAAATACAGTAGATTGACAGACGTGGAGGGACGCATTATCAATAAAATAGAATTTGAACTGTGTAACAAATATAACACTGTCATATACCGTCCAAGTTGCATTGATTTACGTAAACTCCCTCTGAACATTGCTATCTATTTCCTAACACTAACTCAACAAACAGCTAGAACTCACTCAAAGCTTGTTTTATTCACACAGCATTTAATTGTTCGAAGGATGTCATGTAAGGCAATGTCTCAAGTCTGGTATTTGGTGAACAAGGCTTTTGAACAAGACCTTTGGTCTTAAGTAATGTCAGTTAAATGAGCATACGGGGCGTCAGGAGATTTGAAGAGATTTGAGGGGTGGGTGTGTGTGCGGTATGTGTGTGTGTTCTTCACATGGTCCGCATCAGACGGAAGAAGGGATCAGAGTGACGTGAGAAAAGAAACACAGACTACGGTCCTGGATAAACATGCTGAGGCAAGATTCTGAAATTCTCCCCACTCTCCAGTTCTCTCTCTCTCTCTCTCTATTTCGTTATTTTTCTCTCTCACTCACTTTCTCCCCATCTCTCTCTCTCCGACTGATGCGAGTCATCAGGGACCTGGATGGAGCTAATCTTTGCTTGTCTCTCTCATTTTCGTTTCGTAGATTTCAATCACGCACTGGGTCGTCTGTGATGTAGCACGTTGCTCGCCGCACACACACTGATGAATGACCCAGATACTCAATACAACCTATTCTCTCTCCCAACCCCAACTGCCCCTCTCTCACAAATCTACCTTAAGGACTGCATTAAAGTACTGACCGGCCGGGCCCTTTAGCCCCTTATTTGAAAAGATGCAGCATCTTAACTCATTTTGCTACAGGCCTTGCTTTTTCCTTTGCCCACTGCTGTGCCGCTCCACTCCCCACTCACTCCCCACCCTCCTCCATTGTCCGCTGCCCCCTCTCCCTCGTTCTCTCTCTCCCCTGCTCGCTGTGGCTGAAAGGGGAGTAGGGGCTGAGAGTAATGTCTCTTGACAGCTCGGCACACAATACGGCGCAGGAGAGCTGGAAATCACTACACGTGTCCATAAACAAATGCTTATTTTTAGAGGAAAGAAAGGGTACTAGTTTATCTCCTCAGCGGGATGGCCTTGACAGGTTTGTACCAGGGACAAACAGTAAGACGGGAAAAGAGATAAAAGCTGTGTGTGAATGTGTGTGTGTGTGTCAATCTCAAAAGAAAAGTCCAAACGCCTTCCTCTGCAGCCTAGCTTGTGCTCTGTCCTCTATTTTTGATTGAAAACAACAAGCTTGACAGGCAGCTGGTACTTATGATCTCTCATTGCGCCATCTCACATTCAGAGATCCCTTCTGATATCTGGACTGGAGGTGATTTATTTAGCCACAGAACAATGCTTCCTGGCATTCTTCAGACCCGTCGAGGCAACACACAAACGCACCAAAAAGCAGAAAGATGAAAACGTTCTTGCAATCGATCAAGCGCCAGCGGCAAAACTCTCATTCATGATCATCTTCTCAGTACTAGATTTCAGGAAGCAGTCTTCAAGAAAAAAAACTTCAACTGTGCATCCACTCCTCAAATCGTTAGGGTGCCTTCCCAATGCATGTTTGAGATTCACCACTAGGCTAGCTGTCCGTATTGACAAAAGGCTAGCGTTGGGTTGGGGTATATAATGCTGTGGGGATGCTAGTATGGACAGTGGGCCTTTGGGGGGGGGTCATTAGCAGCCTGAGCCTGCAGCCGGGGGGCAATCTGGGTTTGGAGTCAGCAATGGACACAGATGGGGTCTGGGGCAGCTAGGGCCTTTTCCAGGACAGCAGGTAATCAATCCATCAGGACCCGACACAGGGCTGCCCGAGGGGGACCATCGCTGATGCTCCAAGACTGATTGGGGGCTCGGCAGGAGGCCAGGGTGGGCATCGGGGCCCTAACTGCTCCAGTGAGAACAGAGCTGGGCCGAGCTCAACCACGAGCCAGTAAACTGACCTGGTTCAGCACAGCACAGCTCGGCTTGTCTCCGCCTCGCCACCGTTTGTCATCTGTACCCGTGTGGTAAAGTGGCTGCGGCCAAAAACACACCTTTAACCATAACATATGATACCATAGGCCAACATCAATCAAAGCACTTAGAGAAATGGGAGCATCTTTCCCCTTGGTGAAAAAACACATCACTGTCGCCATAACCTAGAATCCCTCACCATCCAATTCAACCAAATGTCACCACAGAAATATCTGTGAATTGCCTGTAATTATATGTGTGACCTGAATGCATGTATGTATGTAAGCAGGCAGAGAGGATAACAGGGAGGGCGGAGGAGCCTAATTGCTGCAGACACTCTTGCTCCTGCTGGAGCCGCTTAAACAAGGGTCTAATTCTGAGGCCTGCAGAAGGAGAGCTAAGCCCGCAGCACTGCTTTGATTAACAGCTGAATCAGTAGACAGAGAGATAGTTAGACAAATTGATGCTAAGATATAGTTTGACAGACAGATGGGAGTGTAAATGGATGGTTTGGCAGAGTGATAAAGTAAATAGACTGATGGACCACCAAACAAATACAGGAACAAAATGCCCGGTTGTGGAAACAAAAGCCTCGGTGATGATGGGAACGCCAGATAATGCCGGGTTGTGAAAAAAAAAACTTGGTGATGATGGGAACGCCAGATAATGCCGGGATGTGGAAACAAAAACCTCGGTGATGATGGGAACGCCAGATAATGCCGGGTTGTGGAAACAAAAACCTCGGTGATGATGGGAACGCCAGATAATGCCGGGTTGTGGAAACAAAAACCTTGGTGATGATGGGAACATCAGATAATGCCGGGTTGTGAAAACAAAAGCCTTGGTGATGATGGGAACGCCAGACAGAAAGATAAACACAGATAGATCATGTTGATACGAGGGTGGATTGTTGGAGGTTTTGGTGGGGAGATCGATAGATTTTTAATTCAATTTGTTTGCCCAAAACGAGAGTTGATTTAGCTGTATACTTGTTCTGAGGGTGCCTGTTGTTCCCGCTCTGAAGGGGGAGGGGTTCTATGTAGAAATCCATCCTTTTAAACCACACGGTGAGAGAGGACTGACACATATTCATACAAATCCACAACATGACAGTGGGGATTTGAGGGCCCACCCTTAAACTAGCGTAAATCTCTGAGGGAGGTAACGACGCCATTACGATGTGCTAAACTTTGACCTTGGGAAGAGCGCTAAGGGCTGGGGGTTGGTGGTAGGATGAGAGAGGGAGTGGAGTAAAATAATACAACCAGGGATGAATAGGAGGGTAAACACACATAGGCTGTTTACGCACCTATTTGTTGAAGTATATAGTGCTTACACACCTTTTAGACTCCATTTTAGCATCAGCATTCACATTACTCACCGCCCATGAACTCATTGTCATCACATTCATCGATCTTTTCCTTTACATCCCTGAATAACACCAAACATGTCAATATAATAGTCCTACAGTACTGAGCTGATGGGATGCCTACTTTAAGACTCAAAACAAAATGGCTGCCCTGACAACTCAATGCCTCATTACCGTTGGATTCCGTTGATGACCTCAAAATGACAAGACAGGGGCATTGGAGGGTCTGAAAGGGTCCGTCTCCTACTCTGCTGTTCCTTCAGGGACCTGAGGGGGACCAAGCGGGCACCGCGAGACAGCCCTGAGAAGTGTTGCAGGGCTTTTAATAGACAGCGGGGCCCAGAAAATCATGGCCTTTAGAGGTGCTGCATCTCTCACTGTCTGACAGCCTACAGGGGCTTTGGCTCCTACAATGACACCTTCAGAGTGCACTCTCAATGACACACACGCACCAACACACACACACACAGGTGCATATCCTCAGATACACTTAGGAGGCAGGCACAAAAACACACACAGTGAGCGACGGCCAAGTGTTTAGAGAACAGGCCAGCAACCGGAGGGTTGCCAGTTCAAATCCAGGGTCCGATGGGAAGAATTTGGCGGGAAGTGTACTGGCAACCAAGTTCTAGATGCCATTACCTGCCATTGTGCCTGTGAGCAAGGCACTTAACCCCCCACAACAACAGCTCCCTGGGTGCCCAGTGTGGCTGCCCAGTGTGGCTGCCCAGTGTGGCAGCCCAGTGTGCCACCTCTCCAAAACCTCTATATGCATGTGTGTGTACTGTAGGTGTGTCTTTAAGAGGGGTTGGGCTAAAAGAGCAAGTGACATTTCAGTTGGACCTTGTGTGCAATTGACCAATAAAGTGACCTTATACACATACGCACAGATGAAGCGACAAAGACACACCCATTCACCAACCATGAGAAATAACACCTGATGAGTGGACTCTAAGCAGCCTATTGAGATTGTGAAAACAGACCAGTGTTCACCTGAGAACGGGGTTATGAAAAGAAAGACGTGTTGCTGCCATAGTAAAAGATCACAATATACTTCTATAAAAGAACAACAACACATGCAGTAAATATCCACAGTGAAAAATAGGCAAAGAACAGCTATTATGACCATTGTTCAGTAATATGGGTCTGGATATATGGAATCTAATGTGCCTCAGATACCCTGCAGGTACTGTACTCTGTACTCCCAAACACACAAGTCCCTTGTTTCTCATCACAAAACCTCAAACTATAAGTTTGCAAAAAGTCTACCCTGGGAAAGTTCTCCCCACAAGAAAACGTGCCCCCGGGCCCTTCTCAAACCTGGTTACTTTCATCAAGACCCTCTCCCATCCTCGCCTTATGGTGTTAAAGACATTTTTTATGTGTTCCAGCGCACAAAAAGAGTCAAGACAAATCATGGCGGTGCAGTGAGGGTATAAAAGGAGCCTCTTTCCTCAACAACATCAGACCCATTTGGTGAAGAAGATGCCAAAGATGCTGTGTTTCGCATGGCTTGGCATTAAAGAGAGTGAACTCTCTCTTCTCTCCACTCTAAATCATTAATCGGTTGGCGCTCCCGGATGTACACAAATCAACCTGGTATGGGCCGCACTTCACTCTTTCCCATGATGCTTTGTACTTAGGATGTGAAGTCTAGCACTTTGATTTATCTGATGCCCTCTCAGCTAAGGGAGGTGAGGCAAGTGAGGTGGCATGTTACTGCATCATACTCATTCTAAAGGGCCAAGGCGGAATGTGCAGTTCCCTCCTCAATACCCTGTAGGAAACTGATTCTCGAACAGTATAGAAGGAGACGATACGAAAGCCTATATCTAAATCACTGCAATCAACTGACAGAGAGTAAGAGTCCTCCAGAGGAATCCATTTAATAGGACTCGATTTCCAAGTAAGGTTGTAGATGGTCATTATGACTGGATATTTAAGTAAGGTTGTAGATGTTCAGTATGACTGGATATTTAAGTTAGGTTGTAGATGTTCAGTATGACTGGATGTTTAAGGTTGTAGATGGTCAGTATAACTGGATGTTTAAGTAAGGTTGTAGATGTTCAGTATGACTGGATATTTAAGTAAGGTTGTAGATGTTCAGTATGACTGGATGTTTAAGGTTGTAGATGTTCAGTATGACTGGATGTTTAAGGTTGTAGATGTTCAATATGACTGGATGTTTAAGGTTGTAGATGTTCAGTATGACTGGATGTTTAAGGCTGTAGATGTTCAGTATGACTGGATATTTAAGTAAGGTTGTAGATGTTCAGTATGACTGGATGTTCAAGGTTGTAGATGGTCAGTATGACTGGATGTTTAAGTAAGGTTGTAGATGTTCAGTATAACTGGATGTTTAAGTAAGGTTGTAGATGTTCAGTATGACTGGATGTTTAAGTAAGGTTGTAGATGTTCAGTATGACTGGCTGTTTAAGTAAGGTTGTAGATGTTCAGTATGACTGGATGTTTAAGGTTGTAGATGTTCAGTATGACTGGATGTCTAAGTAAGGTTGTAGATGTTCAGTATGACTGGATGTTTAAGGATGTAGATGTTCAGTATGACTGGATGTTTAAGGTTGTAGATGTTCAGTATAACTGGATGTTTAAGGTTGTAGATGTTCAGTATAACTGGATGTTTAAGTAAGGTTGTAGATGTTCAGTATAACTGGATGTTTAACTAAGGTTGTAGATGTTCAGTATAACTGGATGTTAACGTAAGTTTGTAGATGTTCAGTATAACTGGATGTTTAAGGTTGTAGATGTTCAGTATAACTGGATGTTTAAGTAAGGTTGTAGATGTTCAGTATAACTGGATGTTTAAGGTTGTAGATGTTCAGTACAACTGGATTTTTAGGTAAGGTTGTAGATGTTCAGTATAACTGGATGTTTAAGGTTGTAGATGTTCAGTATAACTGGATGTTTAAGGTTGTAGATGTTCAGTATAACTGGATTTTTAAGTAAGGTTGTAGATGTTCAGTATAACTGGATGTTTAAGGTTGTAGATGTTCAGTATAACTGGATGTTCAAGGTTGTAGATGTTCAGTATGACTGGATGTTTAAGTAAGGTTGTAGATGTCACAGTGCAAACAGTCTGCTCTGTTGCTTTTCACTTTGAGAGCTAAAATACGTAGGCTATGCATGCATCTTCCTTAATCACGGCTGCCACTTACTCTGTGTAGCACAGTTAGGGTTCCACCACTGACCTGGGACATGTGTGTGTGTGTGTGTGTTAGGTTGTTTTCCACACGGAGCGCACCAACATGTCCCTCAAGACATCCCAGGCAACAATGGATCTTTGCGGGAATAAAAAATTCATCACTTATTTATCAAAAAGGAAGACGATTTTTCTGCAGAGAAGCCCCGAGAGATGGCATTCACATGCCAGCACCGGCGCCACTTTACCCGCAAGGTTTTCAATAAAACAAGCAAACAACACGATTCCAACACCTATAAATAAGTGATTGTTCCTGAATAAAGTGATGTACACAGGTCCTCTCGCCGAGGCTCCTCATCACTCTTTTATGGGGCTTTGCTTTGCCCCTTCGGAGGAGCGGGGGAGCAGGGGAACAAGGGAAACCGGTAACAAGGGAAACAGGGACGTGGTTGTGGGTGTGGCTCCTGTTCCGGAACCCAATTTGGTGGCACAACATTGGTTAGGATCCCAAAGTGTATTTTGAAGCATTTACGAGTGCAAACAGCAACACGGGAAGAGGCTGTCACCTTCCTCTCTGCCTCTCTCTGTTTTCTCTCTCCGTGACTCTTTCTCCCTGTATATCTGCATCATGATAACATGCTGTAAAAGCCCCACCCTCTGAGCTGTGTTTGTTTTTACTTCCCTGTTTCTCTTTCATTCAATCGGAGCGACAGGGTGTGCAGTAAGCGGTTTGAACATCTCAGTGGATGGCTCGCCAGATGCTTGGGCGTCTGTCATTGTGAGCTATTGTTAGCTAGTTTTTGATTAGGTTTATATGAGGAAAAGCCATGAAATATGAGAAAATTCTGAGAATATGAGACAGGATCAGTAGTGACCCCTACACCTGGCTGTAACCTGGCTGTAACTTGGCTGTCACCAGGCTGTTACTTGTCTGTCACCTGGCTGTCACCTGGCTGTCACCTGGCTGTAACCTTGCTGCCATCAGGCTGCAACTTGGCTGTCACCTGGCTGTAACCTGGCTGTCATCAGGCTGCAACTTGGCTGTCACCTGGCTGTCGCCTGGCTGTAACATGACTGTCACCTTGCTACAACTTGGCTGTAACCTAGCTGTCAGAGTCCCTCCTGGTAGAAACACAAACATACAACCAGGAGTGAAAACTGATTCTCCAGTCCTATTAGAGAATCTCCAGTCCTATTAGAGAATCCCCAGTATTATTAGAGAAACTCTAGTACTATTAGAGAATATTCAGTACTATTAGAGAATCTCCAGTCCTATTAGAGAATCTCCAGCAATATTAGAGAATCTCCAGCAATATTAGAGAATCTCCAGTCCTATTAGAGAATCTCTAGTACTATTCGAGAATCTCCAATACTATTCGAGAATCTCCAGGATTATTAGAGAATCTCCAGTGCTATTAGAGAATATCCAGTGCTATTAGAGAATATCCAGTGCTATTAGAGAATATCCAGTGCTATTAGAGAATCTCCAGTATTATTAGATAATCTCCAGTCCTATTAGAGAATCTCCAGTCCTATTAGAGAATCTCCAGTCCTATTAGAGAATCTCCAGTCCTATTAGAGAATCTCCAGTCCTATTAGAGAATCTCCAGTCCTATTAGAGCATCTCCAGTACTATTAGAGAATCTCCCGCAATATTAGAGAATATCCAGTACTATTAGAGAATCTCCAGTCCTATTAGAACATATCCAGTCCTATTAGAACATCTCCAGTCCTATTAGAACATCTCCAGTCGTATTAGAACATCTCCAGTCCTATTAGAGAATCTCCAGTAATAATAGAGAATATCCAGTATTATTAGAGAATCTCCAGTATTATTAGAGAATCTCTAGTACTATTAGAGAATCTCTAGTACTATTAGAGCATTTTCAGTAATAATAGAGAAGCTCCAGTACTATTAGAGAATCTCAAGTATTATTAGAGAAGCTCCAGTACTATTAGAGAATCTCAAGTACTATTAGAGAATCTCCAGTACTATTTCAGCATCAGTTTACAGAAGATCTACTTGTGTTGTGTGCTGTTCAGAAACCAGTTACAAAACAGACACATGTACACATGCATACACTACAGCCCATCCACACACATCACAACCGTCCCTCCACACATACGAACACAGGCACCCTACAACCCATCCACACACAAACACAGACACCTTACAACCCATCCATACACACAGACGCCCTACAACCCATCCATACACACAGACACCTTACAACAACCCATTCATACACACAGACACCTTACAACCCATCCATACACAGACGCCCTACAACCCATCCATACACACAGACGCCCTACAACCCATCCATACACACAGACACCTTACAACCCATTCATACACACAGACACCTTACAACCCATCCATACACACAGACGCCCTACAACCCATCCATACACACAGACGCCCTACAACCCATTCATACACACAGACACCTTACAACCCATCCATACACAGACGCCCTACAACCCATCCATACACACAGACGCCCTACAACCCATCCATACACACAGACGCCCTACAACCCATCCATACACACAGACGCCCTACAACCCATCCATACACACAGACGCCTTACAACCCATCCATACACAGACGCCCTACAACCCATCCATACACAGACGCCCTACAACCCATCCATACACACAGACGCCCTACAACCCATCCATACACAGACGCCCTACAACCCATCCATACACACAGACGCCCTACAATCCATCCATACACACAGACGCCCTACAACCCATCCATACACAGACGCCCTACAATCCATCCACACACACAGACGCCCTACAATCCATCCACACACACAGACGCCCTACAATCCATCCATACACACAGACACCTTACAACCCATCCATACACAGACACCCTACAATCCATCCATACACACAGACGCCCTACAACCCATCCCTACACACAGACACCCTACAATCCATCCATACACACAGACGCCCTACAACCCATCCCTACACACAGACACCCTACAATCCATCCATACACACAGACACCTTACAACCCACCCATACACACAAACACCCTACAATTCATCCATACACACAGACACCTTACAACCCATGCATACACACAGACACCTTACAACCCATCCATACACATGGACACCCTACAACCCATCCATATATACACACACACACCCTACAACCCATCCACACACTCACACCCTACAACCCATCCACGCACTCACACCCTACAACCCATCCACACACACAAACACTACAACCCATCCACACACACACCCTACAACCCATCCACACACACACACCCTACAACCCGTCCACACACTCACACCCTACAACCCGTCCACACACACACACACACACACACACACACACACACACACACACAAACCACAATGGTTGTGCGGACTTAAACCATGAAAAATAGGTCATTCTCCAGCCCTCCCTCTCCCTCCCAACCAGTGGGCACTCTATGCCGTGCCATGGTCCTGAACCGCAGCGTTCCATGCTGTTAGCCAGCCCTCCCCTGTCTTTCTTTGGCAGGCCCTACGGCAACACACCTGTGTCCACACTCCTTCCCTGGCCTTCCTTAGATCAATTAGCATTAAAGTTTAAGGCCCCTGTCTGGTCTTCCACCATCTAACCTGGTGGTAATATATGCGCGTCCCAAATGGAACCCTGTTCCCTTTACTGTGCACTACTTTTGACCAGAGCCCTGGTCAAAAGTAGTAAACTATATAGGGAATATGGTGCCATTTGAGAAACACCACATGTGGGCATAGTGGCACAGAACTGTACCCTGGAGGGGCCAGGAAGGGAAACCGTTTGAGAAACCACAGCAGCCACACGCACCAGCCGTGTCGACCTGTCCGTCAAAGCAGGTGGATACAGGAGCAGGTGGATACAGGAGCAGGTGGATACAGGAGCAGGTGGATACAGGAGCAGGTGGATACAGGAGCAGGTGGATACAGGAGCAGGTGGATACAGGAGCAGGTGGATACAGGCACAGGTGGATACAGGCGCAGGTGGATACAGGCACAGGTGGATACAGGAGCAGGTGGATACAGGAGCAGGTGGATACAGGAGCAGGTGGATACAGGCACAGGCCTCCAAGGCTGTTATACTATTATACTGTTGTCAATGCTGTCCTGATTTCAACTTTTCAACCTCCTCCTCAGTTCCACCAAATCAATCCGAACACGACCTTGCTAATGCTTTTCTCCCTTTTCCTCCCAGACGGTTAAAAGCACTGATTGAACATCAGGCTGTATCATTTACTCCTGCAAACAGTTTCGGGAGATGGATGAGGAAATATGAGAGGGAATAGTCCAGAGGTGAATGGGTTGGAGTGGACCACACTGGGAAGGCTAAATGAAGTCTCCAAGTAGTTTCAGAGCAGCTGGAAATACAGTCTAAAAGGTCAAATCCATTTCCATGTATACCAATGATATATTCTTTGCATCCTGACCTAACATAATGACACCTCTCCTGAAGGATAACTAAATAAAGAAATATAATCCTGACATACACTACAACTGACCTCATGGTACTGTTGGATCAACAAGACATGACTACCCCTTGAATTAAATATTTTTGGGCAAGGCTGATGAGGTGTATTTTCAGGCCTGCTCCCCGGCATGACTGTAGTCTGGTCACAAGAAATGTCTATGTCATGTCACGGGAAGAGTGTATGTGAAGGGTCACAGGAAGTGTGTGTGCGCTGTGTCACAGAAAGTGTGCATGTGCCGGGTCACAGGAAGTGTGTGTCTCATGCAGCCAGTCTGTGGTGAAGGGAGGAGAGGGGGAACACAGAGGGCAGCTGTACCTGCACTGCCTCGCGGCCGTCTCTTGACAGCGGCCTTCACATCACAGCACGAGCCCTGACATCGGATCTGACAGAAGTGCCCTCTATACCACATCACCCTTCTGACACACGCGCGCACACACACACACACGCACACACATCTTTAAACGCACACACTCACATTCATGCGCACACACACACACACATCTGCACACAAAAACATTGATACAAACGCAGAGGCACACACACACACAAAACACACACACAAACATATATACATTAATTCAAACAAAGAGGCACACACACACACACTGCACCACACAAAGAACACACCACCTCACTGCAACCCAGCAACCCAGTGTGACAGCTATCAATAGGAATTCCAGCAGAGTCTCTGCCAGACAGAGGGGACACAAAAAGAGATGGAATCAAAGGCTGTGCAGGGACCCTATTATTCCAAAGAGCAGGGAATCATTTGTTAGCAATTTGTGACTCACTTTAGGACCCTTTTGAGAAGGGCGCTAGTTGTGCATATGCAGGCTGGGGGCTGGGAGGGGAGGGTGGGTGGGTGGGTGCTTAACTTGGCCTCTCATATATTTCAAATGTCAAATAGTTTGTTCTTTAAAATGTCGCCATCCCCAGAACTTGTTGACTAATCAGCACATTTGTTTCTTCTGGCTGTGCAAAATGAAAAGTCCTGCACCACAACGTGAATTGATGGATTTCAACTGGGGGCACAATTCAATTTGATTGATAGTGTGTGGAAGGAAGAAGTGGAGACCTAGTTTTTTCCCCCAGCCCCTTTCAGAAAGTAATACACAATGTATTTTTGCAACCACAAGTTCCCCATTAGGGTTTTATAGGGCCTCTGTTTACCTTCAGAAAACCCCTGTAATTATTAGGTCCTACTCATTGCAGGGTTTTTGTTTATTTTGACTATTTTCTACATTATAGAATAACAACAAAACTATGAAATAACACATATGGAATCATGTAGTAACCCATATAAAAAATTTAAAAAAGACATACCACACCTTAATTTGAGAGTGAACTCTGAACCCTAAGTGGACTCTGTAGGATTATCTACAGATACGCCTGCTACTCCGACAATCATCTCACAAAATCAAGATATGGAATATCATTGATTAACTGTTTACATATTACGGGCATAGATCTCAACTTTAACAACCATATGGCTTTCCTAGGGTGTATGTGTGTGTGTGTGTCTGAAGACTAAAGGTCCTGCTGTGACAAGTCTACAGGGGCCAGGAACATCTGGTGGGCCGGCTGCCCCTCTGGTTAACATGCTCCTCCTCAGATGCCACAAGCTTGAGCATGAACACACACATACAGAATGTATGCAGTCACATACACACACACTCCAAAAGGCCCACACACACACTCCAAAAGGCAAACACCTACTGCACTGTGCACATTTCACATCTAAATACGGCACAGCCTAAATACTGTACAGCCTAAATATGGTATAGCCTAAATACCATACAGCCTAAATATGGTATAGCCTAAATACCATACAGCCTAAATATGGTATAGCCTAAATACCATACAGCCTAAATACCATACAGCCGATATATGGTATAGTCTAAATAACATACAGCCTAAATACCATACAGCCTAAATACCATACAGCCTAAATATGGTACAGCCTAAATACCATACAGCCTAAATATGGTACAGCCTAAATACCATACAGCCTAAATATGGTACAGCCTAAATATGGTACAGTCTAAATACCATACAGCCTAAATATGGTACAGCCTAAATACCATACAGCCTAAATATGGTACAGTCTAAATATGGTACAGCCTAAATACCGTACAGCCTAAATATGGTATAGCCTAAATACCATACAGCCTAAATACCATACAGCCGATATATGGTATAGTCTAAATAACATACAGCCTAAATACCATACAGCCTAAATACCATACAGCCTAAATATGGTACAGCCTAAATACCATACAGCCTAAATATGGTACAGCCTAAATACCATACAGCCTAAATATGGTACAGCCTAAATATGGTACAGTCTAAATACCATACAGCCTAAATATGGTACAGCCTAAATACCATACAGCCTAAATATGGTACAGTCTAAATATGGTACAGCCTAAATACCGTACAGCCTAAATATGGTACAGCCTAAATACCATACAGCCTAAATATGGTACAGCCTAAATACCATACAGCCTAAATATGGTACAGCCTAAATATGGTACAGCCTAAATACGGTACAGCCTAAATACCATACAGCCTAAATACGGTACAGCCTAAATACCATACAGCCTAAATACGGTACAGCCTAAATACCATACAGCCTAAATATGGTACAGCCTAAATACCATACAGCCTAAATATGGTACAGCCTAAATACCATACAGCCTAAATACCATACAGCCTAAATATGGTACAGCCTAAATACCATACAGCCTAAATATGGTACAGCCTAAATATGGTACAGCCTAAATACCATACAGCCTAAATATGGTACAGCCTAAATACCGTACAGCCTAAATACCGTACAGCCAAAATACCATACAGCCAAAATACCATACAGCCAAAATACCATACAGCCTAAATACCATACGGCCTAAACACCGTACAGCCACTCAATCAGTTTTCTGCCTTCTCTTAGTAAATTGATGGAAAGAATTATGTTTGACCAAATACAATGCTATTTTTCAGAGAACAAGTTAACTACTGACTTTCAGCATGCATATAGAGAAGGGCACTCAACTTGTACTGCACTGACTCATGACTGATGAATGGTTAAAATAAATTAACTATGGCCTCCCGAGTAGTGCAGCAGTCTAAGGCACTGCATCGCAGTGCTTGAGGGGTCACTACACATCCAGGTTCGTCCCAGGCTGTGTCACAACCGGCCGTGACCGGGAGTCCCATAGGGCGGCGCACAGTTGGCCCAGCGTCGTCTAGGTTAGGGGAGGGTTTGGCCAGGGGACGCTTTAGTGCCTCCTTGTGGTGGGCTGGTAGTGCCTGCAGGCTGACCTAGGTCGTCAGTTGAACAGCGCTTCCTCCGACACATTGGTGCGGCTGGCGGATGGGTGTTAAGGAGCACTATTTGGTGGGTCATGTTTCGGAGGACATATGACTCAACCTTCGCCTCTCCTGAGCCCGTTGTGGAGTTGCAGTGATGAGACAAGATCATAATTGGATATGATGAAATTGGGGAGAAAAAGGGGGCTAAAAAATGTAATTTTAATAAATGGATAATAAGATGATAGTTGGAGCAGTATTGTTAGATTTTAGTGTAGCCTTTGATGTTATTGATCATAAATTGTTATTGAAGAAACTCACTTGTTAGGGCTTTACATCACCTGTAAAGTGTTCCTCAATGGAAGCATCTCTAACATTAGATATGTACAGTGGCGGTGTCCCTCAGGGCAGTTCCTTGGGCAGTTACTCTTCTATATTTTTACAAATGATTTGCCACTTGTCTTACACAAAGCTAGAATGACTATGTATTCGGATGATTCCACACTCTACATGTCATCATCCAAAGCCAGTGCGCTCAATGAAATTCTAAAAAGGAATTACAGTCAGTATCAAAATGGGTGATTAATAATAAATAGGTCTTAAACATTCTCTTAGACCTTAACCTCTCTTAACCTTAACAATTGGAGTTGTGCATAAAGGGTGTTACCATAGAGCAAGGTGAGGAAGCTAAACTCCTATGTATAACATTGGATGGTCAATTATCATGGTCAAGTCATATTGACAAAGTTGTTGTGAAGATGGGGAGGGGTATGTCTGTCATAGAAATATGTTCTGTGTTTTTAAAACAAAAATAAACTGTACTAGTTGGTCAGGCTCTGATCTTGTTCCATCGTGATTACTGTCAGGTAATATGGTCAAGTGCAGCAAAGAAAGACCTAGCAAAGCTGCAGCTGGTTTAAAACAGAGCATCACGCCTTGCCCTTAACTGCACATACAGAACTAACATTAATAACATGCCAGTCTTTCTGGGTTGAGGGTTGACCAGAGATGAATTGCTTCTCCTACTTTTTATGAGAAGTATTCCTGTAATAACAATTCCAGATTGTCTGCATAATCAGAAAACATTCATCTCAGACACCAATACATACCCCACAAGGGGTCATGCCACCAAGGGTCTCTTCACAGTCCCCAAGTCCAAAACAAATTCACAGCAATGCACAGTATTATACAGAGCCATAGTCGCATGGAACTCCCTTCCATCTCCAATTATCTAAGCAAAAAGATTCAAATGACCTTTAAAAAATATTAAACATATCATGGAACGGCGGGGACTGTGAGGACACACACACACACACACACACATTTGTGTTGTTGTTGTATTGTTTGTATATCATTGTATTTTACATTTGTGTGACTGTCAAGGACTTTCCCTGTCTATGTTTGTTACTTGTCATGTTTTAATTTTTTTGTGGATCCCAGGAAGAATAACTTACTTCTGCACAAGCTAATGGGGATCCAAATAAACAAATAAGTATATCACCACAACTAGCCGAAGGGATCAACATCCATCTCAAGAGAGAGAAAAAACAACCTATCATGTTTGATGTTGAAATGCAACTATGTCCAATCTGCACCAGATGCTCTTCGGTGGAAATTATTACATTTTTATTATTACTTGAAGAAAATGTCATGTTGTTGGCACCAGAGAGCCTCCATCCTCCTCCTCGTCTGTAGCTTTTCGCGGATTTAGCGCTGGCTAATTCCCATATCCGGGCTGTCATCTGGCTCCTGAGAGACAGGCGTGCCGTTTTCTCACACATGGGCCTAATGAATTAAGAGTGGGTGAATCTCAGCCGCGTTCATCCTGTCAGAATGAGGAGAACTCAAGGAAGTAGTAAGAGGATCTCCTTCCAGAGAGACATCAGGGATTGTAACATACTCTGTTTCACGGAAACATGTCTCTCTCGGGATATACTGTCCCCGTCCATACAGCCATCTGGGTTCTCAGTACATTGCGCAGACAGGAATAAAGAACTCTCCGGGAAGAAGAAAGGCGGGGGTGTAGGTTTCATGATTACCTACTCATGGTGTGATTCCGATAACATTCAGAAACTCAAGTCCTTTTGTTCACCAAACCTAGAACACCTCACAATCAAATGCTGACCGTATTCTCCCAAGATAATTCTATTCGGTTACAGTCACAGCCCTCAAATAACTACACTAGACTTTATGCAAACTGGAAACCACATATCCTGAGGCAGCATTTATTGTATCTGGGGATTTTAAAAAGGTAAATTTGAAGAAAACACTACCAAAGCTCTACCAACACATTGTAGTACTCGCACTGGTAAAACACTGGACCACGGCTACTCAACTTTCGAAATGCCTACAAGGCCCTCCCTTCAGCAAATCTGACCATGACGCCATCTTGCTCCTCCCTTTCTATAGGCAGAAACTCAAACGGGAAGTACCTGTGCTAAGGTCTATTCAATGCCGGTCTGACCAATCAGAATCCATGCTTCAAGATTGTTTTGATCATGCGGACTGGGATATGTTTTGGGTAGCCTCTGAGAATAACATCGCCAAATACACAGATACGATTACTGAGTTCATCAGGAAGTGTATAGGAGATGTTTTATCCAATGTGACTATTAAAACCTACCCAAACCAGAAACTGTGGATAGATGGCAGTATTCGCGCAAAATTGAAAGAGCAAACCACCCCATTTAACCATGGCAAGGTGACTGGGAATATAGCCGAATACAAACAGTGTAGTTATTCCCTCAGTAAGGTAATCAAACAGGCAAAACGTCAGTATAGAGACAACGTTTCAGTCACGAAACGTATGTGGCAGGGTCTACAGCCAATCACGGACTACAAAGGGAAAACTAGCCACGTTGCGGACACCGACCTCTTGGTTCCGGACAAGCTAAACACCTTCTTTGCCGGCTTTGAGGCAGTACCACCGACGCAGCCCGCTATCAAGGACTGTGTGCTCTCCTTCTCCGTGGCCGACATGAGTAAGACATTTAATCGTGTTAACCCTCATAAGGCTGCCGGCCCAGACAGCATCCCTAGCCGCGTCCTCAGAGCATGTGCAGACCAGCTGGCAGAAGAGTTTATGGGCATATTCAACCATCCCTATCCCAGTCTGCTGTCCCCACTTGTTTCAAGATGTCCACCATTGTTCCTGTACCCAAACAAGCAAAGGTAACTGAACTAAATGACTATTGCCCCGTAGCACTCACTTCTGTCATCATAAAGTGCTTTGAGAGACGAGTTAAGGATCATATCACCTCTACCTTACCTGACACCCTAGAACCACTTCAATTTGCTTACCGCACAAATAGATCCACAGACGATGCAATCGCCATCGCATTGGACACTGCCTATCCCATTTGGACAAGAGGAATACCTATGTAAGAATGCTGTTCATTGACTATAGCTCAGCATTCAAAACCAGAGTACCCTCCAGGATCATCATTAAGCTCGGGGCCCTGGGTCAGAACTCTGCCCTGTGCAACTGGGTCCTGGACTTCATGACGGGCTGCCCCCACGTCAAGGTAGGAAAGAACACCTCCATTTCGCTGATCCTCAACACAGGGGCCCCACAAGGGTGCATGCTCAGCCATCTCCTGTATTCCCTGTTCATCCATGACTGCGTTTCCACGAACGCCTCCAACTCAATCATCAAGTTTGTAGACGACACAACAGTAGTAGGCCTGATTATCAACAATGACGAGACAGCCTACAGGAGGAGTTGAGGGTCCTGGGAGAGTGGTGCCAGGAAAATAACCTCTCACTCAACGTCAACAAAACAAAGGAGCTGATCGTGGACTTTAGGAAACAGCAGAGGGAGCGCGGCCCTATCCACATCGATCGCAGTGGAGAACGTTGAAAGCTTCAAGTACCTCTGCGTACATCACTGACGATCTGAAATGGTCCACCCACACAGGTGCACAATTGAGAGCATCCTGTAAGGCTGTATCACCACCTGTTATGGCAACTGCACCACAAACAACCGCAGGGCTCTCCAGAGGGTGGTGCGGTCTGCCCAACCCATCATCGGGGGCAAACTACCTGCCCTCCAGGACACCTACAGCACACGATGTCACAGGAAGGCCAAAAATAACATCAAGGACATTAACCACCCGAGCCAGGTCAGTACAGGTGCATCAAAGCTGGGACCGAGACACTGAAAAACAGCTTCTATCTTAAGGCCATCAGACTGTTAAATAGCCATCACTAGCTGGCTTCCACCCGGTTACGCAACCCTGCACCTTAAAGGCTGCTGCCCTATATACATAGACTTGGAATCACTGGCCACTTTAATAATGGAACACTAGTCACTCTAATAATGTTTCAATAATGTTTACATACTGCTTTTCTCATCTCATATGTATATACTTTATTCTATTCTAGTGTATTTTAGTCAATGCCACTCTGACATTGCTTTATCTAATATTTATATATTTCTTATTTCCATTCTATTACTTTTAGATGTGTGTATTGTTGTGAATTGTTTTTAGATACTACTGCACTGTTGGAGCTAGGAACAAAAGCATTTTGCTAAACACCTGCAATAACAGCTGCTAAATATGTGGATGTGACCAATAAAATATGATTTGAACTCATCAGAGCAGGGCGCTGTGTGGCTCCTTCTCACTTCGCATACCCGCGTAATGAAACAGGGAATATGGGATCCCTTGTGTCTGGGTTAATCTAAACAAGTAATATGAGATCATCTCATTCTCCATTAAAAGCTGGTTTTGTGCCAGTGAGGAGTAAAGGCAAAAAACTAAACAGAGATGGCAGTCTTATTTTAACAACCCCTCCCCACCGGGCTAACCTCTCAACCAATCACTACAGCCCTCCGAACCTCTCAACCCAGCACAACCAATCACCACAGCCCTCCTAACCTCTCACCCCAGCACAACCAATCACTACAGCCCTCCTAACCTCTCACCCCAGCACAACCAATCACTACAGCCATCCAAGACTTACTGTAACAACCCCTCCCCACCTGGCTAACCTCTCAAACCAGCACAGCCCTTTAGGACATCACATCCAGGCCCCTCTCTGGCTGATGATGGTGCCCCAGAGGTCTGGGGTAGAGAAAGAAGAGAGTAATCTCATCACTGGCCTTGTAGGGGAAGAGGTGGAGGATGAAGGGAGGAGAGGCCAGGCATCCGGGATGACCTCCCCAGCCGAAGGAGCACTTGGCTGGGATCCCGTAATGAAGAGAGCAGGGCCTTGGCACAAGTCCTCCATGGCTCCACAGTGTAATGATGATATGACTAATGATGGATAGGCTACGAGCGCTAGGAGAGCTATCGCGGCTAGCGCTATCACTTACTTGCATGAAAAGGGCAGATAATTCATTTTCGAGCACACATACTCACACGAAAACAAGGCCGGGCAGAGTGGAAAAAATAAGCTATTGATTTAGTATTGTCAAAGAAATAATATTGCAGAGAAAAGGAACATAAATAAAAGCCTGAAAACTAGAAGGGGAGAGGAGGACGAGAGGAAGGGAGGGAGGAGAAGAATGGACAACAAACATAAAAAGCCATTTCTTGTGTTAATAAGTAAACGCCAATGAATAGTATTCAAAGAAGAAGAAAGGAGGGCAGAGATGTGTTTTCTTCACACCAGCAC
Source organism: Oncorhynchus kisutch (assembly GCF_002021735.2). Classification (NCBI taxonomy): domain Eukaryota; kingdom Metazoa; phylum Chordata; class Actinopteri; order Salmoniformes; family Salmonidae; genus Oncorhynchus; species Oncorhynchus kisutch. Next base: position 45,856,665 of record NC_034192.2, read on the forward strand.
TCTACAGTATGAGTTGTGCACGAATGAACCTGTTGAATATGCATTGATTTTCCCCTGATATTGAACCACATAACCAGCACCTAAGTAGCCTACCTCCAGAGCGGCCTGCTGTCTCTGACCATCAAACACACTCCAGCCCCAAATTGATGAATCTCACCGGGCTCTCCTGCACTTTATCCCTGTGCCATCAATCATTTCCGCAAAGGCATAGAACCTCTGTGTGACATCAGCTGCACGAGAAGGCACATGAAAGGCAGGGAGACAAAGCGGGAGGGTAAAGGAGATGTAGATGAGTGGTAGAGAGAAAATACTGGACAGTTTATTAGGTACACCACCTCGTTCACAAAAATGTATCGCTCCTACAGAGAGTGAGTCATTTTAACCGTGCTATATAAACAGGCAGACAGGCATCAAGGCATTCAGTTACTGTTCCGAGTATGGTGCGAAAAAAAACCAAACATGCAGTCCTGTGGGCGGATGGGCTATTGCAGCAGACAATTAACATTGCCTGGAACATGACCGCGAGTTCAGTTTACTTGAGGGGCCTGCGCAGTCTCCAGACATCAACCCAATAGAGCATCTTTGGGATTAGATGGAGTGGGCTGTTCACAGCACGATTGTACCGCCGTCCAATCTGCAGCAACTGCGTGATGCCATTGCGTCAGCATGGACCAACAACCCTGTTGAACGTTTCCGACACATTGTAGAATTCCCCGAATAATTCAAGCTGTTCTTGAGACAAAGGGTGGTCTGACCCGGTACTAGATGATTGTACCTGATACTAGATGGGTGTACCTAATAAACTGATAAAATAGATCCATACAGTGCATTCGGGAAGTATTCAGATCCCTTCCCTTTTTCCACAGTTACAGCCTTATTCTAAAATTGATCAAATATATTTTTTCTTCACCAATCTGCACACAATACCACATAATGACAAAGCGAAAACAGGTTTTTAGAAATGTTTGCAAAAGTATTTAAAAAATGAAATAATATGAAATAGTATTTAATAAATGAAATACCAGAAGTATTCAGACCCTTTGCTATAAGACTCGAAATTGAGCTAAGGTGCATCCTGTTTCTAGGGATCATCCTTGAAATGCTTCTACAACTTGATTGGAGTCCACCTGTGGTAAATTAAATTAATTGGACATTATTTGGAAAGGCACACACATGTCTATATACAGTTCACAGTGCATGTCAAAGAAAGAACAAACCATGAGGTTGAACGAATTGTCCGTAGAGCTCCGCGACAGGATTGTGTCGAAGCACAGATCTGGGGAAGGGTACCAAAACATTTCTGCAGCATTGAAGGTCCCCAGGAACACAGTGGCCTCCATCATTTTCAAATGGAAGAAGTTTGGAAGACTCTTCCAGAGCTGGCCGGCTGCCCAAACTGAGTAATCGGGGGAGAATGGCCTTGGTCAGGGAGGTGAACAAGAACACCGATGGTCACTCTGACAGAGTGCAGAAGGACAACATCTCAGCAGCGCTCCACCAATCAGGTGTTTATGGTAGAGTAGTCAGATGGAAGCCACTCTTCAGTAAAAGGCACATGACAGCCCGCTTGGAGTTTGCCAAAAGGCACCTAAAGGACTCTGACCATGAGAAACAAGATGATCTGTTCTGAAGAATCCAAGATTGAACTCTTTGGCCTGAATGCCAAGCGTCACTTCTGGAGGAAGCCTGGCACCATCTTTATGGTGAAGCATGGTGATGGCAGCATCATGCTGTGGGGATGTTTTTCAGTGGCAGGGACTGGGAGAACAGTCACGATCGAGGCAATGATGAATGAAGAAACATTTAGAGATTTTTGATGCTCCAGAGCGCTCAGGACCTCAGATTGAGGCAAAGTTTCACCTTCCAACAGGACAACCACCCTAAGCACAGAGCCAAAACAACGCAGGAGTGGCTTCGGGACAAGTCTCTGAAAGGCCCTGAATTGCCGATCCAGAGCCTGGACTTGAACCCAATCTAACATTTCTGAAGAGACCTGAAAATAGCTGTGCAGCGACGCTCCCCATCCAACCCGATAGAGCTTGAGAGGATCTTCAGAGAAGAATGGGAGAAATTCCCCAAATACAGATGTGCAAACCTTGTAGCGTCATATCCAAGAAGACTTGAGGCTGTAATCACTGCCAAAGGTGCTTCAACAAAGTATTGAGTAAAGGGTCTGAATAATTATGTAAATGTGATATCAGTTTATTTTTTTTATACATTTGCAAACATTTCTAAAAACCTGTTTTTGCTTTGGGATTATGGGGTATTGTGTGTAGATTGATGATTTTGTCCATTTTAGAATAAGGCTGTAATGTAACAAAATGTGGCAAAAGTGAAGGGGTCTGAATACTTTCCGAATGCACTGTATGCAGCGGGAGGGAGGTATGAATGAATAAAAGGGATAAAGAGATCCATATGCAAAGAACGTGGTGAGAGAGGGAACAAGTGAGATGGATGAATAGAAAGAGATCTATATAAAGACAACGTGGTGAGAGAGGGAAAGAGTGAGATGGATGAATAGAAAGAGATCTATATAAAGACAACATGGTGAGAGAGGGAAAGAGTGAGATGGATGAATAGAAAGAGATCTATATAAAGACAACATGGTGAGAGAGGGAAAGAGTGAGATGGATGAATAGAAAGAGATCTATATAAAGACAACATGGTGAGAGAGGGAAAGAGTGAGATGGATGAATAGAAAGAGATCTATATAAAGACAACATGGTGAGAGAGGGAAAGAGTGAGATGGATGAATAGAAAGAGATCTATATAAAGACAACATGGTGAGAGAGGGAAAGAGTGAGATGAATGAATGTAAAGAGATAAAGAGATCTATATAAAGACAACATGGTGAGAGAGGGAAAGAGTGAGATGGATGAATAGAAAGAGATCTATATAAAGACAACATGGTGAGAGAGGGAAAGAGTGAGATGGATGAATAGAAAGAGATCTATATAAAGACAACATGGTGAGAGAGGGAAAGAGTGAGATGGATGAATAGAAAGAGATCTATATAAAGACAACATGGTGAGAGAGGGAAAGAGTGAGATGAATGAATGTAAAGAGATAAAGAGATCTATATAAAGACAACATGGTGAGAGAGGGAAAGAGTGAGATGGATGAATAGAAAGAGATAAAGAGATCTATATAAAGACAACATGATGAGAGAGGGAAAGAGTGAGATGGATGAATAGAAAGAGATCTATATAAAGACAACATGGTGAGAGAGGGAAAGAGTGAGATGGATGAATAGAAAGAGATAAAGAGATCTATATAAAGACAACATGATGAGAGAGGGAAAGAGTGAGATGGATGAATAGAAAGAGATAAAGAGATCTATATAAAGACAACATGATGAGAGAGGGAAAGAGTGAGATGGATGAATAGAAAGAGATCTATATAAAGACAACACGGTGAGAGAGGGAAAGAGTGAGATGGATGAATAGAAAGAGATCCATATAAAGACAACATGGTGAGAGAGGGAAAGAGTGAGATGGATGAATAGAAAGAGATCTATATAAAGACAACATGGTGAGAGAGGGAAAGAGTGAGATGGATGAATAGAAAGAGATCCATATAAAGACAACGTGGTGAGAGAGGGAAAGAGTGAGATGAATGAATGTAAAGAGATAAAGAGATCTATATAAAGACAACATGGTGAGAGAGGGAAAGAGTGAGATGGATGAATAGAAAGAGATAAAGATATCTATATAAAGACAACATGATGAGAGAGGGAAAGAGTGAGATGGATGAATAGAAAGAGATCTATATAAAGACAACATGGTGAGAGAGGGAAAGAGTGAGATGGATGAATGTAAAGAGATAAAGAGATCTATATAAAGACAACATGGTGAGAGAGGGAAAGAGTGAGATGGATGAATAGAAAGAGATCTATATAAAGACAACATGGTGAGAGAGGGAAAGAGTGAGATGGATGAATAGAAAGAGATAAAGAGATCTATATAAAGACAACATGGTGAGAGAGGGAAAGAGTGAGATGGATGAATAGAAAGAGATCTATATAAAGACAACATGGTGAGAGAGGGAAAGAGTGAGATGGATGAATAGAAAGAGATCTATATAAAGACAACATGGTGAGAGAGGGAAAGAGTGAGATGGATGAATAGAAAGAGATCCTTATAAAGACAACATGGTGAGAGAGGGAAAGAGTGAGATGGATGAATAGAAAGAGATCCTTATAAAGACAACATGGTGAGAGAGGGAAAGAGTGAGATGGATGAATAGAAAGAGATCCTTATAAGACAACATGGTGAGAGAGGGAAAGAGTGAGATGAATGAATGTAAAGAGATAGAAAATGTGAGACTGATAAAAATACTTTCTACGGTTTCTATGATTCACTGATACAGGGCCAGCGCTGCCTGATAGAAAATAGAAATGCACTCCGGATTAAAAAACTAAACTAAATAAGTGAAGGCAAGAAACCCACAGACGACCAAGTGGCTGCAGCTAATTTGATAGGGATCCACTCTGACAGAAAATCCACTTTTAATGAAGGGCCATGTGCCGGGAGAAATTAGCCATTACCCCCGCGGTGCTGATATTAAAAGTTTTATAAATGACAGTGGTGTTGGCGGTGATCGCGGAGGACGGGCAGAGTCGGGGGAGCGTGCCAGGGCGTTTAACTGTACGCCAGGCAGATACTGAAGGCTGAAGGGAGCCTGGCCTGGGCCTGAATTCCTTCTCTCCTTCCATCAGTCAACAAGCCGTCGGAGGAGTTAAAAAGCCCCAGCGTCTGCTCGATGCTCACTGGACAGGAAGTGGGCGACCGACAGCACCGAGCCGGCGTGTGACAAGTGCGGCAGAACAAACCTGTTGTGACGCGCCGGCTCCCTCTTTCGCCACCCGTGATCAGATACAGCGGGACAAGGGACCATATGGGACGGCAGAGCTTGCTCATCCAATCACGAGGCATATGGGGCTAGTGGTAGAGGGAGGGGGGAGAAGGGGGTAGGACTATCAAGGTTTCCAGTGTGTCATAGGAAATAACAGAGGAAGCGAGGAAGAAGAGAGGAGAACCAGTGCAGTCAGCAGGAGTGTGGCTAATCTACTAGAATCTGGCAAATTTACAGAAGATGGAGTGGGGGACATGTTCTGACATGCCCTTTGACCCAGCCCAGCAACACGACCAGCTCATTGGTGACTAAGACCTCTGGATACTACTGCAAAACCAAAGAAGGGAATTCTCCCATCGTAAAATTTGCAGCTTTTTTGTTGGCACTCCCCCCCAAAAATGTATTCACTTGGGGAAAAAAAGCTAACCTCTGACTCTGTAGCCTTCCAAATGACACATTAAAAGGGAGGCAAAAAACACATTAAAACAAATTATTAAATAAAGGCTTGCGTGGTGCATTAAAAAAGTGGTGATAATCACAGCTGTCTTTCCAGAGACTCGTTTAAATGCAGATTAGGGCTAAGCTTGCAGAGGTGAAGGGCCTGGCGAATCGAAGCCAATAGCACACGGCGCCCCGGAATGGAAATAGACATAATCTCACCAAAGCCAGATTTTTGGGAGGAGAAAATAATGTGTCGACTCGGCTGCCAAGAGGCACTATAAACGCTTAATAAGGTACCCGAAGAACGTTGTACTTCATTGAAAGCAGAACCGATTAGCTTAAAGTGACAATCAGCAGTTTAAACAATAACAAAGTGTTTCCCTGCCACTGTTTCGCTAAAAAGCTGAGGAATGGGGCTGGAGAAATGGAACTACTCTCAAATTATTGGACAGAGCTATGGTTGCAAAGACTGGCCATCCATGATCATATTTAACCATGTTTTGAGGCTATACAGTGTTAGTTTACATTTACTTTGTTTACAAACATTGGCGTGAAACAAGCTTTACTTTAGGGCTCTGAAAGTTTAACTAAGCTCATGGGGCATTTATAAATTATAATCTTCAAGAATCAGTGGGAACATATCATTCATTTAAAGTCCAAAAATGTATGTAGCCACTGCAGATTGCACCTTTAATTTCACAACACTACACACCACCGCCCCAATAAAAGTGTTGATGCTTGACGGCTAGAAAAGGAAATGTTATCCACTTTGTTACTTGCCCCCCCACCTTTCCAACTTATTCAATTTTTGCTTGTCAGATACTCATCGACATGGGGCTAATGTAGGATTTGATTGCAGGTGTCTTTTAATCAAGCGTATCAGGATCCTAAGTAGTCATTTGGGACAATGGAGAGGCAGTTGGAACTGACTCTCATCTCTACGATTCCAGTAGACGTTTCAGTGTGTGTAGGGGAGCATGTGGACAACTTTCAGAACACTACCATGACTTAAATACAGAGATAATAGGACATCTTATTATCCAATAGTATCTGGCCACGACAGAGTAGAGATGTTCAGCCTGCACTGAGAACTAAATGACACCTTTATTGTGGTTAGCAGACTTACTGATGTTCTTATTTGAAGGCCATTAAAAGAGAGGACAGGAGTAGATGGAAAGTACGTATTTCATGGATGTCATTCAACTCAGAAATTAACCGGGAGACACCTTGAGCATTCCAGCCTCAATATCATTGATAAGGCCTTTCATAATTGAGCTCTTATACAGTATCTGTGAACTCTACGTCAACATGCTAAAAAAACAGCCATAACCATCGCTAAATGAGGACTTTTTATATTATTTTTCCGTTATTATACAGCGACTAGCATCAGCAACAAAAACACACAAGCTCCCAAGAGGTTAGCTGGCACATTGTCATCAAGGAGTGTTACTCACACCCTTTCCTCCTGCTTTCCCTCGCCCCCTTTGCCCTCTGCCTCAAGCTTTCCTTCATTCTTAGTTCTTACCTCAAAACTATTCCACTTATCCACCCGCTGTCATAACAGGCAATCTGGGGTCAATTCAACGTGGCGCCTTGGCAGTGACAAACACCTTTAATTTCACCAGAGAGAAGCATAGAATGACTTGAATAAACACTAGATGGTCACGGTGTGTACAGGTAAGACTAGGGTTCAATGAGAGCTCAGATAAGCAAAGCATGTGATGGGTACGCACTCAAAAAGCCTACTTCAATATTCAAATGAATGAAATAAGCTTTATGAAACATCTTTTTGAGTGCGTACCCATCACATGTTTAGCTTATCTGAGCCCTCCTTGAACCCTGATCTTAGTGGAAGAAGGTCCTCTATCTGGGGCATTGGTCCGTATTTGATGAGCTTTGGCATTAATGAAAGGACTCGTCCCCATCCAATAAAATGGTCATATTCTGACTCCAGATAATAGATGTTGCCATTCTAAGCCAATAATAGTGTCTATAATGAAATCAGTGGAGCAGAAAAGAGGCACTCTTTCATTTCCTCCTGGTGGGCTGTGTGTTTTGTACATCCCATTATTCATCAGGTCCACTGCTGATAACAGGAACATTTGCATCTGAATCAGAAATGCTTTATGACCTCCCCCTACACACGCCTCTCTTCTCCCCTTAATGCAAATGACTTGACCCAAAAAAGGGAAAGTGTTACATTCAATTACTCAGGACAAACTTAGTCGTGACTCGGGGCCAGGAATGTGTGTCCATGGGTAGCATAGTGAGGTGAGAGGCCATTCACTATCCTCAGGTAAGGTTGATATCTGGCTATCTAGCTCGTACTTCTGGACAACAACAATGGCATTGAAATCAACAGTTAGCATTGAAAGGTAAAAATCTACTTAGCATGCTGAAGCTATAGGAAGAACTGCAGCTGACCAATAGTTAGCATTGAAAACTAAATTGGAGGTAGCTAAGGGGAGGTAACTATGGGAAGAAATGTAGAGGAGATATTCCCAAACTGGGGTATGGGCAATGCCATCGGGGGTACGCCAAATAAAAATGTGATTCATATTTTTAAAAATATATAATTGTATTTTTTATTTTATTTTTTGTTCACATTTTCAAACAGTCCATTTCGATTTTCCAGCGGGGCTATACATTTGAGTGTTTTTTTTCTCAGCTGAGTAGCCTCGTTTCACTGCCATAAATCAAATTAAACCATCTAGTGTTCAGCGAAATAACAACACAATGTCAAATACAGGTAACCTAGTCAAATAATTATCATCCAATCACATTAACCGTTAGTCTCTCGCGGGAATTCCATTAACGATTCATATGTAGCCAAACTTAGCTGCTGCTCATTCCATTTGCTCAAAACTGTATAAATGGTTAAAAAAAGTAAGGCCTGCGTCCGTAGAGACACATACCAGCTCTACTGGTAGTACTGCCACTACCAGCAGTACTACACCTGCACCTGTCGACGACACAAGTTGTTCTGCTTCCACGAGCACATCCAATGCTAGCATCAGTAATTCTACGTTTGTTGCTAACCCAGCTAGCATGGACACTGACAGTTGTGAATCTGATGCAGCCTAAGAACTACTGCCTTCTTACCCGGGAAAGCACCGAACGACAGACTGGGACATTGGACCATCAAAGAGGTGCAAATATGATGAGAACTACAGTGATTTGCGGTTCACTCATATTGGGAGTAGTGCCTTTCCTCAGCCACAGTGTGTTATATGTGCAAAGGTACTATCTCACAACTCGATGAAACCTTCACTCTTGTGCAGACATTTAGAAAAAAAAACTTGCCAATTAGAAAAATATGTTTTTTTTTTGCGAGAATTAAGACGAATCTCGAGTAGTAAGACATGTATAAAAGCAACAGATAACATTAATTAGAAGGGGCTAGAAGCATCTTATACGTATGATGAGCTACCAAGACGCTAGGACAGGCAAGCCCCATACTATTGTGGAGTACTTAATTCTTCCCGCTGCCACGGATATGGCTGGGACAATGCTGGGGGAAAAGGTCAAAAAAACTATACTGACCAATTCCTCCATCAAACAACACTGTTTCACGACGCATCAGTGACATGGCAAGAGATGTTTTGAAACAATTACTGCTTCTCATACAGGCCAGTGAATTCTATGCATTACAGCTGGATGAGTCAACAGACGAGGCGGGCCTGCACAGCTCCTGGTATATGTCCGTTATGTTTATGGGGGGTCAATTAAGGAAGACATCCTCTTCTGCAAACCACTGGAAACCAGGACAACAGGAGAGGATATTTTTTAAGTACTGGACAGCTTTGTGACATCAAATAGACTTTGGTGGTCAAGAGGTGTTGGTATCTGTACTGATGGTACAAAAACCATGACAGTGAGACATAGTGGAGTGCTAGCAACGACACTTGGGTACACTGCAGCATCCATCGAGAGGCTCTTGCTACCAAGCTTTAAAGACATTTTGGACACAACAGTGAAAATGGTTAACTTTATTAAAGCAAGGCCACTGAACTCTCATGTATTTTATGCATTATGCAATGTTTTGGGCAGCGACCATATAATGCTTTTACAACATACAGAAGTGCGATGGTTATCAAGTGGCAAAGTTGACACATTTAAAAAAAATTGAGATACGAGCTTAATGTTTTCTTTACTGACCATAATTTTCACTTGTCTGACCGCTTGCATGATGATGAGTTTCTCACACTACTGGCCTATCTGGGTGATGTTTTTTCTCGCCTGAATGATCTGAATCTAGGATTACAGGGACTATCCTCGACTATATTCAATGTCCGGGACAAATATGATTTTTTTGTGTGCAAATTAACTCAAGCTTACGTACACTGTAAAATGCATCAAAGCTGAGACCGAGAGACTGAAAAAAAGCTTCTATCTCAAGGCCATCAGACTGTTAAACAGCCATCACTAACATTGAGTGGCTGCTGCCAACATATTGACTCATCTCTAGCCACTTTAATAATTACAAATTGGATGTAATAAATGTATCACTAACCACTTTAAACAATGCCACTTTATATAATGTTTACATACCCTACATTATTCATCTCATATGTATATACTGTACTCTACTGCATCTTGCCTATGCTGTTCGGCCATCGCTCATCCACATATTTTTATCTACATATTCTTATTCATTCCTTGTGTGTATAAGGTAGTTGTTGTGAAATTGTTAGATTACTTGTTAGATATTACTTCATGGTCGGAACTAGAAGCACAAGCGTTTCGCTACACTCGCATTAACATCTACTAACCATGTGTATGTGACAAATAACATTTGATTTGATTTGAAATGTGATATATCGAAGCACTTAAGTGAGCTGGATGCGCAATTACGCAGGTAATTTCCTGAAATTGATGACAGAAACAACTGGATTCGTTATCCCTTTCATGCCCTGCCTCCAGTCCACTTACCGATATCTGAAAAAGAGAGCCTCATCGAAATTGCAACAAGCGGTTCTGTGAAAATTGAATTTAATCAGGAGCCACTGCCAGCTTTCTGGATAGGGCTGCGCTAAGAGTATCCTGCTTTGGCAAATAACGTTGTTAAGACACTGATGCCCTTTGCAACCACGTACCTATGTGAGAGTGGATTCTCGGCCCTCACTAGCATGAAAACTAAATACAGGCACAGACTGTGTGTGGAAAATGATTTAAGACTGAGACTCTCTCCAATACAACCCAATATTGCAGAGTTATGCGCATCCTTCAAGCATACCCTTCTCATTAACCTGTGGTGAGTTATTCACAATTCCTGATGAACAAATAAGGTTTTATATATAAGATGGCTAAATAAAGAGCAAATGTATTGATTATTATTATATTACTATTTGTGCCCGGTCCTATAAGAGCTCTTTGTCACTTCCCACGAGCTGGGTTGTTTATTTATTTTATTTTTACCTTTATTTAACTAGACAAGTCAGTTAAGAACTATTTCTTATTTTCAAATGACGGCCTAGGAACAGTGGGTTAACTGCCTTGTTCAGGGGCAGAACGATAGATTTTTACCTTGTCAGCTCGGAGATTCGATCTTGACCACTAGGCTACCTGCTGCCCTGTGAAAAAACTCACACTCATTGTTATGTTTAATAAATGTATCACATAGTGTTTGGGGCGGGCTTACAATGATGGCAAAACAACATTTGAGAGTGCGCTGACTTGGTGCTAGAGGGGGTAAGCAGCTGGAGGTTGAATGTTTGAAGTGGTGTGAAACTATAAAAACTTTGGAACAACTGCTGTAGAGGATCAACAGTTAGCATAAAAATCTAAAATCATGCTAGCATTGCAGTATTCCAGGCCAGATAACTACAACAAGCATATATGCTGCTGCTCATATTTCCTGACCTGCCTTAGTTGTGTGAAAAAGAAAACGACTGAGGAAACGGTGAATAAACTCTGCCTTACCCACACATTTTCCACAGTACAAAACCCTTTCCATCTTTGCAGGAACAGAACATCCTGTGTAATATTTCTGATCAATCATGGCTGCAGAGGGAGATTGTGCTGACACAAAATAATAAACTACATGCTATCAGGGGAAAGGGAGAGTGAGAGACAGATATATATATATGAGGGAGAGACAGAGATATCGGGAGAGAGTTATAGAGAGAGAGAGACAGAGAGATATACACAGTATATATAGAGAGAGATATATAGAGAGACAGAGGCACAATCTGTTGAAGAATAAAAACGTGCAGTCGCATTGCCACCCGGGCTTGTACGCGCTACAGCACACACTATACACTGGCAGAGTATGCCATCACATAATCTTCTTACATCCAAGACAAGGCTGAATGTAATCTTCAGCACGGCTAACAGCAAGAGTTGTGTTTGTAGGGGCCTGGTTTCATAACTGAACTTGTAAACCCCATCTCTCTCACACACACACACACACACACACACACACACACACACACACACACACACACACACACACACACACACACTTCCCAGTCCAGTGCCAGAGGGCAAATGGGTAGAGAGTGGGGGATTGGGGTCTTTGTGCACTCTGAGTCCTGGCCATTAAATAAGCTTGGTACTGCAGAGGTGAACAGCATTGACAATGATGTATGGAGGGAGATTGGCTCCGGGGCTGTTATGTAGCACCTGGCTCTGGTGTGGACAGCAGAGCAGCAGCCCCCCTGCCTGCCGGCTACCATACAAATCCGGACCAGGTTTAGTACCTCAACTCTAATTCAGAGCAATTCAATTTGGTCCAGGACAAATGTCAGCTGATTAAAATGGAGGTACTGGACAGAGGGGTTGAATAAATGTGCAGCCTCCTACTTCAAGGCTGGACATGTTATTGAGCAGTGGTGAGTCAGTGAGTGGCGAGGTGATCTAGCCTTTACTGCTGCTCTCTCGCCTCTCCCTACTGCAGCCATAACCTTTCTGCTTCACCCGATTCTCTCTCTCTCTCCTTCCCTCTCTCCCTCTCTCTCTCCCTCTCCCTACTGCAGCCATAACCTTCTGCTTCACCCGATTCTCTCTCCTTCCCTCTCTCTCTCTCTCTCTCTCTCCCTCTCCCTCTCTCTTCCTCTCTCTCTCTTTCTCCCTCCCCTCCTTCCGGCATTGAGGCATACTGCTGCTCATGACTGACTCAGATATGCTCTTCTCACATATGTTCGGCTCACTTCTAAAACATGACACATACAACCATGCTGTCATGGTATGATTCTAGCATTGTGGCCAGCACCGGCTCAGCATTAGACTGACAAAAAGAGAGAGAGACCATACTAAAACATATCAGCAATATGACTCTGAATGTAGCTTTAGTTTTTTTTGTGTGTGTCTTTTCCACTTGCGGTTGTAGAGACAGTGTGTCAGGGAGGCACACATGGCGGGGGGGTATCGGGACCACGGCTGCGTCTGTTGGGCGACCGCAAATTAATGTCATATCACCGAACGGTGGAAAGAACGACTGAATTATGAAGGAGGGAGGTTAATTATGAATGGAGCGATGGGGGGAAACAGGGCCTCAGACACACGGTTGGTCGCCTCCCATGACTAAAGAGCCAGCTACTGCACAAAGCTAGCGCACCACTCCTCAGTATGTAACAAGCTGAAAAGCTGGTCCTAATTAGCTAGTCTGCATGGCTAATGTTGCTAATGTGATCCGTCTCTGTTATATGTGAATCTTAACATATTCAACCTGATTTCTCTGTATGTCAACTGTCCCTGGTTTGATTGTGCTCTTCTTATCACGAGTTGACAAGGAACTTTTGTGCTCTCGTTGACAATAAAGCAGCAAAATTATTACAAAGATGGGAAAAAACGATGATCACAACACCCTTGATGGGCTGTTCTCTTTCCCCAAATCTCAATTGATTGTTAAAAAAAACACCCTCTCCTCTTCCCAACCCCACAAAAGTAACATTTGTTATCCACCTGACCTTAATAAATTGAGTTTCTGCATTTATCTGGCCCACTGATTCCATTTTCCCCCTCTCCAAATAGGCGGAACGAACGGAGGCCTGCAGATCCCAAAAATTGTAATGCACTGCCGACAAACCCAAAAAATAACATTCCACCGAAAAGAGCCAAAGAGGCTTAGCTGTAATCTAGAGAACAGGGACTGAGGGTTGGTGGTTGAGGTGGGGGCTGAGGGGTGGGTTAAGGTGGGTGCTGAGGGGAGGTTGAGGTGGGGGCTGAAAGGTGGTTGACGATGGGGCTAATGGGGGGTTGAGGTGGGGGCTGAAAGGGGGTTGAGGATGGGGCTAATGGAGGGTTGAGGTGGGTGCTGAGGGGAGGCTGAGGTGGGTGCCGAAAGGGGGTTGAGGTGGGTGCTGAGGGGAGGTTGAGGTGGTGGGGTGCCACTAGATGCCACGGCCCAGTGCTTTGTGTGAGGGACGGGGTTGAAGACAGCTAGCTACTGTGGAGCAAGCAGCTGTGATGAAGAGGTCATGTGCACAACTTTTATAGAGTCTTTCTCTCTACCCAAAACACCAGCCTCTTTCTGTCAAACTACCAACCCTCCCACCCAAAAACAGATCACTCCACCCACAACCTAGTGTCCAATCAGCCCACATTTACTCAGAGGAGCTACTCCACCAAGCAGAGCAAAACAAGATAATTCTGAGCTTTATAAGGGTTACCCATACAGCACCATCTGACCTCCGAAACAATAAGTATGTGATACATTCCCAAACAATGGAATTCGTAGAAAAATAAAGGACAACTGGACATGGAAGAACTCTATTTCTCTTCATCAGTTAAATCATAATCTCAGATCTGTCTAGAACACAAGATCACAATGACCACTCGTGTGAATGTGGTTTTCACAAGTGGAGAAGAGAACAATTTCATTGGTGAATGTTTGGCAAATGGTGGAATCATATATCAACGGTTGGCATTGAGGACATCTAAAGATTATTCTGGGGAAAAAAGATAAACTCATATTGTTCACTAACTACAATGTTAAACATCAACGTATTCTAGAGAAGTTGGATTTGTTCTCCTGGAGTGGCCCCTCTCTAATCACACCTTGAGGATCTAGCTAGTGATTGGTTCTGGGTCTGAGGACATGGGAGGCATTGTCACTCTCAGCGATGGCTCAATGGAGCTGGGCTAATCCCGGGCAGAGGCCTGTCCGATGGGCTACTACTATAGTCAGAGTGGGCCTTGGGACATGCACTAGGACCTATTCACAAGCCCTCTGAAACATTCAAAGCCTTTCCTTCTAAAGGGCCAAACTTTTGTTCCCCTCACAAAGGGCCAACCAGAGGTACTCCGATAGATCGGAAGGCCGTTCAAAATCGGATTATTTCCACCGAAATCACCCTTTCTCCATCTGCCAGTTAACTATGTGCCCACCATTGTCTCCGACCTGAACATGATGGAGACTGGATGTTTATTGCTACATTTATTCCAGAAGCAAAGAAAATAGTTTTTTTCCGTCCCTTCCTTATATTTTCTTTGAAAAAGAAATCTGGGCCACATGCCCCAGAGGAACGCAAAGTATTTTAATTCATTCCCACCTTTTCTCTCTGGCGGCCATCTCGGAAGCCACTATTCATGCCCACAAGTGATTTGTTCGGGCTGGACCATCAAAGCAATTATTATAGCAGCCTGCTTATGAGGGGAATATGACTGACAACAGCGTGATGGAGGGCACTTGGCTTCAATTTCTTAGATCTGAAAGGCTCTTTCATTGGCCATCGCACAAACAGCAAAACGTAAACAAACCGGTCATATTAAAATGAAAACTATTGTACTATAGCTAAGACATTTACAAATGTTTCTATTTTCAATGTAACCCTATCTTCAATAACATCCTCACCTTAGCAGCAGAGTGATTGAGTGGCACTCTGAAATGGGTTGTGCCAGAAAATAAATCCCTGTGCTGTAACTGAATGCAGAGGGGAGGGGAGGGGGGGGGGCACGGGATAGGTAAGATATGTGTAGAAATTAATGTAATGGACATGAGGAGCAGAGGCCTTGGATGCCTTCGGTCGTAATGAGAGCATCTTATATTACGGACCATAATGCACAGGGTTGCTTACGCAGCGTATAGGTGTCCTGTCAGGCCATTACCGGCCTATAGGAACACGGTGGACCACAAAACAGGATACTCCGTAAATGGATAACGCGGGCCGATAAAGTACCGAACGGCGCCGCTGCCTGCCTCCGCCATTCTACCTTGTGTGATTGAGAGCAAGAATTCTGCCTAGAGTGACAAAGGATTAGTGCGAGGGATGGATGGAAGGATAGATAGGTGGATGGAAGGATAGATAGGTGGAAGGAAGTATGGATGGAGAAGATGGACAGAGAGAATGTGAGAAAAAGAAACAAAAGAAAAGCAGAGTACAGTGTCGAGATGAGGGTAAAAAGGAAGGTTGATAAAGGAGGAGGAAAGGAGGTACGGAGGGATGACAAGGATAGCACTTCAGATCAAGTCTCCTGGCATTGTTTTACTCTGATGTCATCTCTGTACAATGTCCGCATCCCAAATGGAACCCTATTTCTGTTATAGTGCACTACTTTTGCTCTGGTCAGACCTAGTGCATTATAAAGAGGAATAGGGTACAATTTGTGATGCATCCAGTGTCGAGGCCCCTCGCCTCCCATCTAATCTCTATCCTTCTCTACTCTCTCCCATTGACTTATTCCCCTATTCAATTATTCAGCCTTTATAAGCAGCCACCATCTATTCTGTTCGCAACAGATCCAGTAAAAAGATGAATAACAGGCTCCGTCAGCCTTATGGGCTGTCATAAAACTTATACAACAGGCAAAAGAAAATCCATCGCTTACAGTCTTGCTTACCGACCACAGTAAACATATTAATGAAAAGATGCCCTGTAAATATATTAATGAAAAACTATCGACTGAAAGAAGACAGAAGAGTCAAAGCCAGGAGTTTTACAACACTCACTATCCATGAGGGATTTTTACATGCTTTTACGCTAATCAAAATGTATGCTGGCTTGGCAGAGTGTGTATAACCACAGCACAGTATGGAGATATACCCTGGTCTGGAGATCTGGGGGTATGCATCAAGAGTCTCAGAGTATGAGTGCTGATCTAGGATCAGTTTGGCCTTTCAGATCATAATGATATAGAAATTATATAGAAAATGAAGACCTGATCCAGGATCAGCACTCTTACTTTAAGAGGTTTTGTCAATACGGTCATGGGTGAACGTTATATAGCTAGGATGAAGATGATTCTGAGAGTTGATTAAGAGTATATTTCCACAGGGTGACTTTCTCGATGCTGTCCTCATTGTCCACCAGTATAATCTCCAACCATACTATTCCCATTGTCCTCCAGTATAATCTACAACCATATTGTCCTCAAGTATAATCTACAGACACACTGTCCACCAGTATAATCTACAACCATACCATCCTCATTGTCCTGTGGTAGAATCTACAACCATACTGTCCTCCTATATAATCTACAACCATACTGTCCTCGTTGTCCTCCCGTATAATCTACAACCATACTGTCCTCATTGTCCTCTAGTATAAACTACAACCATACTGTCCTCATTGTCCTCCCGTATAATCTACAACCATACTGTCCTCATTGTCCTCTAGTATAAAATACAACCATACTGTCCTCATTGTCCTCCCGTATAAACTACAACCATACTGTCCTCATTGTCCTCCCGTATAATCTACAACCATACTGTCCTCATTGTCCTCCCGTATAATCTACAGCCATACTGTCCTCCCGTATAATCTACAACCATACTGTCCTCATTGTCCTCCCGTATAATCTACAACCATACTGTCCTCATTGTCCTCCAGTATAATCTACAACCATACTGTCATCATTGTCCTCCAGTATAATCTACAACCATACTATCCTCATTGTCCTCCCGTATAATCTACAGCCATACTGTCCTCCCGTATAATCTACAACCATATGGTCCTCATTGTCCTCCCGTATAATCTACAACCATAATGTCCTCATTGTCCTCTAGTATAACCTACAAGCATACTGTCCTCATTGTCCTCCAGTATAATCTACAGCCATACTGTCCTCATTGTCCTCTAGTATAACCTACAAGCATACTGTCCTCATTGTCCTCCAGTATAATCTACAGCCATACTGTACACATTGTCCTCCAGTATAATCTACAGCCATACTGTACACATTGTCCTCCAGTATAATCTACAACCATAATGTCCTCATTGTCCTCTAGTATAACCTACAAGCATACTGTCCTCATTGTCCTCCAGTATAATCTACAGCCATACTGTCCTCATTGTCCTCCAGTATAATCTACAGCCATACTGTACACATTGTCCTCCAGTATAATCTACAGCCATACTGTACACATTGTCCTCCAGTATAATCTACAGCCATACTGTCCTCATTGTCCTCCAGTATAATCTACAACCATACTGTCCTCATTGTCCTCCAGTATAATCTACAACCATAATGTCCTCATTGTCCTCTAGTATAACCTACAAGCATACTGTCCTCATTGTCCTCCAGTATAATCTACAGCCATACTGTCCTCATTGTCCTCCAGTATAATCTACAGCCATACTGTACACATTGTCCTCCAGTATAATCTACAGCCATACTGTACACATTGTCCTCCAGTATAATCTACAGCCATACTGTACACATTGTCCTCCAGTATAATCTACAGCCATACTGTCCTCATTGTCCTCCAGTATAATCTACAACCATACTGTCCTCATTGTCCTCCAGTATAATCTACAACCATACTGTCCTCATTGTCCTCCAGTATAATCTACAACCATACTGTCCTCATTGTCCTCCAGTATAATCTACAACCATACTGTCCTCATTGTCCTCCAGTATAATCTACAACCATACTGTACTCATTGTCCTCCAGTATAAACTACAACCATACTGTCCTCATTGTCCTCCAGTATAATCTGTTGGGACTCGGTGACATACAGTCTGTGTCATTATCAAGACAGCCAGTGGTGGCCAGGCTCCAGGACACACACACACACACACACACACACACACACACACACACACAGATGCATGCACACACACACATACGTACATACACACATAAGTACGCACACACACTCCTAGTGCCAAAACCCCACCACAGCCCCATCCATATAACAGCAGTCTGCCGCAGGGCAACACTGACCTAACCCACTGGAAAGGAACTGCAGGAGAGGGAGTGCAAAAAAGCTGCTCCCAAGTTGAGGTAATGCAGTGAGTCGCCAGCCTCATCAATGACTTAGTGCTCTCCCCCTCAGGGCACTGAGGTCACTTAGGAAACTCCACTAGCCTGCCCACTGATGAACGCTTCCTGTCCTATACACGCCACACTTACCGCCGGCCCATTGGTTTGTGTTTTAGCCTATCGGACTCACACAGCCACATAGTGGCACCACACTGATGTTTATACTTGTAAATCCTAGAAAATAGTCAAGAAAGACTCCCAATCTGTGTTACTCAGTGTGTTGGGTCTCCACCAACAGACCCTACCTTAGCCTAATATAGCAGAACCCCCCGAACATTCAGCCATTTTCTCTCTTGATCTCCTGCATAAGGAAGGAAAATGTTTGTGTTGTTATGGCATGCTGTCTGTTTTTAAACCAAGATATTAGTCATCTGTTAGAAGGGGAGCAACATTGTAATTTATGGAATTCATGAATAGCAATAGCTTTTTTTCAGTTTGCTTGTTGTTATTTTTCCTTCTCAGCATGGGGAGAATTTGAGATTGCAAATAAACTCCTAAACCAAGCTGGGGTAGGATTCCGAGATTCCAAATATTACGGAAGCCGGATGCCGATCAACTCCTCGTGAGGATGAACAGACATGGCGGAAATGAGGGGGAGATTCGAGGAGGGCAGGATTACCCCCTAAGTGTTACACTACATGACCAAAAGTATGTGGACACCTGCTTGTCAAACATCTCATTACAAAATCATGGCAATTAATATGGAGTTGGTCCCCTCTTTGCTGCTATAATAGCTTCCACTCTTCTGGGAAGGCTTTCCACTAGATGTCGGAACATTCCTGGGGAGACATGCTTCCATTCAGCCACAAGAGCATTAGTGAGGTCGGGCACTGATGCTGGGTGATTAGGCCTGGCTTGCAGTCGGCGTTCCAATTAATTCCAATGGTGTTCAATGGGGTTGAGTTCAGGGCTCTGTGCAGGCCAGTCAAGTTCTTCAACACCGATCTCAAACAAACCATTTCTGAATGGACCTCGCTTTGTGCATGGGGGCTTTGTCATGCTGAAACAGGAAAGGGCCTTCCCCAAACTGTTGCCACAAAGTTGAAAGGACAGATTCGTTAAGAATGTCATTGTATGCTGTAGCGTTAAGGTTTCCCTTCAATGGAACTAAGGGGCCTAGCCCGAACCATGAAAAACAGGCCCAGACCATTATTCCTCCTCCACCAAACTTTACAGTTGGCACTATGCATTCGCGCAGGTAGCGTTCTACTGGCATCCGCCAAACCCAGATTAGTTCGTTGGGCTGCCAGATGGTGAAGCGTGATTCATCACTCCAGAGAACGTGGTTCCACCGCTCCAGAGTCCAATGGTGGCGAGCTTTACACCACTCCAGCTGATGCTTGCGCAAGTTGATCTTTAACTGACCTGTTGGAAATTAACCGACCATCCTATGACAGTGCCACGTTGAATGTCACTGAGCTCTTCATTAAGGCCAAATTGAGCGGTGTGCTCAATTTTATACACCTGTCAGCAACCAGTGTGGCTGAAAAAGCCGAATCCACTAATTTGAAGGTGTGTACACATACTTTTTTATATACTGTATATCAACATTTGCTCTGCCACTTAGCAAGTGGGTGCTGGCACAGGTATTATGTGAGGCTTGCTAGCTAGCCTAGGGCAGAGGTACTGCAGAGAAAAACAAAAGAATCATGAGAGGTTAAATAACTCGCTAGCTTTAAGCATGTAGCCATCATTCAGACTAGCTAGAACTCCCTGGGCAGACCTTTGTCTGGAATATTGTCTTTGAAGGCTAACGACCTGAAATGGTCCACTTGTGGGTAATTAGGCATGGCCGTTCCCCAGTCTCTCAGAACAGTAAATATAGGAGAATAAACAACCATTAGGGGTTATCGGAGTTGCCCGCTAATTGAATCATCATCACCATCATCATCATAGAGAGCCATCGGGACAGTACATGTTAAAACTCCACACAGTCACAGAGGCAGTTTAACGTTACCATCCCCTGGCAATGGACCAAAATATCATGCTTGCAGTTTTAAGACATCATGGCTGTATTGCAGCTGTCTTGCTTGTTCACAGTTCATCTGGTAGCGTGTTAAAAAAAACTCAACAATTACCCAAACCTACGAGAGCACACACACACACACACACACAACTCAGAGAGATCTCACGCTGCTCAAATCCCTAAACCCACCCAGCTATAAGTCAGAAGAAAAGAGAGGAAAGAAAGAGAGAGAGAGAGAGAGAGGAGTCACTAAACCAGTGTGATTAGTGCTAAGTAACTAAATGGGTCATATCAGTTTTCCATTACCAGGAGAGAGGGACAATTTGGACTGCTGTGATCTAAATGGTGAACCTGCTCTCCCTCTGCCTCCTCTGGTAGACGAGGGCTGTTCATTTGAGTGTAAATGTTGCACACTCTTAGGCCCTCTCTCTTCTCCCATTCACTCTGTCGTTCGTTCTCCACACAAATGGAAATGCCGTTACATCCTCGAGCCCCATCAATAAATAAACTTGACACAAATAAACAGATAAATAAATAAATGTGCGAGGACTGGCTAATGGGCAACCGTCAGCATTAGTGATGGAGCGATGTCAGGCACAATCACGCCTGGGTGGGCGGAGAGATTCTTCCTGATTGCACACACAATTCCCCTAAGACAGTGACAGGGGCACTCCGCCAGACGAACCGACGCGAGGGCTCTAAGGCAGCCTTCACTCCTGACTTCTTTTTACCCTCCTTGCTGTCTCTCTTTCACTCTGTTTAACTCTGTTTCTGTCTGTCCATCTTTCTCTCCTCCTCCGCTACCCAACGATGCCCCCTCTCTCTCAATCTTCGCCTTGCACCCGATGCCCACATTACCTCTCTGTTTTTTTCTTTCTCCCTTTCCGTGTTTTTACTCTCTCCTCACCTCCTCTCTCAGTCTCTCCTCCTCTCCATCCCTTCTCTCCCTCTAGCTTTCTCTCTTACTCTTTCCTCCCCTCCAATCTCTCTGTCTCTTCCGTCTCTCTGTCTAAACAGGAGTGCTGTGACATGAATGTTCCTTCTCTGTGTCTTTGGGTTCGTCAGGCCTTTGAAAGCCAGTGGTCTGACAGGGCTCAAGCACACACGCACGCACACACATGCAATGCAATCCCATCGTGACCTTGAAACACCTCTTGGATGTATTTCATTGCACACTTCCATTGGATTCTTAAAGGCTAAATGATAAGACAATTAAAGGCAACACATCGTAAATAGTGCAAAAATTCCCTAATAACTGACACATAATTCACATCTGCTTGTAAAAATGATCCATTTAACAGCTGTACATCTGTTTAGCTACTTGGGACAAAATAGATTAAGTCAGTCTGTGGATCCACTAGTGGAGCTCTACTGCTGAGTGCTCAGTCTAATGTAGTCCTACCTTTATCTACAACCAATCAATACATGCTACCATGATGCCACGGGTCAGATATACAGTTAGCCCTATTAGAGCATTCAGACTGAATTCCTGAAGCTAGTACTTACTGACAAGCCTGGTCCCAGATCTGTTTGTGCTGTATAGCCAACTCCTGTAGTTGTATGGCCTTAGGGGTTGGCAAGACAGCACAAACAGATCTGGGACCAGGCTAACTGATTGATTCTGCAGAGTGAACAATCTGTCCATATTGCCAGTACTTACTGCACCATGGGGAGCAGACAGGAGTTGTATTCACATTGTCATGAGCTATTATATCAGAGCAGAGCTTTAAACCACGTGATTCACTTAACTACATGTAATTACCAGCAGCACACCATTCAATATGTCATAATAATCAATAAGCTGAAAGGACAGAGGCTTCGTAAACAGAGAAAAATGGGAAATGGTAAAAACTATAACCCAAAAAAAAATAACCCAAAAAAAATGTAATGCGTAAACATACATGAAATTAATGTTTTACTTTGCTGTCGTTGCTTAGGGACACAGAGATATACTAGTTATTTCGAGAATATGGATACAAAATAATACTTGATTGTTTTAGCTTTACCTTTCCTTCACATGTGGCCTGGAGAAACAAACAATGATACCCCCGTGTTGCCATTACACTTTTGGTGTGACTTCTACCAATTAGTGCATTGCAAAAAACTACATTTTAAAATCACCTCATCTGTAGCGGCACAATCCCGTGAACAGCTAATCACACTAATCTGTCGAGCAAGACACAAATCCAAAACATCACATTTTTCAACTTGTTAACAACCTCACACATGTTAAACATTTCCGTAAAGCCACAACTTATAAACAGTTACAATAATTGACTTTTACAGAAAAGTTCATTTGACAAGAATTGTACATGAACAAATAATGAATAGACAATTGTGCTCATTGAAACTCCACAGTAGCACCGTTGTAGGAGGATGAGAACTACTCCTTTCTCTGGGAATTAGTCCTTTCACTCAGCCTCGGCTGCCAACCTACCTCAACCCCCCTATACCTCCTTATTACACGCCCTCCAGCCTGCAAAATGGGACTACTAAACGCAAACACCACCCGGACGCTATTTGTCTGAGGTAATGGAGATGAGAAAAATAATAAGGGATATGACATAAAGACAGAGGGAAATAGCATCAAAATAGCTGTCATCGCCTCTCATTGTCATGGAACATAACTACATCCTATTGCAGAGAGCCTTTATTTATTCTACTGGGGATTATTATTAGAGCCTCTTCGCCCTCTCTCGGCTCTAACAGGCGATGAATACGGTTTTATTTGTCCAAGGGAACTGTCCATCCTTCAAAAGACTAAGTATGATAGCTGTGGAGATTCCATTGGAATATTATGAGCACGATTTTTTTCAGTCCTGAGGACGGTCATTTGGTTGGTTCATGCGCCTCTCCGCGGTTTCAAGAAGTGATTCCCCTTCGCTTTTATCAGCTGAGAGTTATAGGTCTATTGGGAATTAATCACGCAATGAGTTAAATCAATCCTATTGTGTGAATGTGCCAGGGTAAAATAAGATAAAAACTTCAATTACGGTGCACAAATTGATCCGGTATTGACAATTTGCACTCAGATGACCTTTTCAGAGCTCTGCCCACATACTTGAGGACCAGTACTGTATTGGGAGCAGTCTGACAGTGGATAAAGAAATAAGTAATGCTGGAGTATGACAACTAATACAAAAAAACGTGTTATTTGAAGAGCGAAAGAGTTAAAAGGATGTTTTGGTTGGTCATTGAGAGGTTGGCATCTCACTTTGCAGGGAGTACCGGCTTGTCTCTATTCACATCAGTGAGGCCACATTTGTGGGGAGAAGGGCTAACATTGGACAAAATAATCCAATGTCCAATTGGATAAAACCATGTGTGGAGCCCTTTGCTGTGCCAGGTGATAGACTTCCCTCTGAAAGGGTTTGCACGACACAGACAGGCAGGGAGTAAGGCCTGGTATTGGAAGTGTATACACAGATGGGTCAGCGTTAGAATGACAGTGTGAGGGTAAGCGGACACCCTGCTGGGGCCCTTTAACTAGATTTGGAGGTCCAAAGCCTCTTGTAAGGAATCAAATAATGCAGGACTGGAGAGCCGGTTGTCTTCGGGGGTCTCGCCCGGGATACCCTAAATGCCATTCATAAAGTCCACCCTTTCATTGAGATTTGATTTATCCTCGAAAAATGTATTGTGTGTCACACATGTCTTATTTGAACTGTCCACTCCAGCTGACGGAGTAAATGGCAGATCAGTTATGCGTGGGGGGTGCTCAAACGGTACATCAAATCCTCATCTATATTTCGCTAAGCTGTTTTCAGGACTGGAGGTCCTTGGGCTCTATGAGAAGGATAGCGAGGGACAATAGAAGTATAGCACATCTACCCTAAGATATCAAAGCCTCTTGTAAGGAATCAAATAATGCAGGACTGGAGAGCCGGTTGTCTTCGGGGGTCTCGCCCGGGATACCCTAAATGCCATTCATAAAGTCCACCCTTTCATTGAGATTTGATTTATCCTCGAAAAATGTATTGTGTGTCACACTTGTCTTATTTGAACTGTCCACTCCAGCTGACGGAGTAAACGGCAGATCAGTTATGCGTGGGGGGTGCTCAAACGGTACATCAAATCCTCATCTATATTTCGCTAAGCTGTTTTCAGGACTGGAGGTCCTTGGGCTCTATGAGAAGGATAGCGAGGGACAATAGAAGTATAGCACACCCCCGATGGTCTGTCGGCCCCCAATCCTTCAGTCTCGCCCCGTCTAGCTTCTTCCTTTAGCTGTTGAGAAATATCTCTTATCTACCAGAAGCAGAGCCTCTCTTCCCTTCTATTGATATCTACGATCTACTAAGCCATCTCCAGTCCATAGCCAAGGGCACTACCCTCCAGGTCCCCTCGGCCTGAGCAAATCACGTTAGCTCCACTTCCTTTAGGAGTGGCCCTGGGGAATGCCCCCGAATGAATAACATCTATCAACACCCTGAAGTGGAGGGGAGAAAGCAGGGGCTTTAGTCTGCCAACTAAGAGGTGATATATAGCAACAGCCTCTATATGATAGTGTGTGTGTGTGAGAGGGAGGACAATCAAGAGAGATAAAGAGACATGTACACGAGAACATGTGTGTGAGAGGAATTTCATTGCTAAGGGAATTGTGATACAATAACATAGACTAATTTAAGTAACAAACTGCGTAATTCTCCCCAGATCACATGAAGGATAAAGAAATACACTGAGTGTACAAAACATTTAGAACATCTTCCTAATATTAAGTTGCACCCGTTTTGCCCTCAGAACCGCCTCAATTCTTCAGGGCATGGACTCTACAAGGTGTCGAAAGCATTCCACACGGATGCTGGCCCATGTTGACGACAATGATTCCCACAGTTGTGTCAAGTTGGCTGGATGTCCTTTGGGTGGTGGACCAAAAACTGTTTGATTATATATGAACCTTAGAAATGTTAACAGAGGATTAGTAAAGCTTAAACCAAGTTTATTCACCCATTGGGTCAACACAGCTGCATAAGACAAAATACATATTCACAGAAGCACTGATATTTAACCCGTTTTCCTATGTTGAGTCTCCTACACATCTGAACAGCCAATGCATCTCTGTTGCTAGACTGAACCATAGTGATATCTGTTCTTCCTCACTTCATCTAACCTGACCTCTGCCCCAAAGTGCTCACTCCTCCCCAACTCACGGCTGTCATGTTGACTCGTACCAGCTCTCGTCTTTTCTCCTCCCATAGGATCCCTGATGGCTAACAATAACCTATCCGGACAAAATGTAAACGTTATACATTCCTCTCTCTCCCTCAGTGACACGAATAAGTATATTTCATATTTTCAGAACCCAACAAAACCCAACCGTGTTGAAGTTCTTGACACACTCAAACCGCTGCGCCTGGCACCTACTACCATACCCCGTTCCAGGGCACTTAAATATTTTGTCTTGCCCATTCACCCTCAATGGCACACATACACAATCCATGTCTCAATTGTCTCAAGGCTTAAAAATAATTTTTAACCTTTCTCATTGTAGTGGATTTAACAGGCGTCATCTCTAAGGGACCACAGCTTTTCGCCTGTTCCGTATTTGTCATGGAAAGAGCAGGTGTTCCTAATGTTTTGTACACATAGTGCAGCTCCCTAGCTCAACGTAACATAGTCGTGTAGTACATAGACCCATTAATAGGGACAACCTAATACGTATGGTATTGAGATATCATTTACAACATGGGGGGAATAATAAAAGAGAAAAAATCCTTTCTTTGTCCATCTTTCTCCTCCCTGCCTCCCCCTTTCTCCCTTCTCTTTCATTTGCTTCTTTGCAGATTCTTCCCTTTCTCCACTTTAATATTTAATGACTGAAAATAGGTAATTTAATCTTCATTAAACATACAGGGGGCCAGCTCTCCTCTCTTGCCTGGGTGAATTAACGGCGAGACCACTGAGATTAGGCGGTAAGGCCATGAAATCACATAACTGTGACAGGCATTAAATGACGGCATTTCTCAGTTTTTTAACCCTTTAACATGCAGCTCAACTGGGCTGTTGAGCTCATTTTGACAACCAATTTTAAATGAAATTAAACAGATTAATTTTGTTTGGCATATTTTATCATCATCAAAATGCTCATGTGGTTTTCATTATCAGACTCCCATATTATTTGAAACACGCATTCAAAGATGGTTGAAAACCAGGAAGTGAATGCGAGCAAAACCAAACCACGTTTACCACACATTTTCTGTACTAAAATGTGCATAAAATAAAATGGGAAATTACACGTTGTAAAATGTTGCTCACTTTTAAAACATGTAATAATGATTAAATTAGTAATATGATGTTGTTTTAACATTTTAGGAACTCTTGAGAAATATGCTCTACCAAGAGGTTAAGTTGCCCATTAAATGATTGCTATTCACTCGAAGCTAGTGATAATGGACTATAGAGAAATATTGTTAAGGGATTTTTTTGTCTGTGCAAACACAAAAATCTTCTTAAATCCATATCATTATTCACTGTCTGCCTGTTATGTTCAATATGTTTCACAATATCATTCAGTACATCTTACTGGTCTTCGAAGCATATACAGTGCATATACAGTATTCAGACAACCTTGACTTTTTCCACATTTTGTTAATTTACAGCTTTATTCTAAAATTGATTAAATTGTTTTTCCCCTTATCAATCTTCACACCGTACCCCATCACAACAAAGCAAAAACAGGTTTTTAGAAATGTTTGCAAATGTAATAAAAATAAAAACCGAATCATCACATTTACATAAGCATTCAGACACTTTACTCAGTACTTTGTTGAAGCACCTTCGACAGCAAATACATCCTAGAGTCTTAATGGGTATGATGCTACAAGCTAAGCACACCTGTATTTGATGAGTTTCTCCCATTATTCTCTGGAGATCCTCTCAAGCTCTGTCAGGTTGGATGGGGACCGTCGCTGGACAGCTATTTTCTCTCCACAGATGTTCGATCGGGTTCAAGTCCGGGTTCTGGCTGGGCCACTCAAGGACATTCAGAGACTTGTCCCAAAGCCACTCCTGGATTGTCTTGGCTGTGTGCTTAGGGTCATTGTCCTGTTGGAAAATTCAAGTTTGCACCAGTCTGAGATCCTGAGCACTCTGGAGCAGGTTTTCATCAAGGATCTCTCTGTACTTTGCTCTGTTTATCTTTCCCTTAATCCTTACTAGTCTCCAAGTTCCTGCAGCTGAAAAACATCCCCACAGCATGATGCTGCGACCACAATGCTTCACAGCAGGGATGCAGCCAGGTTTCCTCCAGAAGTGACGCTTGGCATTCAGACCAAACAGTTCAATCTGGGTTTCATCAGACCAGAGAATCTTGTTTCTCATGGTCTGAGAGTCCTTTAGGTGCCTTTTGGCAAACTTCAAGCGGACTGTCATGTGCCTTTTACTGAGGAGTGGCTTCCGTCTGACCACTCTATCACAAAGGCCTGATGGGTTGAGAGCTGAAGAGATGTTGTCCTTCTAGAAGGTTCTCCCATCTCCACAGAGGAACTCTGGAGCTCTGTCAGAGTGAGCATCGGGTCACCTCCCTGACCAAGGCCCTTCTACCCCGATTGCTCAGTTTGGCTGGGCTGCCAGTTCTAGGAAGAGTCTTGGTGATTCCAAACTTCTTCTATTTAAGAATGATGGAGGCCACTGTGTTCTTGGGGACCATCAATGCTGCAAAAATGTTTTGGTACCCTTCTCCAGATCTGTGCCTCGACACAATCCTTTCTTGGGGCTCTATGGACAATTCCTTCGACCTCATGGCTTGGTTTTTGCTCTGACACGCACTGTCAACTGTGAGACCTTATAGAGACAGGCATGTGCCTTTCCAAATAATGTCCAATCAATTGAATTAACCACAGGCGGACTCCAATCAAGTTGTAGAAACATCTCAAGGATGATCAATGGAAACAGAATGTACCTGAGCTCAATTTAAAATCTCATAGCAAAGGGTCTGAATACATATGTAAATAAGGTATTTCTGTTTACAGTTTTTATGCATTTGAAAAAAAATCTAAAAACCTGTTCTCTTTGTTATTATAGGGTATTGTTTTCATATTTTGAAATACAAATTTATAATTTTTTATGAATATTTGATATCAGTCCTCATTTAACTAGGCTTGTATTCCATTATAAGTAAATGAAGCAGACATAATGTAAATTAATGTACACATTTTAATTTATGATTAAAAAAATCTATGCAAATTCCAAAATGTGTTTATTCTACTTGAGCAACTCAGCCAGCATTATCTATGAAAGTTTTAGTCATGCAAACGAAATTTCATTGTATGGCCTATACTGAGGCTAAATACACATATTTAGCAAAAAAAATACTTTTTCAGATTTCTTTTTTGGGGGGGGGGGGGGGGGTGTTAAAGAGTTAATGGAATTAAGATGATCTCTCTCCGGTCAATGTCAAAGAGACCCTTATGAGGCTATTTGAAAAACACACACATATACTACATGTTCACGGATACACTTTTAATGGACAGGTCACACACACTCATACATGCGCACACACAAAACACAAGCACGCACGGACACACTGAAATGCGGAGAATAAGGGAAGGAAGATAGTAATGACTTTGAAAACGGGCAGTAAATAATACTGATTGGCTCCCATCCTTTGAAATTTGATTGATGTGCCTCTTGGGAGATGCAGACCAAAAATCGATGGTGTGAGGATGTAGGAGCCGGCTCCACGCCTCTTGGTTACCCACCAATCTCTTGGGTTATACCCCAGGTATCAACACACCGGAGTGGGGGGAAAGAGGGGGCTTTCATGGGCAAAACTCCCCATGCTGTTATTTTCCCATATTGGTGTGAGCCTCCGTGCTGAACATCGATGTGTTGTTGTATGCAACAAAAGCGTTGGGGTCAATTCCATTTTAATTCAGTCCATTTAGGAAGTTGCTAAGCCTATCAACAGTGCCTTCAGAAAGTATTCATAAGCCTTGACTCATTCCACATTTTGTTGTGTTACGGCCTGAATTCAAAATGGATTAAATATGTTTTTTTTTTTCTCACACAAAGAGAAAACACGTTTTTAGACATTTTTGCACATTTAGTGAAAATTAAATACAGAAATATCTCCCTTACATAAGCATTCACACACCTGAGTCAATACTTTGTAGAGGCACCTTTGACAGTGACTACAGCCGTGAGTCTTTCTGGGTAAGTCTGTAAGAACTTTTCACATCTGGATTGTGCAACATTTGCCTATTATTATTTTCAAAATTCTTCAAACTCTGTCAAATTGGTTGTTGATCATTGCTAGACAACCCTTTTCAAGTCTTGCCATACTTTTTCAAGTACTGTAGATCAATTAGGTTAGTACTGTGAAGTAACTACAATGTTGTTGATCCATCCTCAGTTTTCTCCTATCACAGCTCTGTAACTCTGTAACTGTTTTAAAGTCACCATTGGCCTCATGGGGAAATCCCTGAGCGATTTCTTTGTGGTTGAATCTGTGTTTGAAATTCACTGCTCTGGAGTACACTGGAGTACAGAGATGAGGTAGTGGTAAACACTAATATTGCACACAGAATAAGTCCAAGCAACTTATTATGTGACTTGTTAAACAAGAATGTCATAAGAAAGGGGTTGAATACTTATTGATTCAATACATTTCAGATTTTCATTTTTTATTCATTTGTAAACATTTCAAATAAAAAAATCTCAGATGAATCCATTTTAAATTCAAGCTGTAACAACAAAATGTGGAAAAGGTCAATGTGTTTCTGAAGGCACTCTATAGAATGTTGTATGTTGTTGATTATGTAGCCTGTCTACCCTACCGTTCAAAAGTTTGGAGTCACTAAGAAATGTCCTTGTTTTTTAATGAAAAGCTAATTTTTTGTCCATTAAAATAACATCAAATTGATCAGAAATACAGTGTAGACATTGTTAATGTTGTAAATGACAATTGTAGTCATTGTCATTTACAACATTAACAATGTCTACACTCTATTTCTGATCAATTTGATGTTATTTTAATGGACCAAAAATTTGGCTTTTCTTTCAAAAACAAGGACATTTCTTAGTGACCCCAAACTTTTGAACAGTAGTGTAATTTTTTAAATGTCACCTTTATTTAACCAGGTAGGCAAGTTGAGAACAAGATCCCATTTACAATTGCGACCTGGCCAAGAAAAAGCAAAGCAGTTCGACACATAAAACA
This sequence comes from Oncorhynchus kisutch, assembly GCF_002021735.2. NCBI lineage: Eukaryota > Metazoa > Chordata > Actinopteri > Salmoniformes > Salmonidae > Oncorhynchus > Oncorhynchus kisutch. The sequence continues at coordinate 45,887,292 of NC_034192.2, forward strand.
ACGCAGAGTTACACATGGAGTAAAGCAAACATACAGTCATTAATATAGTAGAAAAATAAGTATATACAGTGGGGCAAAAAAGTATTTAGTCAGCCAACAATTGCGCAAGTTCTCCCACAGAGAGGCCTGTAATTTTCATCATAGGTACACTTCAACTATGACAAAGAAAATGAGAGAAAAAAATCCAGAAAAACACCGGTCGCAATTGTAAACCAGGTCGCAATAGTAACTTGTTCTCAACTTGCCTACCTGGTTAAATAAAGGTAAAATAAAAATAAAATAAAAAAATTGTCGGATTTTTAATGAATTTATTTGCTAATTATAGTGGAAAATAAGTATTTGGTCAATAACAAAAGTTTATCTCAAAACTTTGTTATATACCCTTTGTTGGTAATGACAGAGGTCAAACGTTTTCTGTAAGTCTTCACAAGGTTTTCATACACTGCTGCTGGTATTTTGGCCCATCGCTCCATGCAGATCTCCTCTAGAGCAGTGATGTTTTAGGGCTGTTGCTGGGCAACATGGACTTTCAACTCCCTCCAAAGATTTTCTATGGGGTTGAGATCTGGAGACTGGCTAGGCCACTCCAGGACCTTTAAATGCTTCTTACGAAGCCACTCCTTTGTTGCCCGGGCGGTGTGTTTTGGATCATTGTCATGCTGAAAGACCCAGCCACGTTTCATCTTCAATGCCCTTGCTGATGGAAGGAGGTTTTCACTCAAAATCTCATGATACATGGCCCCATTTATTCTTTCCTTTACACTAATAAGTTGTCCTGGTCCCTTTGCAGATTTTTAATGAATTTATTTGCTAATTATAGTGGAAAATAAGTATTTGGTCAATAACAAAAGTTTATCTCAAAACTTTGTTATATACCCTTTGTTGGTAATGACAGAGGTCAAACGTTTTCTGTAAGTCTTCACAAGGTTTTCATACACTGCTGCTGGTATTTTGGCCCATTCCTCCATGCAGATCTCCTCTAGAGCAGTGATGTTTTGGGGCTGTTGCTGGGCAACATGGACTTTCAACTCCCTCCAAAGATTTTCTATGGGGTTGAGATCTGGAGACTGGCTAGGCCACTCCAGGACCTTTAAATGCTTCTTACGAAGCCACTCCTTTGTTGCCCGGGCGGTGTGTTTTGGATCATTGTCATGCTGAAAGACCCAGCCACGTTTCATCTTCAATGCCCTTGCTGATGGAAGGAGGTTTTCACTCAAAATCTCATGATACATGGCCCCATTTATTCTTTCCTTTACACTAATAAGTTGTCCTGGTCCCTTTGCAGAAAAACAACCCCAAAGCATGATGTTTCCACCCCCATGCTTCACAGTAGGTGTTCTTTGGATGCAACTCAGCATTCTTTGTCCTCCAAACACGACGAGTTGAGTTTTTACCAAAAAGTTATATTTTGGTTTCATCTGACCATATGACATTCTCCCAATCTTAATCTGGATCATCCAAATGCTCTCTAGCAAACATCAGATGGGCCTGGACATGTACTGGCTTAAGCAGGGGGACACGTCTGGCACTGCAGGATGTGAGTCCCTGGCGGCGTAGTGTGTTACTGATGGTAGGCTTTGTTACTTTGGTCCCGGCTCTCTGCAGGTCATTCACTAGGTCCCCCCGTGTGGCTCTGCAATTTTTGCTCACCATTCTTGTGATCATTTTGACCCCACGGGGTGAGATCCTGCGTGGAGCCCCAGATCGAGGGAGATTATCAGTGGTCTTGTATGTCTTCCATTTCCTAATAATTGCTGCCACAGTTGATTTCTTCAAACCAAGCTGCTTACCTATTGCAGATTCAGTCTACCCAGCCTGGTGCAGGTCTACAATTTTGTTTCTGGTGTCCTTTGACAGCTCTTTGGTCTTGGCCATAGTGGAGTTTGGAGTGTGACTGTTTGAGGTTGTGGACATGTGTCTTTTATACTGATAACAAGTTCAAACAGGTGCCATTAATACAGGTAACGAGTGGAGGACAGAGGAGCATCTTAAAGAAGAAGTTACAGGTCTGTGAGAGCCAGAAATCTTGCTTGTTTGTAAATTTATAAAAAATCCTACAATGTGATTTTCTGGATTTTATTTTCTCATTTTGTCTGTCATAGTTGAAGTGTACCTATGATGGAAATTACAGGCCTCTCTCATATTTTTAAGTGGGAGAACTTGCACAATTGGTGGCTGACTAAGTACTTTTTTGCCCCACTGTATACAATGTGAGCAAACGAGGTGAGATAAGGGAGGTAAAGGCAACAAAAAAAAGAAACAAAAAAAGGCCATGGTGGCGAAGTAAATACAATATAGCAAGTAAAACACTGAAGTGGTAAATTTGCAGTGGAAGAATGTGCAAGGTAGAGATAAATAATGGGGTGCAAAGGAGCAAAATAAATAAATAAATACAGTAGGGGGAGAGGTAGTTCTTTGGGCTAAATTATAGATGGGCTATGTACAGGTGCAGTAATCTGTGAGCTGCTCTGACAGCTGGTGCTTAAAGCTAGTGAGGGAGATAAGTGTTTCCAGTTTCAGAGATTTTTGAAGTTCGTTCCAGTCATTGGCAGCAGAGAACTGGAAGGAGAGGCGGCCAAAGGAAGAATTGGTTTTGGGGGTGACCAGGGAGATATACCTGCTGGGGCGCGTGCTACAGGTGGATGCTGCTATGGTGACCAGCGAGCTAAGATAAGGGGGAACTTTACCTAGCAGAGTCTTGTAGATGACCTGGAGCCACTGGGTTTGGCGACAAGTATGAAGCGAGGGCCAGCCAACGAGAGCATACAGGTCGCAGTGGTGGTTAGTATATGGGGCTTTGGTGACAAAACGGATGGCACTGTGATAGACTGCATCCAATTTATTGAGTAGGGTATTGGAGGCTATTTTGTAAATGACATCGCCGAAGTCAAGGATCGGTTGGATGGCCAGTTTTACAAGGGTATGTTTGGCAGCATGAGTGAAGGATGCTTTGTTGCGAAATAGGAAGCCAATTCTAGATTTAACTTTGGATTGGAGATGTTTGATGTGAGTCTGGAAGGAGAGTTTACAGTCTAACCAGACACAGAGGTATTTGTAGTTGTCCACATATTCTAAGTCAGAACCGTCCAGAGTAGTGATGTGGGACGGGCGGGCAGGTGCAGGCAGCGATCGGTTGAAAAGCATGCATTTAGTTTTACTTGGATTTAAGAGCAGTTGGAGGCAACGGAATGAGAGTTGTGTGGCATTGAAGCTTGTCTGGAGGGTTGTTAAGACAATGTCCAAAGAAGGGCCAGAAGTACACAGAATGGTGTCTTCTGCGTAGAGGTGGAGCAGACTCACCAGCAGCAAGAGCGACACCATTGATGTATACAGAGGAGAGAGTCGATCCAAGAATTGAACCCTGTGGCACCCCCATAGAGACTGCCAGAGGCCCGGACAACGGGCCCTCCGATTTGACACACTGAACTCTATCTGAGAAGTAGTTGGTGAACCAGGCGAGGCAATCATTTGAGAAACCAAGGCTATCGAGTCGATGAGGATGTGGTGATTGACAGAGTCGAAATCCTTGGCCAGGTCAATGAATACGGCTGCACAGTATTGTTTCTTATCGATGGCGGTTAAGATATCGTTTAGGTCCTTGAGCGTGGCTGAGGTGCCCCCATGACGAGCTCTGAAACCAGATTGCATAGAGGAGATGGTATGGTGGGATTCGAAATGGTCGGTAATCTGTTTGTTGACTTCGCTTCCGAAGAACTTAGAAAGGCAGGGTAGGATAGATATAGCTGTAGCAGTTTGGGTCAAGAGTGTCCCCCCCTTTGAAGAGGGGGATGACCGCAGCTGCATTCCAATCTTTGGGAATCTCAGACGACACGAAAGAGAGGTTGAACAGGCTAGTAATAGGGGTGCCAACAATTTCGGCAGATAATTTTAGAAAGAAAGGGTCCAGATTGTTTAGCCTGGCTGATTTTTAGGGGTCCAGATTTTGCAGCTCTTTCAGAACATCAGCTGACTAGGTTTGGGAGAAGGAGAAATGGGGAAGGCTTGGGCGAGTTGCTGTGGGGGGTGCAGTGCTGTTGACCGGGGTAGGGGTAGCCAGGTGGAAAGCTTGGCCAGCCGTAGAAAAATGCTTATTGAAATTCTCAATTATAGTGGATTTATCGGGGGTGACAGTGGTTCCTATCTTCAGTGCAGCGGGCAGCTGGGAGGAGGTGTTCTTATTCTCCATGGAGTTTACAGTGTCCCAGAACTTTTTGAGTTTGTGTTGCAGGAAGCAAATTTCTGCTTGAAAAGCTAGCCTTGGCTTTTCTAACTGCCTGTGTATAAGGTTTCTAGCTTCCCTGAAAAGTTGCATATCACGGGGGCTGTTCGATGCTAATGCAGAACGCCATAGGATGTTTTTATTTTGGTTAAGGGCAGTCAAGTCTGGAGAGAACCAAGGGCTATATCTGTTCCTGGTTATACATTTCTTATGCTTATTTAAGATGGTGAGGAAGGCATTTAAAAAAATTACCTGGCATTCTCTACTGACGGGATGAGATCAATATCCTTCCAGGATAGCCCGGCCAGGTCGATTAGAAAGGCCTGCTCGCTGAAGTGTTTCAGGGAGCATTTGACAGTGATGAGTGGAGGTTGTTTGACCGCTGACCCATTACGGATGCAGGCAATGAGGCAGTGATCGCTGAGATCTTGGTTGAAACCAGCAGAGGTGTATTTAGAGGGCAAATTGGTTAGGATGATATCTATGAGGGTGCCCGTGTTTACAGCTTTGGGGTGGTACCTGGTAGGTTCATTGATAATTTGTGTGAGATTGAGGGCATCAAGCTTAGGTTGTAGGATGGCTGGGGTGTTAAGCATGTTCCAGTTTAGGTCACCAATCAGCACGAGCTCTAAAGAAAGATGGGGGGCAATCAGTTCACATATGGTGTCCAGAGCACAGCTGGGGGCAGAGGGTGGTCTATAGCAGGTGGACACGGTGAGAGACTTGTTTTTAGAGAGGTGGATTTTTAAAAGTAGAAGTTCAAATAGTTTGGGTACAGACCTGGATAGTAGGACAGAACTCAGAACTCTGCAGGCTATCTTTGCAGTAGTTTGCAACACTGCCCCCTTTGGCCATTCTATCTTGTCTGAAAATGTTTTAGTTAGGGATGAAGATTTCAGAATTTTTGGTGGTCTTCCTAAGCCAGGATTCAGACACGGCTAGAACATCCGGGTTGGCAGTGTGTTAAAGCAGTGAATAAAAAAAAACTTAGGGAGGAGGCTTCTAATGTTAACATGCATGAAACCAAGGCTAATTGAAACCAGGTGATGTCATCGCATGTGTAGGTGGTGGAACTGAAAGGTTGGGTAAGGTATAATGAGCAGGGCTAGAGGCTCTACAGTGAAATAAACCAATAAACACTAACCAGAACAGCAATGGACAAGGCATATTGACATTAAGGAGAGGCATGCTTAGTCGAGTGATCATAAGGGTTCAGTGAGTAGTGAGGTTGTCTGGGGTCACGGCGATTCAGACAGCTAGCCGGGCCATCGGTAGCAAGCTAGCATAGGATGTAGGTCTGTTTTTAGCCACCTTGTGCGTTTCCGTCGGTAGATTAGTGGGGTTCCATGTGGTAGAGGGGATCAATCCAATTGGCAAAATAGATATAGTTATAGTGACCCAAGAAAAATTGTCCGATAGACCTATTCAGATAGCAGCCGATAAAACAGCTAACGATTAGCGGACCGCAGATGGGCGTTCAGGTAACGTCGCGACGGAGGGGCCAGTTGGATAACTCCCTCGGGCAGATAACGTCGGTAGTCCAGTTGTGAAGGCCCGGTGGGGCTCCGCATCGGCAGTAAAACGGGTCCGGATAGGTGATTGTAGCCCAGGAGTGCCTGATGGAACTCTTCAGCTGGCTAGCTCCGGAATAATTGATGTTTGCTCCGGGATCGACGTAAGCCAATAGTCACAAGGATAGCAGCTAGCTAGCTGTGAGATCCAGGTGTAAATATCCAGAGCTTGCGGTTGAAATCCAGGGATATGGAGAGAAAAATAGGTCCAGTATGTTCTGGTCTGAGTCACGTTGTACAAAACTGCCGATAGCTTTTCGAGCTAAAGAATAGCTGATGACCACAAACCGTGGTTAGCTGAATACTAACATTAGCCAGTAAACTGGCTAGCTTCTGGTTAGCTTCTATTGTGGATTTCAGATTTGAGGTAAATAATATATATATATATTTTTTAATTGGTGAGGCGGGTTGCAGGAGAGGGTTTTGAAGTTGAGTTTTTGGAAAATAAAATATATAAAAGATAGGCGAAGAAAGATGTAAATATATATATATATACACGGGACAAGACAAGGACAAAGGACGTCTGACTGCTTTGCCATCTTAATGTTGATGTGTTGTTGGTTATGTAGCCTATTTATATAATACTGTATGTTTTGGCCTGCACTACCACTTTAGCACTAGTGACGTTAAGCCCCTTGAGAATAAAAAATGTTTTCTGAATTGAATTTATACTTTCTATTTAGAAGGAAAAAATACTATTTCCTGGAAATCATGTAGCCTGAGTTGACCCACACATCATGCCTACTGTATAGCATGTCTGGTTGAGGAGAATGAACAGACGTACACCCACACAACAGAATATCTGGTTCTAAACTACGTCAATCCAATCACTGTCTGTCAATTAGGACTGGCTTCTGTAATTGCATCAAGTAGGTTATGATGACCTCACAAGGGTTTATTACCTTCCACACAATTGGAGAAGCAGAGATGTTGGAAATGTTCTGGAAATGGTCTTTAATTGGGATTGGTGCCTCCTCGTTATGCACCAGCCTCTTCGTAATGTACCTAGAGACTCTTAAGGAAGGGTGAGTGAGTACAGTTCCATCTGAACAATGGTGAAGACAAACTGCTTTTGAATGGACTCCTCCAATGTAAACCAAGAAGCTTCTCAGATACTGAGTGAAACTCTTGTATGTGACGCTCATTCTTGGGATGATAATCACACTTTGAAACTGTGAGATTACAGCATACATGACTAAGCAGGAGGCGTAGATTCTGTGGACATGAAATGATGCAAGTGCTGTTGTCTCTGAGAGGGAGGGATTTCTGTGCTGAATTCTTGCCAGTTCTGAGTTAGTTGTACGTTGTAATGTGATGAAAATGAAAACAAAATGAGGAGGAAGGGAGATGCACAGAGAAACCGCCATTGTCCTGACCTAGAAATAACACCATCACTCACCAAAAGCTGACACTCCCTTCTAGCCAAAATAGCAACAGCCTCCTCCAAAAGACAGCTTATCAGTGATTTGGAAGAAGGCACCTTTAATCGTAAAATCACCCATTGGTGGTGGGAGAGCTTGATTCTTTATTTTCCCAGCCGGTGAAGTTCTGACTGCATCCCAAAGGGCACCCTATCCCCCTTGTAGTGCACCCCTTTTGACTATGGCCTGTAGGGCTCTGGTCAAAAGTAGTGCACTATATAGGGAATAGGGCGCCATTTGGGACTCCTCAAAGTGCACCTAAAGATCAGCGCTCTAACCGCTCGCAATATGATAGAAATGTAATACAAATGTTCCATACAGAATGGTGCATTCATTACAGAACCCATTTCCCACACACTCCTTGGGAGCCTTCGTATGTCAAAATGATTTTCTGACCCACCATACCTGTCATAACCTAATGGGGTTAGACCTAGTGCTGTTACCATGACCGTATTACCGCCACACCTGTGGTCACGAGTCATGATGACAGTCAAATTCTACGTCACTGTTTAGTCACGGTAATTAGGCTTCTCTAAGCTCTGATGCTGCTGCTGGTCATTAGTAGCCTACCAAACTTGCTAACTGCCTGGTACGAAGCACTCTATTGTCCCTCTAATCACTCTGACATCAATGCAAATGTAATTGAAAATCAAATCAAACACTTCATGAGAGCCCATGAGCTCATGCGGCTCAACATTTCTATAGGCTATACAATTGCATGAAAACAATAGATATTCTGTCTGTTAAAGTAACTGGGATATTATTCCACCGACAGAGGTCAGATTGAATTGATTTGAGCATTATTTTAAAGTTTTAAAGCCACTGAGATACAGTGGCTTGCAAAAGTATTCACCCCCTTGGCATTTTTCCTATTTTGTTGACTTACAACCTGGAACTAAAATAGATTTTTATTTGGATTTCGTGTAATGGACATAAACAAAAGAGTAAAAATTGGTGAAGTGAAATGAAAAATGAAAAAGTGGTGCATGCATATGTATTCACCCCCATTTGCATGCATAATGTATTCAACACCATTTTTTATGGCCAAAAATGTAGGTTTTTGGTCATCAAGGAAAACGCTATGTCTGGCGCAGAAAAAAGACATTGCTTAAGAAAAAAATAAGCAAACATGTTTGCAAACATATGGAAGGTACTCTGGTCAGATGAGACTAAAATTGAGCTTTTTGGCCATCAAGGAAAATGCTATGTCTGGCGCCAACCCAGCACCTCTCATCACCCTGAGAATACACCATCATGGTGGTGGCAGCATCATGCTGTGGTGATGTTTTTAATCGGCAAAGACTGTGAAATTGGTCAGAATTGAAGGAATGATGGATGGCGCTAAATACACGGAAATTCTTGAGGGAAACCTGTTTCAGTCTTCCAGAAATTTGAGACTGGGATGAAGGTTCACCTTCCAGCAGGACAATGACCCTAAGCATACTGCTAAAGCAACACTTGAGTGGTTTAAGAGGAAACATTTAAATGTCTTGGAAAGGCCTAGTCAAAGCCCAGACCTTAATCTAATTGAGAATATGTGGTGTGCCTTAAAGATTTCTGTACAGCAGCAGAACCCATCCAACTTGAAGGAGCTAGAGCAGTTTTGCCTTGAAGAATGGGCAAAAATCCCAGTGGCTACATGCGCCAAGCTTATAGAGACATACCCCAAGAGACTTGCAGCTGTAACCGCTCTTGCTGCGGGTGATTCTCTGATCCACCTCTACGCAGACGACACCATTCTGTATACATCTGGCCCTTCTTTGGACACTGTGTTATCAACCTCCAAACAAGCTTCAATGCCACGCAACACTCCTTCCGTGGCCTCCAACTGCTCTTAAGTGCTAGTAAAACTAAATACATGCTCTTCAACCGATCGCTTCCCACACCAGCCCGCCCGACTAGCATCACTACTCTGGACTGTTCTGACTTAGAATATGTGGACAACGACAAATACCTAGGTGTTTGGTTAGACTGTATACTCTCCTTCCAGACTCATCTCCAATCCAAAATCAAATCTAGAATAGGCTTCCTATTTTGCAACAAAGCATCCTTCACTCATGCTGCCAAACATACCCTCGTAAAACTGACTATCCTACCGATCCTCGACTTCGGTGATGTCATTTACAAAATAGCCTCCAACACTCTACTCAGCAAATTGGATGTAGTCTATCACAGTGCCATCCGTTTTGTCACTAAAGCCCCATATACTACCCACCACTGCGACCTGTATGCTCTCGTTGGCTGGCCCTCGCTTCATACTCATCGCCAAACCCATTGGCTCCAGGTCATCTATAAGTCTTTGCTAGGTAAATCCCGCGCCTTATCTCAGCTCACTGGTCACCATAGCAACACCCACCCGTAGCATGCGCTCAATCAGGTATATTTCACTGGTCATCCCCAAAGCCAACACCTCTTTGGCCGCCTTTCCTTCCAGTTCTCTGCTGCCAATGACTGGACTGAATTGCAAAAGTCACTGAAGCTGGAGACATATCTCCCTCACTAACTATAAGCATCAGCTGTCAGAGCAGCTTACCGATCACACCTGTACACAGCCCATCTGTAAATAGCCCACCCAACTACCAGATAATAGCCCACCAACTACCAGATAATAGCCCACCCAACTACCAGATCATAGCCCACCCAACTACCAGATCATAGCCCACCCAACTACCAGATAATAGCCCACCAACTACCAGATAATAGCCCACCAACTACCAGATAATAGCCCACCAACTACCAGAAAATATAGAAAACCAAATACCAGATAATAGCCCACACAACCTCCCATATTTTTTATTTTGGCACCCCAGTATCTCTACTTACATAAATATATTCATACATTAGTATGTATGGGGCGGCAGGGTAGCCTAGTGGTTACAGTGTTGGACTAGTAACCGGAAGGCTGCAAGTTCAAACCCCCGAGCTGACAAGGTACAAATCTGTCGTTCTGCCCCTGAACAGGCCGTTAACCCACTGTTCCTAGGCCGTCATTGAAAATAAGAATTTGTTCTTAACTGACTTGCCTAGTTAAATAAAGGTAAAATAAAATAAATACATTAGTATATAAATGGTGAGTCAAACCATTAATCAACCATTACCAAATGCCTTATAAATAATCTGATGAGTTAACAATTACTCCTTTATAGCTGATTAATAAGTACATGAGTAGTACATTATTCATAATTTACAAATTGTGAACATACTATAATCAAACACCTTATTCATTATTTTATAAATAATTAATAAATAATTTCAAAAAGTGTTTATAAATGCAAAAATTAGGATTTACAGATTGCTTATTGACATTTACAAATGAAGGAATAATGATGAATAAATGGGGATTAAACTCTTTACAACCTGTTTATAAATGGTTTATTAAGGGACCGTAATATAAAGTGTTACAGAGATCCCTTTATCCCAAGTCCTAAATATCCTAAGCCTTCCCGCAATACAACTGGTACCTATTTTTTTTATTGCATTTGACTGAGTGTATTAGATATCCTAAAAACTAAACAAACTTGTGATAGTTCCACATTTCATTGTCACTCCATTCACACACGTCAAAGCAAAGACAGACAGTCAACAGTGAAAAATGCACTCCACATAGATACAGCAGATTAGATTAGAGTGGTGGTTGAAAAAAAAAATCAAACCATTGCGCCACAGACAGTGTTTCAAAGTAGGCCAGGGGAGTAGTTTTGGGGTGTTTGCGCTTTGTGCAACGGTTGACATTTCCCAGAATGCCCTAGCTGGAAAAGGAAGAGTGAGGGAAGGAACACAACAAACAAATCCGTGCGTGGCGACACGTGACGAAAAGCAATTATAGCCCTCGTGTTGGTGACAAAGCCTTTCCTATAAAGTGCCATGAGACAGGATGTGATGTCATGTGCTCTATCAGCGTAGGCCTACAGGAATGGGGAACAAGCTCTACAATACAAGAGCTGGTGTACTACTCAGAAACCAGACTGAGATTTGAGTCACTGAGTTATTAAAGCAGGAGGGAAGCTCAAGAGTACTACTCTCAAGTCTGAGGTGCGACCAAAATTCAACCCCATTCCCTATATAGTGCACTACTTATGGCCAGATCCCAATATTCATTCCTGTTTTTGAGATAAACAATCTGTCTGCAACCTAATCTAATCATTCAAATCAATCTAATAAATCTGTGACCACATTAAGTTATTTTTTACATTTTTACTTTGAGTTGCTATCACCACTGGTTGAAACAAGATAACACTATGTATCCTAATTGACAGGAGTCAGAGAAGTAATCAGACAGTTCAAGCTCAGTGTAGGAGTCTGTCAGAGAGTACATCAGCTCTGGTTCAGTTGGTGGGGGAAGATGCCAGATGAGAATTACACAGCCAGGAGTGGAGGCAGTGCTGTACAGTGCAGTACGGGGCAGGGAAAGGGTTAAACTACAGACACAGCTTTGGTTGGGTTACCATGGTTAGCACCCGGCCACCGAGAGACAGGACTGCATGGACTTTGATCACCTGCAACATGACCAAGTAAACAGAAGAAAAAGAAAGGGAGGAGAAAGAGAGGGGGAAGAGAAAAAGAGAACGATGTCAGACATGAGTCTTTTCAGGAGTTTGGCACCAATTATCCACTCTGAAAAGTCTGGTTGTTGGCACAACACCTCAGCACACACTCACACTGTACAAACATGCTCACTCACACAGAGAGAGAGAAGGCACTTGAGAAGGAAAATACATTGTGTTGGTTTGGGCTGTTGGCAATCATGTCAGTCTTGATGGACCATGTTAGAGTAGAAGAGATACTGTAGACGGAGGGAAGATGAAACACGTACGTGCGTGCGTGTGAGCATGTATGTTCTCCTCTACATGGATAGCTGTCTGTCAGTGAGTGCAGACCAAGCTAGGAGAACGATTCAGGAGTGTGTGTTGTGAGTTGTGACACCCTGTTTCATTAACCAGGTCTTATTGGACAAACCTTGACATGGACCCTGGTAGGGAGACGTGATTGGCCAAGATAAGAGGGAGGCGAGACAATGTGGGAAATTAACAGGTCTGGCAAAATATCTCTGACATTTGACATAGTGACAGTTAATTTAGGACGATTCGTTCTGCCATGGTGTACAAATGCTGGTATGTTTGTCGTTGAGGTTGTTAATATGGGATGAAGAAGCTGTTGCTGGACTGGGCCTAAACCTCTGTGTATACTCACTCCATCTGATCATGCTAAACTACGCTAACCCTCATGAGGCCCAATGAGCAGATTAGCATCAGGAATATCACAGTACTCGTCCACCACAGAGAGAGCAGCACCTGTGGCTCCTCTAGACAGACAGGGCTCTGTCTCTCCACCTGCATATCAATGTAACCTCTACCAGGTGGCACCTTACCATCCCCCTGGGCACAGGCCATTCATCATGGCAGGATGGAATATGTTAACATTAGGATTATGCTAAATCCCCTCCACCGCTGGAGCCTGTAGCCCATAGACCCTGCTCACATCCCATTTCTATTGTAATCAGAGCCTTATGAATGACAATGTGACAATGAATGTGTAATGAAGTGCACCGGGGACAGTACAAGTGTGTAGTACAACACATACAAAAGAACATGAGCGTACACACACACAGACATGTGTACGCCCTCGGCATATCCCGGACTTGGTCTGGCAACACTCCTTTCATATTAAGAACTATGGTTGAGACTAAGGGAGGAGGTTACTTCAACAGAGGTGTGGGGACCTTACCGTTGCGCGGGGTTCGTTTTCGGCGGTCGCGGAAGGCGGCTCCGGACTGCAGGGCTTCCATTAGACTGTCCATCACACCTGTTTCATTTTCTCCTCCCTCTGTAGGACAGGACAGACAGGGAATATGGTTAGAGGATATGCACACTCACTTCTCTTTTTAATGAACGAACAAAAACAACAAACAACCAAACGAAACGTGAAGCAAAACAAACTTGAAAAATATACACACATAAGCACATACATACAGTACCAGTCAAAAGATTGGACATAACCACTCATTCAAGGGTTTTTCTTTATTTTGACTATTTTCTACATTGTAGAATAATAGTGAAGACATTCAAACTATGAAATAACACATATGGAATCATGTAGGAACGAAAAAAGGGTTAAACAAATCAAAATATATTTAATATTTTAGATTCTTAGTAGCAATGATGACAGCTTTGCACACTCTTGGCATTTTCGCAACCAGCTTCATGAGGTTGTCACCTGGAATGCAATTCAATTAACAGGTGTGCCTTGTAAAACGTAAATTTTTCTTCAAGTGCAGTCGCAAAAAACATCAAGCGCAAAAATGAAATTGTCTCTCATGAGGAACGCCAGAGGAAAGGAAGACCCAGAGATACCTCTGCTGCAGAGGATAAGTTCATTAGAATGAATTGCACCTCAGATTGCAGCCCAAATAAATGCTTCACAGAGTTCAAGTAACAGACACATCTCAATATTAACTGTTTAGAGGAGACTGTGTGGATCAGGCCTTTATGGTCGAATTGCTGCAAAGAAACCACTACTGAAGGACACCAATAAGAAGAAGAGACTCGATTGGGGAAGGAAACACAAGCAATGGACATTAGACAGGTGGAAATCTGTCCTTTGGTCTGATGAGTCCAAATTTGAAAATTTTGGTTAGATCAGAGTGTGACTAGGGTGGGTACTCTAGGTTTTTGTATGTCTAGGGTTTTTTGTATGTCTATGTTGGCCTGATATGGTTCCCAATCAGAGACAGCTGTTTATCGTTGTCTCTGATTGGGGATCATATTTAGGCAGCCCCTTTTCCCACTTTCTGTTGTGGGATCTTGTCTATGTTTAGTTGCCTGTCAGCACAAGTTTGTTTTGCTTCACGTTTCGTTTGGTTGTTTGTTGTTTTTGTTCGTTCATTAAAAAGAGAATGTACGCATACCACACTGCGCCTTGGTCCGATCCTTATGACGAACGTGACATCTGCGTTTATTTTCAGCAAACTTAACATGTGTAAATATTTCTATGAACATAACAAGATTCAACAACTGAGACATAAACTGAACAAGTTCCACAGACATGTGACTAACAGAAATGGAATGTGTCCATGAACAAAGGGGGGAGGGTGCAACTCCTCCTCATGGACTGCACCAGATGTGCCAGTTCTTGAGGTGAGATGTTACCCCACTCTTTCACCAAGGCACCTGCAAGTTCCCTGACATGTCTGGGGGGAATGGCCCTAGCCCTCACCCTCCGATCAAACAGGTCCCAGACGTGCTCAATGGGATTGAGATCCGGGCTCTTCGCTGGCCATGGCAGAACACTGACATTCCTGTCTTGCAGGAAATCACGCACAGAACGAGCAGTATGGCTGGTGGCATACCACAAGGGAGGAGGATGTCTTCCCTGTAACGCACAGCGTTGAGATTGCCTGCAATGACAACAAGCTCTGTCCGATGATCCTGCGACACACCGCACCAGACCATGACGGACCCTCCACCTCCAAATTGATCCCGCTCCAGAGTACAGCCCTCGGTGTAACGCTCATTCCCTCTACGATAAACGTGAATCTGACCATCACCCCTGGTGAGACAAAACCGTGACTCGTCAGTGAAGAGCACTTTTTGCCAGTCCTGTCTGGTCCAGCGACGGTGGCTTTGTGCCCATAGGCGACGTTGTTGCCGGTGATGTCTATTGAGGACCTCTCTCAGCCTATTGCAGACAGTCTGAGCACTGATGGAGGGATTGTGCGTTCCTGGTGTAACTCGGGCATTTGTTGTTGCCATCCTGTACCTGTCCCGCAGGTGTGATGTTCGGATGTACCGATCCTGTGCAGGTGTTGTTACACGATGTCTGCCACTGCGAGGACGATCAGCTGTTCATCCTGTCTCCCTGTAGCGCTGTCTTAGGCGTCTCACAGTACGGACATTTCAATGTATTGCCCAGGCCACATCTGCAGTCCTCATGCCTCCTTGCAGCATGCCTAAGGCACGTTCACACAGATGAGCAGGGACCCTGGGAATCTTTCTTTCGGTATTTTTCAGAGTCAGTAGAAAGGCCTCTTTAGTGTCATAAGTTTTCATAACTGTGACCTTAATTGCCTACCGTCTGAAAGCTGTTAGAGTCTTAACGACTGTTCCACAGGTGTATGTTCATTAATTGTTTATGGTTCATTGAACAAGCATGGGAAACAGTGTTTAAACCCTTTACAATGATGATCTGTGAAGTTATTTGGATTTTAATTAATTATCTTTGAAAGACAGGGTCCTGAAAAAGGGACGTTTCTTTTTTGCTGAGTTTATATACACATACATACAGTGCATTTGGAAAGTATTCAGACCCCTTGACTTTTTCTACATTTTGTTACGTTACAGCCTTTTTCCCTCATCAATCTACACACAATACCCCATAATGATTTTATGGTTTAAAAAATGATATTTGGTTGTTGGTTTACATGTTGTGACAGATGATACTTTGATCTATCAAATTGTGTTAATATTAAGACAAATAGTTATGGGGAAAAAGTTGAGAATGTTCCGTCTTGTGTCCCGACTCCATGAGATCTAAAACAGCAAAAATGTATTTCAGCCTAATAGCAAAATGTGTAAAATAGTATGAGATTAGCTATAATACTGCATTTTTTTCTGATATAGTGAGTGTGTATTTGCATGTGTCCGTGCATGTAACTTGTATGTTTGTATGGATGCGTTCACGTGCGCTTACACGCTTGCATATGTTGTAGAAATAATTCAATGTCAGAGGCCCAGGGCAGTAAATGTCTCGGAGGGAGTTTTAGGACCCTGCGCCTTGACCCGCTCCACTAGTCCTCTCAACAGCCCCAGACACACCAGAGCTATACACACAGGCCCACTTCATTGTCTGCTACCCCCTCCTCAATCCTCCCCTCTTCCTTCCCCTATGGTGACACTTAACTTGTGTGTCTCCTCCCCCTTCATCTTCTCCCAGGGCTAGAGGACAATAAGTCACAGACATAAGTACTCATGCAAGTGCGCGCGCACACGCACACGCACACACACAGCCAGGTACCTTGATGGGGAGAGGGAAGCGAATTATGATGTGTGAAGTTAACAAATCCGGCAGAGAGCCAGGGCCCTTGTTATCCCCCTAATTAAAACATGTAATAGTGCACCCTAGTAAATACATTACAGAGACAGAGGGAGGGAGGGAGGTAGGTAGAGAGGGAGGGAGAGAGAGAGAGAGAGAGAGAGAGAGAGAGAGAGAGAGAGAGAGAGAGAGAGAGAGAGAGAGGGAGGGAGGGAGGTAGAGAGAGGGAGGGAGGGAGGTAGAGGGAGGGAGGGAGGTAGAGGGAGGGAGGGAGGTAGAGAGAGAGAGAGGGAGAGAGACAGACATAGAGACAGAAGCCTGGGCTGCAGGGTGTACTGTAACATTGGCAAGAGCTCCAGGGCCCAGGTGACACCTGATAACCAGGGATGAGGGAATGGAGGTAGGGATGACAGGTACGCTAGCTCTCAATGGGAGGTAGGGAGGACAGGTACACTAGCTCTCAATGGGAGGTAGGGATTACAGGTACGCTAGCTCTCAATGGGAGGTAGGGAGGACAGGTACACTAGCTCTCAATGGGAGGTAGGGATTACAGGTACGCTAGCTCTCAATGGGAGGTAGGGAGGACAGGTACACTAGCTCTCAATGGGAGGTAGGGAGGACAGGTATGCTAGCTCTCAATGGGAGGTAGGGAGGACAGGTACACTAGCTCTCAATGGGAGGTAGGGAGGACAGGTACGCTAGCTCTCAATGGGAGGTAGGGAGGACAGGTATGCTAGCTCTCAATGGGAGGTAGGGATGACAGGTACGCTAGCTGTCAATGGGAGGTAGGGAGGACAGGTACACTAGCTCTCAATGGGAGGTAGGGAGGACAGGTACGCTAGCTCTCAATGGGAGGTAGGGAGGACAGGTACGCTAGCTCTCAATGGGAGGTAGGGAGGACAGGTACGCTAGCTCTCAATGGGAGGTAGGGAGGACAGGTACGCTAGCTCTCAATGGGAGGTAGGGAGGACAGGTACGCTAGCTCTCAATGGGAGGTAGGGAGGACAGGTACGCTAGCTCTCAATGGGAGATAGGGAGGACAGGTACACTAGCTCTCAATGGGAGGTAGGGAGGACAGGTACGCTAGCTCTCAATGGGAGGTAGGGAGGACAGGTACACTAGCTCTCAATGGGAGGTAGGGAGGACAGGTACACTAGCTCTGAATGGGAGGTAGGGAGGACAGGTACGCTAGCTCTCAATGGGAGGTAGGGAGGACAGGTGCATGTAGTGCCACGTCAGCTGCCTCAGGTTTTTAAGAAGGTGCCCGTGGTGTGGAGTGTAAAAGCCCAGCCATGTTCCACTCTTCCCCTTCCTTGATAAGATCATTAGAGAACCCCAGGGCTGTCTCATGAGGTGCATGACACGGTGTTACATTGCTGGAAAGAGTTTTGTCCCATCTTAACCCATTTTGGAAAGCAATTTCCTTCGAGTGGTGTATCTCTTCCTCTCAAGACAGATCCTCCTGCATAAAGGTTAGCTTTTCTGTATTTCCCCAGCGCACAATCGACGAGATTTGCTAATTGAGAAAAGGCAGAATATATTTGCTGTGGGTTTTTATAGCTCAAAATGAGACAGATGGAGCTGGAACAAGAACAGGGCAAAAACAGTAGTCTTCTAAGTGGGCGATGTGTCAGATGAAGAGAAAAGTTTGCTGTGGGGATTTAGACGTAAGGGATTCTCAAATAATCTCAAATGCACAAGTTTTTAATTTACATTTTGGTTTAAACATTTTATTTATTGTATGGAGGGGAAGCGTTCAGAGAACAGTTTGAGAAGTTAAGAGATTCTCAGAAGCCAGGGCCTCGTCTCTGAGCTTCCTTCATCATAGCCGAGGTCTTGCCGGTCCAATAGGACATTGTTAATGGAGCGCCAGCAGGTCACTGGGGAGCATGTTTCCCATTTTAGTCATTTTGCTTCTTTGTGTCTGCGATCCTCCCTCTTGAACCCAGTCTACTCAGCCCAGCTCCCAAGCCTTGGTCATTATGGATGATGAATTGGGCTACGGTTAAGCAAAAACTAGGACAAATTGATCAAAGTTGTCAAGTGCCCCCTGTGATGTCTAAGTCTCTGAGAAGAGGGAAACTGAAGTAAGAGCTGTCCAAAAGTTTTCCAGGAGCCAAGGTGCAGTAGATAAATGTTTACCTGCCCGGACTTAACGTGTTGCATTCGTGTCGAACTCACAAGACGTCCTGGTTGGCCTAGATATGGAAAAATATTCAAGTGGGAACCAGTGCTGTTCTCGGAGTCATAGCTGCTAGATACAGATCGGCCATTTCGTTTCTACAGAGAGAAGCAGCTGAAACGCATGTCCCGCTTTAAACCAATAAGCAAGACTAAAAAAAGGTATAGACTAGCCAATTTGAAGATAAGCGCTAGCTACTTGGGCTTTGTTTTGTTTAGTTCTATTCCGAGCCAGTCTAATTAAGCTTAATTTAATCTAGGCTGCCTTTAAACACAGCACACAGAAAGAGAGAACAGACACTTTGGTTTTCAAAGTAGCCCCTGGGAAGGCCTCAGGAAGAGGGAATGAGACCAGCAAGTCAAGAGAAGAAATTAGCGCAAATTAAGAGTTTGTTTGTGGCGAATTTACATAAGATGAGTTTCTATTCTTGGCTCTCTTTTCTTCTTTTGGTTGTGTTTATTTCTCACTGGGAGGTTGCGTTGCTCAGAGAACGACAAAAATGAAAATACTGCCTTTTCTCTGGTAATGAGAATATGTGGCATTTCCTCAAATTAATTATGTCGCTGTGTCAACTTGTTCTGTTGATAACTTCAATTTTCTGACTGTCATTTCTCTTTTAACGTTAGGACGGGAAAAACAAAAGATTGATCACAGCTCACTGAAAGTGCTGCCAAAAGCAACTGTCATCTCTAGATTCCAGCCAGCGCAAACATTTCTTCTCTGCCATGATGCCCATAAGTGAAATAAGAAGCCCCGGCCCTTCTTGCCGTAAACATTACCCACAAGCCAGTTCAGCCATGTATGCAAACGATGGATGGCATAGTCCGGCGCGCTACAATAAGTCACCCTAATGATCCCAGTTTAAAATAATGTCTGTTCTGGACCACAATGATGAAGAGAGGGTCTACTGACTCATTAGTATGGGGCTAAAGATAGATGACCCAGATATAGGGCCAAATACTGCTGCATCTTCATCTGAATCGTTCTGTTTGAGACATGTGCTGTCCTGTACTGTGCTGTTTAGAGACACAGACAGTGGCCTATCCCAGAACTCTGGTGCTCTCTCCTCTAGCATCTTCTCTCCTCTCCTCTCCTATTCCCCCTCTTCTACCATCTCCTCTACCATCCTCTTCCCTTCCCTCTCCTCTTCCATTCCCTCTCCCCGCTCTTCTACCATCTCCTTGCCCCTTCCCTCGCCTCTACCATCTCCCCTCCCCTCTCTCCTTCCCTCTCTTCTACCATCTCCTCTCCCCTCTCTCCTTCCCTCTCTTCTACCATCTCCTCTCCCCTTCCCTCGCCTCTACTATCTCCTCTCCCCTCTCTCCTTCCCTCTCTTCTACCATCTCCTCTCCCCTCTCTCCTTCCCTCTCTTCTACCATCTCCTCTCCCCTCTCTCCTTCCCTCTCTTCTACCATCTCCTCTCCCCTCTCTCCTTCCCTCTCTTCTACCATCTCCTCTCCCCTTCCCTCGCCTCTACCAGCTCCTCTCCCCTCTCTTCTACCCTCCTCTCCCCTTCCATCTCCTCTATCATCTTCTCTTCTCTTCCCTCATCTCCTCTTCTCTTCCCTCTCTTCTAGCATCTCCTCTTCTCTTCCCTCTCTTCTACCATCTCCTCTTCTCTTCCCTCTCTTCTACCATCTCTTCTCTTCCCTCTCTTCTACCATCTCTTCTCTTCCCTCTCTTCCCTCATCTCCTCTTCTCTTCCCTCTCTTCTACCATCTCCTCTTCTCTTCCCTCTCTTCTACCATCTCCTCTTCTCTTCCCTCTTCTACCATCTCTTCTCTTCCCTCTCTTCTACCATCTCCTCTTCTCTTCCCTCTCTTCTACCATCTCCTCTTCTCTTCCCTCTCTTCTACCATCTCTTCTCTTCCCTCTCTTCTACCATCTCCTCTTCTCTTCCCTCTCTTCTACCATCTCCTCTTCTCTTCCCTCTCTTCTACCATCTCCTCTTCCCTCTCCCCTTCTTTCTATTCTACCATGCCTTCTCCCCTTCCCTCTCCTCTCCCCTCAACCATCTTCTCTCCTCTTCCCTCTCGTCTACCATCTCCTCTATCATCTTCTCTCCTCTTCCCTCTCGTCTACCATCTGCTCTCCCCTTCCCTCTCGTCTATCATCTCCTCTCCCCTCTTGTCTACCATCTACTCTCCTCTTCCCTCTCCTCTTTCCGCTCCTGTGGTAACATAGCGGTGCCATGTACGTACTAAGCCGTTTGGCGGTTGGAAGGTTTTCCAAAGGCAGGTCCCGGTGTCATCGACGGAACAATGATAGAGCAGCCCAGTATTGACCGGCTCCACACTAAATCTTGGTAAAGAGCACTTAGCTCCCCTGCGTTAGCCACAAAAAGAAGATCTTTCAATGGCCATCAGTGGAGGCTTTCATCCCTGCCTGTATTAGCCGCTGAAGCGACTCAGGCTGTGTCCCAAATTGCACCCTATTCCCGATATAACGCACTACTTTTGACAAGGGCCTAAAGAGATATAGGCAATAGCGTGCCATTTGGGACATAGCCTCTGTTCTTTGGTGATTTCCCCCCGCCCAAAGCCATTCAGCTGGAGACAGAGGAGGGCCAGGAGACGTGACAGGCCCCAGGTCTAATGCTGATGCATTGTGTATTCTATGTCCAGGGGAGTGTCTCCCATAGCAGTGATGTAAGGTGGTTGTTAAAACGCTGCCTGTGTAGAGAGAGAGGGTGTTCTAGTGCCTCCACAGTGGAAAATGAAATTCTAACAACTGTGTGTGTGTCTGGGTTAGGATAGTGTGTCTTTGTGCCTATGTTGGGTGTGTGTGCATGTGTAAATATGTGTGTGGTGTGGTGTGTGTGTGGCGTGGTGTGTGCGTGTGTGTGTGCGCTCCAGCACAGAATGGTGTCAGCCATGCAGTGTGACCTATGGCCGTTCCTGCTCTCTGACAATTTAGCTAGAGGAGAAACTAGACAGCCGGCTAGACTCCTCTAATACCTAACACTTCACACAAACCTCCACAGAATAGCTCTATGCCACTTCATCCACTGTCCGTTTACTTCCATCAAATACAAATACAACATATGACTGTACACCAATACGCATCTTCAAGTTCATCAAAAAACAAGTATTTGCATGTGGATGCAAGATGAAAATAAAAAGCAGATCTGTCATGTACAAACAGATACATGTCTGTTAACTTTGTCTGGATCTCAAACGGCACCCTCTGTCTTCTTCCCATCTTCCCAAGGAAAACGGAGGCAGTCTGGTTTCAATCTGTATTCGGCACCATGCACTCCTCCTTAAACACCAAAGGGATGGCATTCTTATCATTATGCAGCAGTGTCAACACAAGCTGTTCATAAATTCAATTTGCTATCTGTCATCTCCCTCCATGTTGGGGGGAAAAAATACAGAGGGATCGATGGAGAACTACATTTCTGATGGTTCACATGCAGCCGCCGACAGCTCTGGAGGGAAGGGACCAAAACTGAGGAAAACGAGCAGAATTTAAGCAGAGAGTTTCTGTCTGGTCTGAGTAGTGGTACATAATAAAAACAGGTTCCCAAAAGGCACCCTATTCCTTATTTAGTGCACTACTTTTGACCAACGCCCATAGGATTCAAATTCTTCAATAGATAACACAATTTGGTAGCCATTGCAGTGGCAAACATTACTAACGCTAATTCAGTACGTAACAATAATAATAATTATATATATATATTTACATACTATATGTCATAAAATAATATGAAATAATTACATGGATAATAAGATAGTGTTTATGTCATCATTAGCAGCAAAGGCATGGTGTTAGCCAACAAGTCCTTTCTCTTTTGAACACAAGTGATTCTCCAAGCTAACCCGATAGTGTGTAAATCCATTGGTGGGTAGGGGGAATACTTGTCTTGTGTGTATGTGTGTTTTTGACCTGTGTGTGTCTATCTCTGTGTGTGTGTTTATGATTTGCCTGTGTGTCTGTCTGTCTCTCTGTTTATGACTTGCCTGTGTGAGTATTATGCGTCTGTGTGTATGTGTTTGTGTGTGTCTGTGTGTGTGTCTCTGTATTCTGTGTGTGTGTGTGTTTTGCTGCCCTCTCCAGCCTTCTCAGTGACTGATCTCTTACTCTCATTTGCACTGTAATGAGCTGCAATAAGAGCTTGCAGCCCTGTGCTTGATGAGCTGAGACCACTCTGAAGGGAGAGCGCTGCTGCTCCTACTAGAGACTGCTCTCCCTCGCCTCCATGCCATTCTCACCCTCCCTCTTTCTCTGTCCATCTCTCTCTTTCTCTCTCTATCCCCTATTCCGTCTCTCCCTTGCAATTCTCTTTATCTCTCCTGCAACTCTCTCTTTCTCTCTCTCGATGGAAAACAAGAAGTAGAAGAATGGAAAATGAAAACAACTACCTTTCTTTTCTTCCCCAGAATAGTTTTTGAACACATTTTTGCCCAACCGTTGGGCTGCACAGTCACCTGCGTAATTAACCTGGTGCATTAGCCGTGAACAAAGCCTCTTGGTGGAGCGAGGGGAGCGTACTCTATGGCCAGGTGTATAGGCGACACCTCTCTCTCTCTTTCTTTCTCTCTCTTTGTGTCTCTCTGTCTTCTCTTGTCTCTCTCACTTTCTCTTTCTCACTCTCATGAAGGAGGAAGAGGTTTGACTGAGCTGTCTCTCCTTCCCCCACTTCCTGTGGCTCCTAAGGCACCAACCAGCCAGACAGTCAGCTAGCCAGACAGTCAACCAGACAGTCAGCAAGATAGTAGCCAGTCAGCCAGACACTCAGCCAGCCAGCGATGACATTACTACCACAGAGGGCAGGGAGAACTTAGGTACCCACAGGACAGACACACACCACACCTGTAAGCTGCTCCCCTCTCTCCTCTCCCCTAGCCAAGCTTGACACAGAGAAAAACTTCCCACGCACACATACACAGATGACTGATTCACACTATAGGGCCAAACTGAGCAAAGTCACTCTGAATCGTAAGCTGAAAGGTTTGTTTGTCCCATAACATAATTACAGACATCTGAATGGTGCTTTTTCTATTTATTTTCATGGATTAGTCAAGTGAAGTGTCCTGGTGTAAGATGTTTTTTTCTGTTCCGTGTCTTTTTGTGCTATATTTGAGCAGAAAATACAGGCCCCTCTTGAGTGGAGGGGTGGTGGGAGGTCTCTTCTGTCTAATGAGGAAGATGGATCCTCCAGCAGATCCTTCTCAACTGTCTTACTGGAACAGCTTGATGTGCAAACCCACTCATGTCCTTAGTAATCGAATTAGGGATGCTCCCACATCCCTCCCTGGTCCGATGTGAATAGGAGTGCAAGGCTGACAAGCCTCAGGATGGCGCCAGGGGGTCGGGCGCCCAGGGAGGGTGGAGTGGGTCAGGACAAAGACCAGGGAGGGGTGGAGGCAAAAGGAGGAAGAGGAGGAGGGTCCTAGTGAGGTCTCCACTGGCTTTAACACAAGATGGCCCCTTATCACAGAACCAGAGAGAGAGAGGGATGAGAAAGAATGAGAGGGATGTCGGCAGGGAAGGAGATGAAAGTGGATTAGCCACCGCGGCGATTTGCATTTGTGGCATGGAGACGAAAGCCCCAGTGATGCCCCGAATAGCTGGATGCATGAATAAGTGAACAAACAAAAACTGAAATAAACCCCCTTCCATCTGGATCGGTGGGCTGCAGCAGCAGTGAGACCACATGTGAAGCTGGGGTAGGAGAGAACCAGTAAAGCTACATGTAACGAAGGGGATAGATAGGCACCACTACTACTACTACTTCTACTACTATAGCCTCCAACCTTCTTTACAAGGGCTCATATTTATTAGGGCACACTATGGAAAATGTCATAGATCGATTTGCAATGGAGAAAAAAATAACAATTTCTTATATTGGGCAAGGCCAGCTAGTGCCTCCCTGTTTCAGTCTGTTTTCTACTGTGTGGTGCCTAATGAACACAGCCAAGCATCCGTCCCTAGGAGGGGTGCATCACTTGAGTGGGTTGAGTCAATGACGTGATCTTCCTGTCTGGGTTGGCGCCCCACCTTGGGTTGTGCCGTGGCGGAGATCTTTGTGGGCTATACTCGGCCTTGTCTCAGGATGGTAAGTTGGTGGTTGAAGATATCCCTCTAGCTAGTGGTGTGGGTGCTGTGCTTTTGCAAAGTGGGTGGGGTTATATCCTGCCTGTTTGGCCCTGTCCAGGGGTATCATCGGATGGGGCCACAGTGTCTCCTGACCCCTCCTGTGTTAGCCTCCAGTATTTATGCTGCAGTACTTTATGTGTCGGGGGGCTAGGGTCAGCCTGTTATATCTGGAGTACTTCTCCTGTCTTATCCGGTGTCCTGTGTGAATTTAAGTATGCTCTCTCTAATTCTCTCTTTCTTTCTCTCTCTCGGAGGACCAGAGCCCTAGGACCATGCCTCAGGACTACCTGGCATGATGACTCCTTGTTATCCCCAGTCCACCTGGCCGTGCTGCTGCTCCAGTTTCAACTGTTCTGCCTTCGGCTATGGAACCCTGACCTGTTCACCGGACGTGCTACCTGTCCCAGACAGCTGTTTTCAACTCTATAGAGACAGCAGGAGCGGTAGAGATGCTCTTAATGATCGGCTATGAAAAGCCAACTGACATTTACTCCTGAGGTGCTGACTTGTTGCACCCTCGACAACTACTGTGATTATTATTATTTGACCATGCTAGTCATTTATGAACATTTGAAAATCTTGGCAATGTTCTGTTATAATCTCCACCCATGACAGCCAGAAGAGGACTGGCCACCCCTCATAGCCTGGTTCCTCTCTAGGTTACTTCCTAGGTTTTGGCCTTTCTAGGGAGTTTTTCCAAGCCACCGTGCTCCTACACCTGCATTGCTTGCTGTTTGGGGTTTTAGGCTGGGTTTCTGTACAGCACTTTGTGATATCAGCTGATGTAAGAAGGGCTATATAAATACATTTGATTTAGTTGAGTAGTTCCAATGTCAGTGGGTTAGAGTATTGTCCTGGCTAAACCAGGGTTGTGCGTTCAATTGCCACATAGGCAACTAACTGAAAATGTGACTCTGTCAATGTCGACAGTTTGTTGAGTAAGCTGATTTGGATAAAAGTGTCAGCTGTATGACTATATATATATATATATATATATATATCATTATAAACTGGGTGGTTTGAGACCTGAATGCTGATTGGCTGACAGCTGTGGTCTATCAGACCGTAGACCACGGGTATGACAAAACATGTATTGTTTTAATTAAGTTGGTAGCCAGTTTATAATATCAATAAGGCACCTCAGGGGTTTGTGGTATATGGCCGATATACCATGGCTCATGGCTGTATCCAGGCACTCAGCATTGCACCATGCAAAAGAACAGCCCTTAGCCGTGGTATATTGGCCATATACCACACCCCTTCTGGCCTTATTGCCTAATTATAGCCCCTACATCCACTAGCTCACGGTAGACAACGGTCCAATAGTATAGGCAAGTTTGTGAGGCAGGGGGAGAGTTGAGATAACTCTGTACAACTTCCATAGCTGTCTGCCATCCATCCAGAACACATCTCCCTGTCATCATTCTCACTCTGAGTGGCACACTTATCATCCCTTGCCTTCCATTTCGTTCCGGTGAGATACCATCTTCTCTGACTCCAATCCCGTTCTTGTAGTCAGCTACTTTGGTGGCGGGTAAATGGATTTGACAATGCAATTTGGATGGGCTTTGTAGTAAGCATAATTATTTCTGATTGACTGGAAAGTGACTCTGAGGTTCAGATCGTGAAGTGTCTTGAATTGATCAGGGAGACGGACCAGCCATGCCTGCATGAGGAAATGCAATGTTTTAATGAGATTTAACTGTGTTGTGTTTCTGTTTTTCTTCTTTCTTCCGGCGTCATATGTTTACACGAGGAAGGAGGATTGGAGTGGATATGTCACCAATGAGTGATAGACACACCTACGGGGGGGGGGCATTCTCTGTACTGTATCCTCTCATTCAGAACCGTTCTTTTGACCTGAGAGAAAACCAGACCAAATTAAGTCAGACAGATTGAAATTATTAGACGCTTAAAGTACTACTAATAATTCGGCCTCTCTTTCCACACACAGACCAAACGTTACTTTTTTTTTTTTATAAAAAAATTGATACAGCAGACTCAGACAAAAAACTCAGAGGGGGAGAAGAGGCAATAGTTCCCTGGGGTAATATTAACTGGCAATTAAATACTTATTGTCGCATAATCAAAGGGTTTCTGGGTTCTTCACAATCTGGATGGCACATTGTGTCAAACATGATTTTGATAGAAATGCATTGAAAACAATGTGTGGCGTGTAAGTCTAGTAGAACATTGATAAGGTAGTGGCTTATTGTGTCGCCTTGGCTGACAGAAATACATTTCACACTAAATCAGATGGAGTAAATCCTTGCTTGACAATTGTTTATGTAAGACAAGCCAGCCAACTCTCTTTCCACCCCGTCGAGGTACTAGGGGCCCAGACACAGACAGTGTGCGTCCCAATGGAACCCTTTCCCCTATATAGGTAATAGTGTGTTATTTGGGAAGCAGAGACAGTCACAGACAGTCACATTCACACACACAGCCAATCACCACCTTAGGGCACAGTCAGATCCTCCAAGATGATACGAACGCAATCTAATATGCCGTTATTTATTAAGTTGATAGGCTACAGCAGATAAACCCGATGAAGCCCAATGCCCTTGTTGATGCCTTTCAAGGTAATTACAAAATCACAAATTCACAATGGCTACTTCCCAAATGGACCCCTACTCCCTATATAGTGCACTACTTTGACCAGAGCCATATGGGATGCAGTCAATGCCATCCGTCACGTGCATGAGGAATGGCTTGCTCCCTACCCGCGCCGATCCCCCGAATCCCCATGGCTTTGGAATGTAATGTAGTGTTATTTAAAGAGGATGCTGCCTTGCTGACAGCCGGCGTTAATAACACAGGCAGAAGTGACAGGGAAGCAGCGGCCATCGTATGCAGATGTGGTAGGATCCTTTCTTCACACGTCCCCAATGAGGAACAACACACACACACACACATACAGTCAGAGCCACACACATACAAACACTGACTAACTGTTAGCGCACACACACACACAAACAAATGTATTCACTCACACATACAGAGAGAGACACTCACAGAAGGAGACGCACACACACACCAGTGTCATGATAATCTCTAAATTAAAAGACAGTTCATGGATTAAATATGCAGGAGCGAGAATCTCGGAGCTGGACGCCATATATACTCAGTGTTTCCCCTATATGCACTTACTAGCAGCAGTGCGCCACTGCAATTTAAAAAATATATAATAATAATTATAATGTAGCGCTTCCCCTATGGAAAACACTGATCCTAATCATATTGCCGTTTGTCCCTGTTCATCAGTCTGGACACTCTAAAAATGTCTTCCAATATTCACACCAACGTACAAATTATTATGAAGCAATGTCTTGGAACTATAAGCACTAAGCTAGTGTTGACATTGCAACATAACCTCAGTCTCAGCCGATAATATAGTTTCCCACCAGGTCTAATCTCTCAGCTGCTATACTTTGTCCTTCCACTAAAAATATAATATAAAGCTATACAGGATGTCTAAGATCAGTCTATTATCTCTCAATGATCTTCCTGGGAACGTCCTTTTTTAAGGAAATGGTGTGCTTTTATGTCAAGGCGAGCAGTTGTTCATCTAATTTTGAACTCTGAATTGAACAAGAGACAGGTTCGATTCAACATCACTTGAGCTGGTACACAGTAAACATTGATATCAGTGAATAGCCTAAACCACCTCAGCCAAAAGCCAAAGCCTCCCTCTCAATTGTTGATGAAATTCCCCCAGCGCAGAGAATTGTATGAAACTGAATTCTGCCAGTGCCTGCAAGCTGTTGCAAAAATGGATTGGACTGGATGAGTGGATTTTAATTTGCACTGTGAAGAATGATCACTTGCAGGTAAAAGTGAATTAGGAAAAAAGCATCTGTGAGCCTCCAACTATCTGTGTATTTTATAAATGGCTGAAATAGTTTGGTAACTAACGTTTTTGTTTGAAAAGTTGTGATTTGTTGTCATCGTCCTAATTCCCTATATAGCAACACAAATATTTAATAAAAATACAAGTATGATAACACAACAAGGAAAGCAAATACTGTGCGCTATGCAGCTAAGGAGCTAGGCATCTAAGGAACTAGGCAGCTAGGCATAAATAAAATAAAATAAAAATGTATTGGTCACATACACATATTTAGCAGATGTTATTGCGGGTGTAGCGAAATGCTTGTGCTCCTAGCTAGTATCTAACAATTCACAACAATTAGCAGAAATCTAAAAGTAAAATAATGGAATTAAGAAATATATAAATACAGTATGTACATATGAGATGAGAAAAGCAGTATGTAAACAATATTAAACATTATTAGAGTGACTAGTGTTCCATTATTAAAGTGGCCAGTGATTTCAAGTCTATGTACACTGCTCAAAAAAATAAAGGGAACACTTAAACAACACAATGTAACTCCAAGTCAATCACACTTTTGTGAAATCAAACTGTCCACTTAGGAAGCAACACTGATTGACAATAAATTTCACATGCTGTTGTGCAAATGGAATAGACAACAGGTGGAAATTATAGGCAATTAGCAAGACACCCCCAATAAAGGAGTGGTTCTGCAGGTGGTGACCACAGACCACTCCACAGTTCCTATGCTTCCTGGCTGATGTTTTGGTCACTTTTGAATGCTGGCGGTGCTTTCACTCTAGTGGTAGCATGAGACGGAGTCTACAACCCACACAAGTGGCTCAGGTAGTGCAGCTCATCCAGGATGGCACATCAATGCGAGCTGTGGCAAGAAGGTTTGCTGTGTCTGTCAGCGTAGTGTCCAGAGCATGGAGGTGCTACCAGGAGACAGGCCAGTACATCAGGAGACGTGGAGGAGGCTGTAGGAGGGCAACAACCCAGCAGCAGGACCGCTACCTCCGCCTTTGTGCAAGAAGGAGCACTTGCAGAGCCCTGCAAAATGACCTCCAGCAGGCCACAAATGTGCATGTGTCTGCTCAAACGGTCAGAAACAGACTCCATGAGGGTGGTATGAGGGCCCGACGTCCACAGGTGGGGGTTGTGCTTACAGCCCAACACCGTGCAGGACGTTTGGCATTTGCCAGAGAACACCAAGATTGGCAAATTCGCCACTGGCGCCCTGTGCTCTTGACAGATGAAAGCAGGTTCACACTGAGCACACGTGACAGTCTGGAGACGCCCTGGAGAACGTTCTGCTGCCTGCAACATCCTCCAGCATGACCGGTTTGGCAGTGGGTCAGTCATGGTGTGGGGTGGCATTTCTTTGGGGGGCTGCACAGCCCTCCATGTGCTCGCCAGAGGTAGCCTGACTGCCATTAGGTACCGAGATGAGATCCTCAGACCCCTTGTGAGACCATATGCTGGTGCAGTTGGCCCTGGGTTCCTCCTAATGCAAGACAATGCTAGACATCATGTGGCTGGAGTGTGTCAGAAGTTCCTGCAAGAGGAAGGCATTGATGCTATGGACTGACCCGCCCGTTCCCCAGACCTGAATCCAATTGAGCACATTTGGGACATCATGTCTCGCTCCATCCACCAACGCCACGTTGCACCACAGACTGTCTAGGAGTTGGCGGATGCTTTAGTCCAGGTCTGGGAGGCAATCCCTCAGGAGACCATCCGTCACCTCATATGGAGCATGCCCAGGCGTTGTAGGGAGGTCATACAGGCACGTGGAGGACACACACACTACTGAGCCTCATTTTGACTTGTTTTAAGGACATTACATCAAAGTTGGATCAGCCTGTAGTGTGGTTTTCCACTTTAATTTTGAGTGTGACTCCAAATCCAGACCTCCATGGGTTGATAAATTTGATTTCCATATTGATAATTTTTGTGTGATTTTGTTGTAAGCACATTCAACTATGTAAAGAAAAAAGTATTTAATAAGAATATTTCATTCATTCAGATCTAGGATGTATTATTTTAGTGTTCCCTTTATTCTTTTGAGCAGTGTATATAGGGCAGCAGCCTCTAAGGTGCAGGGTTGCACTGTAATTTCCCCAGTAACCGGGTGGAAGCCAGCTAGTGATGGCTATTTAACAGTCTGATGGCCTTAAGATAGAAGCTGTTTTACAGTCTCTCGGTCCCAACTTTGATCCACCTGTACTGACCTCGCCTTCTGGATGATAGCGGGGTGAACGGGACCTGGCTCGGGTGGTTCATGTCCTTGATTATCTTTTTGGCCTTCCTGTGACATCGGGTGCTGGAGGTGTCCTGGAGGGCAGGCAGTTTGCCCTTGGTGATGCATTGGGCAGACCGCACCACCCTCTGGAGAGCCCTGCGGTTGCGGGTGGTGCAGTTGCCGTATAGGCTGTGGTACAGCCCAACAGGATGCTCTCAATTGTGCATCTGTAAAAGTTTGTGAGGGTTTTAGGGGCCAAGCCACATTTCTTCAGCCACCTGAGGTTGAAGAGGCGCTGTTGTGCCTTCTTCAATACATTTTCTGCGTGGGTGGACCATTTCAGATCGTCAGTGATGTGTACGCCGAGGAACTTTAAGCTTTCCACCTTATCCACTGTAATCCCGTTGATGTAGTTGGTCAATGTAATACAGGACACAATGTACAGCCATTGTTAAGGTAGCAAGTTGTAACCAGAAAGCTTTTCAGCTGGGAATATGTC
The DNA here is from genome assembly GCF_002021735.2 of Oncorhynchus kisutch. Classification (NCBI taxonomy): domain Eukaryota; kingdom Metazoa; phylum Chordata; class Actinopteri; order Salmoniformes; family Salmonidae; genus Oncorhynchus; species Oncorhynchus kisutch. The sequence goes on from NC_034192.2 coordinate 45,918,393, forward strand.
TTTAGGTTCCATAATTCAAAATGATGTACCGTTCATCTCTTTAACAAGCGATAAAGTGATCTATTCCCATTCTCAGTGCACATTATATGTATGTCATAATACTATATAAGCTAACATACAGACCAAACAGGAGAATGAACACATCGAATTAACATACAGGTATGCTCTCTCTAGCCCTAACTCGCGCTAGCTGTCACTGTCACACACCACCATCAATCCACTTCCTCCTCACACCGCTCTGTCACTCTTGTGTTACTGTCGGCCCTGGCAACAGCAAAAACATCTCCGGCTCCCCCGAGCATGGCACGCGCTGCTAATGGAGATTGGCACATCTGCACAATCAGCATTCAAGACGACACAAGCCTGAACCTGTTAGCTAGGTAGAGAGATTGAGAACGACGTGGATGAGGTATGCTACTGTATAGTAACATGTGAATAATCAGCATAAGTAGAATAGAAATGTATACAAATGTATATCAAAGCCACTGGTGGTTCTATTGTAATACCGCGGGTCTATTGTATCTTTTTGCTGTAACATATACTTTATGTGAAAAGCAAGACACCGACTTATTTTTCTTGGAGACATGCAGTCTCTTCAAGATGAAAAGCAGAAAGGGAGAATGCATAAATAGATGTTAGTGTCCATCGTTGTCAACATTCACAGTTGTTCTCTCTCTACAGAGCTACAGAGGCATCCTCTTCCTTAATCTAATAGGCCCAGGGAACTGAGCAAGCTTACTAGATGGGCTATCATCAGCAAAAGTGATGCTTTTTGAAATGGTTGCACTCAGTCAATCTTGAACAGTGCCTTTTAATAATAAAATAACAAATGAAAAGCAAATGACACAATCGTCTCATTATACAACCGGTGAAAAGACTGAAAACATCCCGACTTACTTAGTCTCTTACTATATGTAAACACGGTGTCCACGCCGCTTAGAGAGATTAGGAAGATTGCTGCCTTGCTTTTACTAATATACCCAGAATCATTTCAAGGAAATGGTGTGTTGTTCATCTCATTTTGAACTCTGAATTGAACAAGAGAGAGGTTCAATTCAACATCACTTGAGCTGGTACACAGTAAACATTGATAACAGTGAATAGCCTAAACCACCTCAGCCAAAAGCCAAAGCCTCCCTCTCAATTGTTGATGACATTTCCCCAGAGAATAGAATTGAATGAAACTGAATTCTGCCAGTGCCTGCAAGCTGTTGCAAAAATGGATTGGACTGGATGAGTGGTTTTTAATTTGCACTGTGAGGAATGCTCACTTGCAGGTAAAAGTGAATTAGGAAAAAATCATCTGTGAGCCTCCAACTATTGGAGTATTTTATAAATGGCTGGAATAGTTTGGGAACTATTGGTTTTGTTTTAAAACTGTGGTTTGTTTTCGTCCTCCTAATTCCCTGTAGAGCTATATAAATATATATTTTTAAATGAAGTATGATCACACAACAAAAGAACTGCTGAGCAAATACTGTGTGCTAGGTAGCCAAGCAGCTCGCTTGGTAGTTAGGCAGCTAGGCAGCTAGACATAAGTGGGTCATTGTAATACATGACACAACATACAGCCATTGTTATTGTAGCAAGTTGTAACCATAAAGATTTTCAGTCCAGAATACAGTGCCTTGCAAAAGTATTCATCCCCCTTGGCGTTTTTCCTATTTTGTTGCATTACACCCTGTAATTTAAATAGATTTTTTCTTAGTGGTGTCTGCAACACCACTAAGCAAGAGGCACCATGAAGACCAAGGAGCTCTCCGAACAGGTCAGGGACAAAGTTGTGGAAAAGTACAGATCAGGTTTGGGTGATAAAAAAATATCAGAAACTTTGAACATCCCACGGAGCACCATTAAATCCATTATTTAAACATTTTAAGAATATGGCACTACAACAAACCTGCCAAGAGAGGGCCACCCACCAAAACACATGGACCAGGCAAGGAGGGCATTGATCAGAAAGGCAACAAAGAGACCAAAGATAACCCTGAAGGAGCTGCAAAGCTCCACAGCGGAGATTGGAGAATCTGTCCATAGGACCACTTTAAGCCGTAGACTCTACAGAGCTGGGCTTTACGGAAGAGTGGCCAGAAAAAATACATTGCTCAAGAAAAAAAAATAAGCAAACACGTTTGCTTTGGCCAAAAGGCATGTGGGAGACTCCCCAAACATATGGAAAGTACTCTGGTCAGATGAGACTAAAATTTTGCTTTTTGGCCATCAAGGAAAACGCTACGTCTGGCGCAAACCCAACACCTCTCATCACCATCCCAACAGGGAAGCATGCTATCAGCAGCATCATGCTGTCAGGATGTTTTTCATCGGCAGGGACTGGGAAATTGGTCAGAATTGAAGGAATGATGGCTGGCGCAAAATACAGGGAAATTCTTGAGGGAAACCTGTTTCAGTCTTCAAGAGATTTGGGACTGGGATGGAGGTTCACCTTCCAGTAGGACAATGACCCTAAGCATACTGCTAAAGCAACACTCAAGTGGTTTAAGGGGAAACATTTAAATGTTTTGGAATGGCCTAGTCAAAGCCCAGACCTCAATACAATTGAGAATCTGTGGTATGACTTAAAGATTGAAAGATTCCTGTACACCAGCGGAATCCATTCCAACTTCAAGGAACTGGAGGGGGGGGGGTGAATAGTTATGCACGCTCAAGTTTTCGGTTTTTCTTTTGTTTTCTTTTTTTGTTTCACTAGCCAACACACAATACCCCATAATGTCAAAGTGGAATTATGTTTTTAGATTATTATTATTATTTTACAAATGACTAACAAATGAAAACCTGAAATGTCTTGAGTCATTAAGTATTCAACCACAAATACCTCTCAAAGAAGGGCACCTATCGGTAGATAATAAATATACATCTTTTTTTAAAACAGACATTGAATATCCTTTTGAGCATGGTGAAGTTATTAATTACACTTTGGATGGTGTATCAATACACCGAGTCACTACAAAGATACATCCGTCCTTCCTAACTCAGTTGCGAGAGAAACGAAACCGCTCAGGGATTTCCCCATGAGGCCAATGGTGACTTTAAGACAGTTACCGAGTTTAATAGCTGTGATAGGAGAAAACTGAGGATGGATCAACAACATTGTAGTTACACCACAATACTCACCTAAATGACAGAATGAAAAGAAGGAAATATTCCAAAACATCCATCCTGTTTGCAATAAGGCACTAAAGTAAAACTGCAAAAAAAATGACAAAGAAATGTACTTTATGTCCTGAATACAAAATACTATTTCAAGGGGCAAATCCAAAACAACATATCACTGAGTACCACTCTTCATATTTTCAAATATACACTAGAGTTGCTTACCAAGACGACATTGAATGATCCTGGCCTAGTTACAGTTTGAACTTAAAGTGTCTTGAAAATCTATGGCAATACTTGAAAATGGCTGTCTAGCAATGATCAACAACCAACTTGACAGAGCTTGAAGAATTAATATTGCACAATTCAGGCATGCAAAGCTCTCAGAGGCTTACCCAGAACGATTCACAGTTGTAGTAATCACTGCCCAAGGTGATTCTAACATGCATTGACTCAGGGGTGTGAATACTGACAGTACCAGTCAAAAGTTTGGACACACCTAGTCATTCCAGGGTTTTTCTTTATTTTTACTATTTTCTACATTGCAGAATAATACTGAAGATATCAACACTATGAAATAACACATATGGAAGGTAGGGGTGGTATGCAGAAGATGGTATTTTACCAAACAGGGCTAAGTCCATATTATGGCAAGAACAGCTCAAATAAGCAAAGACAAACGACAGTCCATCATTAATTTAAGACATGAAGGTCAGTCAATGCTGAACATTTCAAGAACTTTGAAAGTTCCTTCAAGTGCAGTCGCAAAAACCATCAAGCGCTAATCCTTTTTAAATAAAGTGTGTTGTGATTTATGTGAAATGTAAATTAATCTGACTAGGCTTTGTATTTACTAGCAGATATCTGCTTTGTTATTTTACGAAACATGTTCAAATGACTTTTTAACTTGTTGAATTGTTCCAATGTGTCCCCTATGCCATGTCACATTGTGCTCAAACCAGAGTAATATGTGCTTCCAGGCCCCATTCAGACCTAAGTGGATTTGACTGGGGGGACACATCCACGTGTGGGCACGAACACTGGCTGAGACCAGGATACTGACCCTGTCTGATGCTAGCCGGGCACAGGAGCCCACTTTTCCACTCCCCTACTCCTTCTGATGGTTAAAACATCAATGATATTCAACTTCTAAATAAAGTGTGTTTTAACTTCAACAGACCTGTGTGTTTTCCCCATTAGAATGTCCAGTCCAGTCATTTCTGTGGCCCCCCCTCTCTTTCTTTCTCTCTCTCGCTTTCTTTCTCCCCCTCCCTCCCCCCTACTTTCCTCCCTCTCTTCCCTCTCCCTCCCTTCCTCTCTCCCTCCACCCTTCTCTCTTCCTACGCCCCTCTCTCTCTCTCTTTCTCGCTCTACAGGCTGTGTCTGAACACTCTCTGTGACATTGTTTCATATCTGCCGGCCTAATAAATACCCTGCTGGGATGAAACATCTTTTCCTATTAGAGACAGAAGGATTACGGCAGATCTAGGCTCTATTTTACAGCAGCGTTGGCTCACCCGTTCACTTGCAGCCGGGGTAAAGCAATTTGGGTTGAATGGTGAACATCTGGTTAGTCCAAGAGAATATGGGAATCCACTTAGGGCAAATTAAAACAAATGGAGAGAAGCACGTAATGATTTCATAAGCAATTTCCCATATTAGTATTTCTAATAGTTCACAACGAAAAGAGATTTAGCCCGACTCTTGTCTCGCGCATCAATCACGGGCGTTCCAGGAAGTACTCGCTGACTGAACTCACAAAAGGGCATATTCTCAAGTTTCACTCGTGTGCCATTTCCTAAAAGCATTTGTCGATCAGCCTCTCCCCCCACCCTACCACCACCACCATACTCTTAAAGCTAAATTTATTAAATTGTCATTAAATATGCATTTCATTGTTAATCATTTGCATGTGAAGAGGATTAGTTCTTAATTTGAAAAATGACTTAAATCTATGTCTTTCCCAAAATAGCCCCTTGAAATTACATTAAACACCATGGTATGATCCATCAAATTTTAGAATGAATGAATGCATAAATCCATAGAAAATATACATTGAAAAGCTTCATTTACATGTATGTCATTCCAGGAAAATAATGGCCATATGTTCGTGCCAGCTGGCTGTGAGAAGATATTTGCCTGCAATAAAGGTGTTGAAAGTGTAAATGTATTATCACAAAGTATTATTTGGAATTAAATACATGTCCAAGAAAATGTGTTATATCAAAAGTAGAGATCTATTCTAGCTCTATAACCGGCCCACCCATGCAACATTAATGCTGAAAATGGTTGGATATGATTGGTAAATGGTTTTGAAGAATAAAATATTATCTGCCTCAGAAACCATACACTGCCTTATCTTCCCCAACTTTTTATTAAAACATGTTTGATGCCGGGCCATAAAATATGGATGTAAGGCATCCAACTCACTAACTCCAGCAAACTGTTGAAGTACACATAGAATTTTTCAACAGTGCCGTCAATGAGGCCTGCTGGTGATGAGTGTGGATAGCAAGGCTAGCCGAGGAGCCTCTCACACCCAAGGCTGTCATCTGTAGGAGAGGGAGGATGATACTAGCCAGCAGGGTAGAAACAATTATGAAGAATACAATGGAAAAATACTGGATAGACCGACATCTGTGTTCTGAACAGAGAGGTAGAGAGAGAAACTGAGTAGAAGCAGAATCTACTCACAAGAGTCAAAAGACAGAGAAACCCTGCCCTTTAACCCCTCATCAAGTTTGCTGTTCATAGTCCCATTTACACAGGGTAAAAAATCATCCAACTGTCATTCCCCTTCTTGTATTTCTCAAAAATTACCTAGTCAGGGTACAAAATATGACGAGAGAACATTTCTAAGGGGGACGAGTGGACTTTGATTAAATCGTATTGGCTTATTGATTTCAGAACCACCAACTGCCAATGATATAAAGCTTGTAGGTATCATCGTCCTTGAAACTTGAAAGGCTCAGAATTCCTACTTCTGGATGATCAGACACAAAGTCGGGAGAGACCAGGAGTCGGGTGACGGGGATGGCAGAGTATCCATGCTATCTCTTAGGCTCCAGGCTACCAGTCCATGTCCTTGTCATGTTTTATTCATCCCCCAACATATTATGGTGTCTTCCGACTGAAACAGAGATCCAAATCTGCTCCGGCAGAAATATTTAATATCACACCTACTTTCCTCCATCTGCTTAGACACATAAAGAGAGGGGGAGGGACAGAGTTGGGAGGAAGAGTGAAAGAGAGAAACAGACAGAGGCAGAGAGAACAAGAGAGAGAGTAGAGAGAGAGAGCGAGAGAGAGAGTAGAGAGAGAGAGCGAGAGAGAGAGTAGAGAGACAGTAGAGAGAGAGAGAGAGAGAGAGAGAGAGAGAGAGAGAGAGAGAGAGAGAGAGAGGGAGAGAGAGAGAGAGAGAGAGAGAGAGAGAGAGAGAGAGAGAGAAAAGAGAGAGGGAGAGAGAGAGAGAGAGAGAGAGAGAGAGAGAGAGAGAGAGAGAGACAGTAGAGAGAGAGAGAGAGAGAGAGAGAGAGAGAGAGAGAAAAGAGAGAGGGATAGGCTTCCCAGACATCTTCAGAAGACAGCCATTCTGGATTATTAAAAATGAAGCTTTCAAAGAGTTCTCTGCTTGAAAAAGTTGCATGCATCAATTATCTGGCAGAGAGTTAGAGCAGCAGTGTGTGATGGAGAGTGACTTGGAGCGGCTTGTCACATTGCTGAACACAGCAGAGCTACAGAAAGGTCCTTGGCTAGCTGTGACATTTGAAGCTGGTGGATTGTAAAAAATCCCAGTGTGTTTGTCAGAAAATAACAAAAAAGACCACGCTGACTGGTTCCCAGCCCCCCAAGGCCTCTAGGCACAACATTCTGCCTGTCTCAATGTCATTTCAGTAATAGGGCACAGAGATCTCTATTGCTATTTGCCATGTCTGAATAACTGTGCCGTCTGAAATAATCAATAGCGTTTTCACCACCATTACACTGTTTATGAGAAAGATAAAAAGGCAGTCGGTCAAAACGATAAGCTATAAACAACCCGGCTGGGACAGAGTCGGAGAGAGAAAATAATCCAAGTCCAAATCGAAACCAGGAAGTTGGGGGAAATAACTTCCAACAAATCTCTCTTAAACTTCCTGTAACTATAATAAATGTCTCACTTGAAGTTTTACGGTTGTGAACATTTCAAAATGATTATCCTCTCATTCCCATTTCCATTTCTATGTTTGAAAAAGTCTGAATAAAATGTGTAAGTCCATGTTAGCCATCCAGGGTTGTTGAATGTTTTAATAGCATGTGACTAGTGTGGTGAAAAAAAGGTCCTCCTCATGAATGTATGTGTGATTCTGTGTGATGTGCCAGTCCTATCAACTGTCTGCTCTACAAAGCCAGTGGACCTGAGATCCCTACATCACCACGACACTGGCGGCAGGCGGCCAGCTCTCTGCTCGTCACCAAACAGCCACCACAGTGACGAACACAATGACATAATAGGAATTCACGCAGGAACTGCCAGGCTTTGATGTAACTGTGACTATTTCTACTGCTACTACTAGGGTGATGACTATAACTACTAATAGTACTACTTATACCTTGGTTAAAATATACAAAACATTTTTACGTAGCTATCTGATAATATAATTTTCTGTACTACAATGACTAATACTGTAGTACTAGTACATTAGCCTACTACTATGACTACTATTATTAGCAATTATCATAACAACGATATCAATAATACATATATGAATATTGAACAAAACATATGAATATGGATTCTATACCACACTGTTGTTCGCTATTAGAGATAGGAGAGAGACAGGATAAAACACATGCGAAGCATGTGATTTCTCCTCAGTGAAAAAGATGCATCTCCCACCCCCTGCAGTTAGACTCAATGTGAGGTACAGTTCAGTGCTTCAACCCTCGCACACGCTCCACACCCCTCAACACACACACACACACACTTGTGTTTCAGACATAAGGAAGTGGATGGCTGCAAACTTTCTACTTTTAAACTCGGACAAAACAGAGATGCTTGTTCTAGGTCCCAAGAAACAAAGAGATCTTCTGTTGAATCTGACAATTAATCTTAATGGTTGTACAGTCGTCTCAAATAAAACACTGGCTTCCTGTCAAAGCAAGGGCTGATTTCAAGGTTTTACTGCTAACCTACAAAGCATTACATGGGCTTGCTCCTACCTATCTCTCTGATTTGGTCCTGCCGTACATACCTACAGGTACGCTACGGTCACAAGACGCAGGCCTCCTAATTGTCCCTAGAATTTCTAAGCAAACAGCTGGAGGCAGGGCTTTCTCCTATAGAGCTCCATTTTTATGGAACGGTCTGCCTTCCCATGTCAGAGACGCAAACTCTCAACCTTTAAGTCTTTACTGAAGACTCATCTCTTCAGTGGGTCATATGATTGAGTGTAGTCTGGCCCAGGAGTGGGAAGTTGAATGGAAAGGCTCTGGAGCAACGAACCGCCCTCGCTGTCTCTGCCTAGCCGGTTCCCCTCTTTCCACTGGGATTCTCTGCCTCAAACCCTATTACAGGGGCTCAGTCACTGGCTTACTGGGGCTCTCTCACACCGTCCCTGGGAGGGGTGCGTCACCTGAGTGGGTTGAGTCACTGATGTGATCATCCTGTCTGGGTTGGCGCCCCCCCCCTTGGGTTGTGCCGTGGCGGAGATCTTTGTGGGCTATAATCAGCCTTGTCTCAGGATGGTAAGTTGGTGGTTGAAGATATCCCTCTAGTGGTGTGGGGGCTGTGCTTTGGCAAAGTGGGTGGGGTTATATCCTTCCTGTTTGGCCCTGTCCGGGGGTGTCCTCGGAAGGGGCCACAGTGTCTCCTGACCCCTCCTGTCTCAGCCTCCAGTATTTATGCTGCAGTAGTTTATGTGTCGGGGGGCTACGGTCAGTTTGTTATATCTGGAGTACTTCTCCTGTCCTATTCGGTGTCCTGTGTGAATTTAAGTGTGCTCTCTCTAATTCTCTCTTTCTCTCTTTCTTTCTCTCTAGGACCATGCCTCAGGACTACCTGACATGATGACTCCTTGCTGTCCCCAGTCCACCTGGCCGTGCTGCTGCTCCAGTTTCAACTGTTCTGCCTTATTATTATTGGACCATGCTGGTCATTTATGAACATTTGAACATCTTGGCCATGTTCTGGCCATGTTCTGTTATAATCTCCACCCGGCACTTCCTAGGTTTTGGCCTTTCTAGGGAGTTTTTCCTAGCCACCGTGCTTCTACACCTGCATTGCTTGCTGTTTGGGGTTTTAGGCTGGGTTTCTGTACAGCACTTTGAGATATCAGCTGATGTACGAAGGGCTATATAAATAAATTAGATTTGATTGGACTTGTGCACACACACATATACTCCCTCTCAAACACACACACACCCAGACACACAAACACACAGCCCCCTCCCCCCACACAGTCTCTCTCTAACACACTCTCAATCTCTCTCCGTCTCTCTCTAAAAGTGACAGAAGAAGTGGCGTACCTTTGTTCATGTCAATCAGCTGCTTCTTCTTCTGCTGGCGCTCCTGCTTCTCGCGCTCCGCTTTCTCCTTGGCCAGTCGGGCTCTCTTGATCTTCTCCTCCATCTCCCTCTTCTTGTGGTTGTCCTTCACTGCTTCCTGTAGAGGGACACACAGGCATGAGGACACATGTTCTACTATAGAAGGTAACTACATACAGTGTCTTGTCTTGAGACTCTTATTGCTTCTCCATTGTCTTGTTTTTATGCCTGACTAATGTCGATGACCTAAGAGTGCATATTGCATGTACACAGTGTGGAGTGTATCGTGAGTCTGTTCCCCACCAAAGATGGTGTGTGTGGCACTGCAGTGAACCAGTCTCCCAATGCGAGAGAGAGAGAGAGAAGAGGAGAGAGATATCACTCTGCCCTCTTCACTGGCAAAAATGTCACCAAGGTGTCAAGGAAGGGAAGGAGAGTGAGGAGGAAACAGAAAACAGTGGGAGGTATCTCCTGTTGCACAAGGCTGTTCTGACACCAGGGGAGAGAAAGGGAGGAAGAAGACACTACCACACAAGCTTTGGAGCCCACAAAGGTTCTCTCACCCCAGGCATGTGGCGCAGGCATGACATACCTCTTCCTGGAATGTGTGTGAGTGTGCGTGACTGGGTGCATGTGTAATTGTGCATGCATGTATGTGACTGTTCAGACATTTGTGGATTTGCAAGTGTGTGTTTGTGCATGTCTGCTTGCAAGTGTGTGTGAGTGCCTTCTTGCGTCCCTTGTCCTCCTCTGTGGTCTGATATAATGAGCGTTGACAGACAAACATCGCCTCCCCGGCTAAGACTCAGGTATTACGGGGATTGTGTGGAAGGAACAAGTAGCTATTCATGCCTGTCAAAAGTGGGGCATTGGCTTCCAAGTCCAAGGACAAGAGCCCCCACTGTTACTGTCTCCTTGTGAGATGACAATGATGAAGAGACAGAGAGTGAGGGGGCGGGGGGTGGAGAAAGAAGGGGGAGAAAAAGTCACACACAGGCAAAGATAAAGAGAGACATATAGAGAAGGAATAATGGAGAGGAAGAGAAAGAGTGAGAAAGAGATAGAGACGGAGAGAGACGGAGAGAGAGAGAGAGAGAGAGAGAGAGAGAGAGAGAGAGAGAGAGATACGGAGAGAGAGAGAGGGCGGGGGGGTGGAGAAAGACAACGAGGAGAAAAAGTCACACAGGCAAAGATAAAGGGAGACATATTGAGAAGGAATAATGGAGAGGGAGAGAGACAGAGATAGAGAGACGGAGAGAGAACGTGAGAGAGACAAAGAGAGAGAGACGGAGAGAGAGAGAGAGAGGGGGGGGTGGAGAGAGAGGGAAAGGAGCAGGGGGTGGAGAAAGAGAAGGAGGAGAAAAAGTCACAAAGGCAAAGATAAAGAGAGACAGAGAAGGAATAATGGAGAGAGAGAGAGAGAGAAAGTGAGAGAGAGAGAGAGAGAGAGAGAGAGAGAGAGAGAGAGAAAGAGAGAGCGAGAGAGAGAGAGAGAAAGTGAGAGAAAGTGAGAGAGAGCGGGTGGGGGGTGGAGAAAGAGAAGGAGGAAAAAAGTCACAAAGGCAAAGATAAAGAGAAACAGAGAAGGAATAATGGAGAGAGAGAGAGAGAAAGTGAGAGAGAGAAAGAGAGAGAGAGAGAGAGAGAGAGAGAGAGAGAGAGAGAGAGAGAAAGTGAGAGAGAAAGTGAGAGAAAGAGCGGGTGGGGGGTGGAGAAAGAGAAGGAGGAGAAAAACTCACAAGGGAGGGAGAGTGACAGAGAGAGAGACACCTTCCTGGACAAAACGTTCCACTGTAATAGTGAAGGTGTAAACTTGGCAGTAGAAAATTTTAACAGTATATTTGACCTCTCAGCTTCCCTATCAAATAGAAAACCAAAGAAAATTAACAACGACAAATGGTTTGATGAAGAATGAAAAAATCTAAGAAAGAAATTGAGAAACCTGTCCAACTAAAAACATAGAGACCCGGGAAAACCTGAGTCTACGCCCCCACTATGGTGAATCACTAAAACAATACAGAAATACAGGAACAGCACGTCAGAAATCAGCTCAGTGTAATTGAAGAATCCATGGACGCTAAACCACGTATGGAAAAATTGTAATACACTAAAACAACAACACAAAGAATTATCTATCCAAAATGGAGATGTATGGGTAAACCACTTTTCCAATCAGTTTGACTCTATAACAAAGAACAAACAGCAAAAACATATACATAATCAAATACAAATCTTAGAATCAACTATTAAAGACTACCAGAACACACTGGATTCTCTAATCACCTTGAATGAACAACAGGACAAAATAAAACCCTCCACACAACAAGGCATGTGGTGTTAATGGTATCCTCTAAGAAATTATCAAATATACAGACACCAAATTCCAATTGGCTATACTAAAACTCTAACATCTTCCCCAATATTTGAACCAAGGACTGATCATCCCAATCCACAAAAGTTGGGACAAATTTGACACCAATAACTACCGTGGGCTAGGCGTCAACAGCAACCTTGGGAAAATCCTCTGCATTATCATTAACAGCAGACCCGTACATTTCCTCAGTGAAAACAATGTACAGAGAAAATGTCAAATTGACTTTTTACCAAATTATCATACGACAGACCATGTTTTCACCCTGCACACCCTAATTGACAAACAAACTAAAACAAAGGCAAAGTCTTCTCATGCTTTGTTGATTTCAAAAAGGCCTTCAACTCAATTTGGCATGAGGGTCTGCTATACAAATTGATGGAAAGTGGTGCTGGGGGAAAGACATACGGTGTACACAAACAACAAGTACGCAGTTAAAATTGGCAAAAAACACACACATTTCTTCCCACAGAGCCGTGGGGTGAGACAGAGATGCAGCTTAAGCCCCACCCTCTTCAACCTATATATCAACGAATTGGGGAGGGCACTAGAAAAGTCTGCAGCACCCGGACTCACCCTACTAGAATCTGAAGTCAAATGTCTGTTTGCTGATGATATGGTGCTTCTGTCACCAACCAAGAAGGGCCTACAGCAGCACCTAGATCTTCTGCACAGATTCTGCCAGACCTGGGCCCTGACTGTAAATCTCAGTAAGACCAAAATAATGGTGTTCCAAAAAAGGTCCAGTCGCCAGGACCACAAATACAAAGACACCCTTGCCATAGAGCACACAAAAAAACTACACATACCTTGGCCTAAACATCAGCGCCACAGGTAACTTCCACAAAGCTGTGAACGATCTGAGAGACAAGGCAAGAAGGGCATTCTATGCAATCAAAAGGAACATAAAATTTGACATACCAATTAGGATATGGCTAAAAATACTTGAATCAGTTATAGAATCACTTGCCCTTTATGGTTGTGAGGACTGGGGTCTGCTCAACAACCAACAATTCACAAAATGGGACAAACACCAAATTAAGACTCTGCATGCAGAATTCTGCAAAAATATCCCCTGTGTATAACGTAGAACACCAAATAATGCATGCAGAGCAGAATTAGGCCGATACCGGCTAATTATCAAAATCCAGAAAAGAGCCGTTCAATTCTACAATCACCTAAAAGGAAGCGATTCCCAAACCTTCCATAACAAATCCATCACCTACAGAGAGATGAACCTGGAGAAGAGTCCCCTAAGCAAGCTGGTCCTGGGGCTCTGTTCACAAACACAAACACACCCCACAGAGCCCCAGGACAGCAACACAATTAGACCCAACCAAATCATGAGAAAACAAAAAGATAAATACTTGACATGTTGGAAAGAATTAACAACAAAAAAAACAGAGCAAACTAGAATGTTATTTGGCCGTAAACAGAGAGTACATAGTGGCAGAATACCTGACCACTGTGACTGACCCAAACTTAAGGAAAGCTTTGACTATGTACAAACTCAGTGAGCATAGCCTTGCTATTAAGAAAGGCCGCCGTAGGCAGACCTGGCTCTCAAGAGAAGACAGGCTATGTGCACCCTGCCCACAAAATAAGGTGGAAACTGAGCTGCACTTACTAACCTCCTGCCCAATGTATGACCATATTAGACACATATTTCCCTCAGATTACACAGACCCACAAAGAATACCACTGTGTGCCATCACAGCAGCAAGATTTGTGACCTGTTGCCACAAGAAAATGTCAACCAGTGAAAAACAATCACCATTGTAAATACAACCCATATTTATGCTTATTTATTTTCCCTTTCGTACTTTAACCATTTGTACATGAGTGTAATGTTTACTGTTCATTTTTATTGTTTATTTCACTTTTGTATATTATCTACTCCACTTGCTTTGGCAATGTTAACATACGTTTCCCATGCCAATAAAGACCTTAAATTGAATTGAAAATTGAATTGAATTTAATTGAGAGAGAGAGGAGGAGAGAGAGAGAGAGAGGGCAAGGTAGAGAGGGAGAGAGAGAGAGAGATCGCGAGAGACAGGGTAATTGTGTTTAGAGAGAGTTAGAGGATTAAAATCTAACTTAAAACTCTGTTAATTGGAACATCACAGCCATTTTTATCTCCATATCAAATCCTTTCTAGGTATCAATTAAGTACCTTACTGTGATTGTTTTCAATTAAAATGGTCAAAAAGAAACAAAAAAAACTTCTTAACAGAGAGCAATTTCTTAAGCAAAACAATTTGCTGGACTGCCTGGGAGTGGTCTGAGTGGTATAAACCTGAAACATAAACCTGCTGTGTATTCTTAATTCTCACTATCCAAAAGATAATTAGCAAACTAGCTCATAATGATAATGAGGCACAAAGCATTAAGTGATATCGTCTTGGCTGTAGAAAATGCAAATAAAGAAGTTGCTTCATGTAGATAGCCACTAAGTCCCTTTTTAGGGGGTGACTACTGTATTACTACAGCCGTAGTTACCAGAATGGTCTCATCAATCCTCAAAATGGCTGACTTTGTGCATCGACACTTTGTCACTCTCAATGGTCCTAAATGGTAATAGGCACTGCTGCTACCGGCACAAGAGGGATTGCGTGTGTGTGTGTGTGTGTGTACATTTTTTTGCAGTGATACTGAGGCCTTCTCTCTGTTCTCTGCCCTGTGTTGTGGAGATGTAGACTTCTGAGCGCTTTGACCTCCACACCTGGCTGGAGAATTTCAGAGCCATTTTCTGAACATCCCCTGCACTGAGCATGGGCCAGAAGACATTTTCCTTTCAGGTTCTTCTTCAATTCAATCCAATCCAATAATTCATGACATGTTTACTGCTCCCCCCTATCAGCTTCTGCTCCTATACATGCGTTTGCCCAGTCCAGAGACGGTTTGCTTGTCCGTAAATAGAATGCATGTCCAATACATTGCTTCATACCAAGTGGTATATGCTAGTGTGGATATTGGAACAGAGCTGTTTTAATTGCTCCTTTTCTGTTGCAACGCACGCACGCACGCACGCACGCACGCACGCACGCACGCACGCACGCACGCACGCACGCACGCACGCACGCACGCACGCACGCACGCACACGCACACGCACACGCACACGCACACGCACACGCACACACACACACACACACACACACACACACACACACACACACACACACACACACACACACACACACACACACACACACACACACACAAATAGATGTTGTAGATTTGACAAACATGATCACTGTAGCACAACAGAACCTTGGGCTGCCTGAGTGTTTATCAGCCATCTGTTGCTGTACGTGCCAGCTTCTAATGAAATTGTGTCAGGAACTTATGAGGTACAAATACACTAACGGGGTAGTCTTTAAGACACAATACTATATTTTTTCTTTATTGAAGGGTTATCCTGAATAAATTGAAGTCCTGTGACCAGTTTAGGTTGAATAATGCCTGCCGTGTGAATATCAGTGACTTGATCACTGAGAGCCAGTGTCTATGCAAATATATATTGGATAAACCAAGTGTGTGTGTGTGTTAGAAGATTACTGTAGCAGCTGTCGAGGAGGAAGCAGCAGTAACAGGGAAAGTGTAGTGGGAGGAGAGGCATCATATTACCAGTACCATTATCATCACAATGACTCTTCATACTGTCAGTGTCAGGGCATTCGCATGCTTTTGAGATCGAGCCAATGGCCCTGAAAAGACGGACACACACAAACATACACACATGCTTGTATGCATACGCACACACACACAACGACACGCACACACACACTCTGGCCATCATAATTTGATCACTAAGATTATGTGAGGATGCTCCTTCTTGTAACCCCACACCCATTAGTCTGGCTTTATTGGTCTTATTCAGTCAATTAACGACTAAGACTGTTAGCTCAACATCCACCTGCCCAGGCTTTGCTAACTTGTTAATACAGAGATCCTCCTCTCTGCTCCGAGTCAGGATTACACACACAGAGCTGGTTGACTGCATTTCACCCCATCTCCAAATATGGCAGCTGCACATATATGGACTTCCTGCGCCCAAATAAAGTGATTTTCATTGGCCTCGTCAAGAGTAGAAAAAAAACGTGGCTAATGAATTCTCTTATCTGTTGTAGTTGGCTCTATGAGGGCTGTCAGTCATTGCGTTAACTCAAATGCCTCATGTCGGTCGGTGTTGAATTAAGCAGAGGCTTTTTAGTCAAAGCAATTTAGAGGAAAGTAGCATTCCAATCAAGGTCTTTATTATCTGGGATGACCCTGTGTGTAATGAATGTATTACAAAGGCCAAACAACGCTCTGTGATACCGCCGAATGAATGTTTAGCCTCAATGACTCGGAAGCCCATACCATGAACATTTGCTGTGCATGTTGAATGGGTGTCAGCGGAAAATCAATTGGAAAGTTAAATGAGGTATCTGTTGTGAATGTGAATTTCCTTAATGACCCCAACTGCCGACCAGTCACAATATCCATTTACAGTATCACTATGGCTGATGCAGAATGATATATACCCTCAGTGGCTGTAAGGTAAGTGATGGGTAATGCAAGGAACGTACCGTTAGCGTAGCCAAATAATAAATACCCTCCTCAGGACAGATTCACAATCCCGCTAGGCTGCTACTGGTTAGCCAAGCTTAGCATGGCGCAAAGGGGAAAGGTTGTTAGCGAGCATCTATAGCTGCAGAGGAAACGTCTACATTCTTTCAGTTTTACAGGTAGAAAAACAAACAACAACCAGAATGAATGCATCGATCACCAAACATTCCTGAAAGTTAGAAGCATTGAAGCATCTGTTAAATGGGTCTCCCGGCAAGAAAGGAAAACCAGAGGGAATAACAGGAATATCGCAGTCGCTGGTCATCGAAGGACTGCTTATTTTATACACTAACAACACCCCACTCTCTATCCCAACTCTCAACTCAACCCCCCACTTCCCCAGACCTCTCCTACTCCTTGGCATTGAAGTCTAAATCAGTAATAACTTATTCATAAAGAGCTATTTGCTTGAGAGAATAATTAATTTATTAGCGGACGTCTCCTTTTAGAGGCTGCGCAACAGCACATCCTTGGGGGAGCGCCGTGTCGAACGCTGGTACTCTTTGATCACGAGAATGAAAGTTAGTTATACATATGGGAAGGAGGGAGGGAGGGGTGGGGAGAGAGAGAAAAGAGAGAACAGAGAGAGAAGAAACTCAGACAAGAAGACCTTGCCATTCACACTAATAGGTTTGGAAGACTTTGAGCGTGTCTTCTGGACATCGTGTCATCATCCTGACACATTACATTTTTGGGGGCACCGGGAGGAGAGGGAGAGATGGAGGGAGAGAATAGTTAAATACATGTTTAAGAGACTTCTTCCCGGGAGGTAGTGTCTCTGCTTTGTTCTTCACCGTTTGAGTTTGTCTTGGTCCACAAATATCCCTCTTGAGCATTCTGGGATTAGAATTTTTATGATGATTGTGTTTTCAGACATTTTATTTTAGACTCACCTCACATTAATTCCAATAAATGTCATATCTGTGTTTTTGAATAAACTGGAAAGGTGTTACTGTTGTATCATTTACTCTGTACTACTTTCCTGGATATTTTCCTTGAGGTTTTGTGTTTATATACTGGTGTCAACTGATCATGGTTTAGTTTTACTCCCTTGATCATCTAAATATATCCAAAGCAAGCAGTTTCTGTGTTCTTCGGAAATGAACAATACATGATTTTTGAGTGTTCTCAAAAAAAGATTGTTCCAGGAAATGTAGTCATACTGCACATAGTTTATAATTGGGTCATTTCAGTAATTTGTCTCAATTTGGTCCTACTGTACATGACTTTGAATACCTTTCCTGGAACAACCATTTCTGAGAACACAAAATTACATTAAATTATTGTTAATTTCCGAAGAAAACATATATACACTACATGGCCAAAAGCATGTGGACACATGCTCTTTGAACATCTCAATCCAAAATCATGGGCATTAATATGGAGTTGGTCCCTCGTCTGCTGCTATAACAGCCTCCACTCTTCTGGGAAGTTTTTCCATTAGACATTGGAACATTGCTGAGGGGACTTGCTTCCATTCATCCATAAGAGCATTAGTGAGGTCGGGCACTGATGTTGGGCGATTAAGACTGGCTCACAGTCAGAGTTCCAATTCATCTAAACGTTTTTGGATGGGGTTGAGGTCAGGGCTCTGTGCAGGCCAGTCAAGTTCTTCCTCACCAATCTTGACAAACCATTTTCTGTATGGACCTGGTTATGTGCACAGGGGCATTGTCATATTGAAACAGGAAAGGGGCTTCAAACTGTATCTAAGGGGCCTAGCCCAAACCATGAAAAACAGCCCAGACCATTATTCCTCCACCAAACTTGGCACTATGCATTCGGGCAGATAGCCTTCACCTGGTATCCTCCAAATCCAGATTCGTCCGTCAGACTGCCAGATGGTAAGGCGTGGTTCATCACTCCAGAGAACATGTTTCCACTGCTCCAGAGTCCAATGGCGGCGAGCTTTACACCACTTCAGCCAACGCTTGGCATTGTGCATGGTTATCTGAGGCTAGTGTGCGACTTCTCGGCCATGGAAACCCATTTCATAAAACTCCAGATGAACCATTTTTGTGCTGACATTGCTTCCAGAGGCAGTTTGGAACTCGGCAGTGTTGCATCTGAGGACAGACAATATTTTACGCTCTACACGCTTCAGCACTCGGCGGTCCCATTCTATGACCGGCGGAGCCGTTGTTGCACCTATACGTTTCCACTTCACAATAACAGCACATACAGTTGATCAGAGAAACTCTAGCAGGACAGACATTTGACAAACTGACTATGACGGTGCCACGTTGAAAGTCACTGAGCTTTTCAGTAAGGCCATTCTACTACCAATGTTTGTCTATGGAGATTGCATGGCTGTGTGCTCGATGTTATGCACCTGTCAGTAACGGATGTGGCTGAAATAGCCGAATCTACTCATTTGAAGGGGTGTCCCCATACTTTTGTATATATAGTGTATTTATATTATCAAGGTGGTAAAACGATATAATTCTTAGTCATTGTATTCAGAGAAACCCGGATAGTACTAACTAGCATCTTGAAAACAGTGGGAGGTAATACATCTATTACACTTATGCAGAAATAATGTTTAGAATAGGAAGAGCCAGCCTCCACAGTTCCAAGCTCTTCAGAGTTTCAATAAGCCCAGACCTCAACAGACTTACCCCACCCCTCTACCTGCTTAAGACCTGCATGACTCTTTGAAGCACCGAAGGCGGAGGTACTGTCTTTTCTTTCCGTGTCCATTTAAAGGGGATAAGAAGCTTCCAAAGTCTCTTTTATCAGTGTGGAACTTACACGCTTCCATGATACATTATACATTCCAGGCACAGGTTGCATACCAAATGGTGCCCTGGTAAAAAAAACAGTGCACTATGAAAGGCATAGGGTTTCATTTGGGAAGCGCCTACAGTTTATGTATGCTTTAATCTGTCCTATAAGCCCGCCCCTATGTCATCAGGCTCCCAGGTCTGTCAGGCAAATATATTTGTCAAGTCTTAAAACAGGACCAACTTTCTTAGTTCTGAGATAGTAAAATGCATGAGCCAAGGATTTAATGGCATGAAATAGAAGTATGAAAGGATTGAGTGAAGCTTTCCTCCACTGCTGTTGGTATTTCTTTAGTGCAGCATTTACATGTGCTCTCTCTCAAGGAATAGAGAGACTAGACATGTGCTTTCTGTGCTCTCTCTCAAGGAATAGAGAGACTAGACATGTGCTTTCTGTGCTCTCTCTCAAGGAATAGAGAGACTAGAAGTGTGCTTTCTGTGCTCTCTCTCAAGGAATAGAGAGACTAGACATGTGCTTTCTGTGCTCTCTCTCAAGGAAAAGAGAGACTAGACATGTGCTTTCTGTGCTCTCTCTCAAGGAATAGAGA
The DNA here is from genome assembly GCF_002021735.2 of Oncorhynchus kisutch. Lineage (NCBI taxonomy): Eukaryota > Metazoa > Chordata > Actinopteri > Salmoniformes > Salmonidae > Oncorhynchus > Oncorhynchus kisutch. The sequence goes on from NC_034192.2 coordinate 45,938,343, forward strand.
GACTAGACATGTGCTTTCTGTGCTCTCTCTCAAGGAATAGAGAGACTAGACATGTGCTTTCTGTGCTCTCTCTCAAGGAATAGAGAGACTAGACATGTGCTTCATGTGCTCTCTCTCAAGGAATAGAGAGACTAGACGTGCTTCATGTGCTCTCTCTCAAGGAATAGAGAGACTTGACATGTGCTTTCTGTGCTCTCTGTCAAGGAATAGAGAGACTAGACATGTACTTCATGTGCTCTCTCTCAAGGAATAGAGAGACTAGACATGTGCTTTCTGTGCTCTCTCTCAAGGAATAGAGAGACTAGACATGTACTTCATGTGCTCTCTCTCAAGGAATAGAGAGACTAGACATGTGCTTTCTGTGCTCTCTCTCAAGGAATAGAGAGACTAGACATGTGCTTCATGTGCTCTCTCTCAAGGAATAGAGAGACTAGACGTGCTTCATGTGCTCTCTCTCAAGGAATAGAGAGACTTGACATGTGCTTTCTGTGCTCTCTCTCAAGGAATAGAGAGACTAGACATGTACTTCATGTGCTCTCTCTCAAGGAATAGAGAGACTAGACATGTGCTTCATGTGCTCTCTCTCAAGGAATAGAGACTAGACATGTGATTCATGTGCTCTCTCTCAAGGAATAGAGAGACTAGACATGTGCTTCATGTGCTCTCTCTCAAGGAATAGAGAGACTAGACATGTGCTTCATGTGCTCTCTCAAGGAATAGAGAGATTAGACATGTGCTTCATGTGCTCTCTCTCAAGGAATAGACTTGATGCTGTTGAGTTGAAGTACAGTAGAACTACGTCTTACTGAAGTCAATGTTGAGTTGAAGTACAGTAGGACTACGTCTTACTGAAGTCAATGTTGAGTTGAAGTACAGTAGGACTACGTCTTACTGAAGTCAAATGGGCACTAATGTACCTCAGCATCACATGAAGGTGACTCAACAGCTGAGCTGTAAATTAAAACATTTCATTGGTAACACTGGGAGCACAACTAAATCTGATTGAGATACAGCCCATATTGGGCCTATATGAATTCTAGCTACTTTTGAAGCACATTTTGTGCCATGGAAACGAATATGCAATCCTGTAATGACATGTGTTTATTATGAAAACCTGAAATGTTGATACAAAACCTGTCATTGAAATTACAAAGTCATTGGTGGAATATCAGGTTTCTACATTGTGTACAAGCACTACTGACCTATTGAGATGCATTGCATTGAAACATTACATTAGTATGTTTGAATGTTCTGTCCGTTTAGTGTTCTGAAACAAAAAACAAGGCATACATGTGTTGTGATAATTGCGTTGTTTGCTCTATAAATCCTGTTAATTCATATGCCTCGCGACTGTGATATATACCCTAAGGCCGAGACAATAATAAGACACAGTGGAAGAATGAATTCAACCACACCTTTGTTTCATCACAAAACCGGAAAAGACACCTCTGTTCGGTGAAGTCTACAAAGCATACGGCATGTAACAAATAGTTACATGCAACTGCCGCGCAACTCACCTGGGACTGCCGCACAGGAGAAATATCAGGCCACAGCGAGAAACACGATATTGAACTTCACTAGAATAGTGGTCACCAACCGGTCGAGTGCAATCCAAGGTATTCCTAGTCGATCGCCAAACATTTTTGTAAAAACCCAACGATAAAGCATTATGTTCCTACTTCTTTTTTTATTCGTCTCGGGCTGTTGGAGGTAGGTGCACCCGATTCAAACTGTTGCCTTTTGAACCATTTCATGTATCTGAAGGGTCAAACTCTGTCTTCCTGGTGGGCCTGGAGGACAAATCAAGTTCACTATAGGTCTACCACTGGCCAATCGGATGGCTCAGATTAACGTGTCTGCAATAACGTAACAGGCATAAAAGAAAGCTACAGCAAAGTTGATACTGTGAGGTTTCAAAACGTTTAAAACCTTGACTAGAGTGAGACTGTCAACAAATACAGCAAAGAGCTGCTGTTTTTATGAGTGAGTTCATGTTTAAGTTCTTACTGAGCACTGTCAACACTTTGTATTCAGACCCGCTTGACTTTTTCCACATTCTGTTACGTTATAGCCTTATTCTAAAAATGATTCAATAAAAAATGTTCCCCATCAATCTACACACAATACCTCATAATGATAAAGTGAAAACAGGTTAAAAAAACAAAACAGAAATACATTATTTACATAACTATCCAAACCCTTTAGTATGAGACTCGAAATTGAGCTCAGGTGCATCCTGTTTCAATTGTTCATCCTTGAGATGTTTCTACAACTTGATTGGTGTCCACCTGTGGTAAAATCAATTGATTGGACATGATTTGGAATGGTACACACCTGTCTATATAAGGTCCCACAGTGGACAGTGCATGTAAGAGGAAAAAAAAGTTTTAAAAAAAGCCGTAGAGCTCAGAGAAAGGATTGTGCTAGGGCACAGATCTGGGGAAGGGTACCAAAAAATACCTGCAGCATGGAAAGTCCCCAAAAACACAATCATTCTTAAATGGAAGATGTTTGGAACCACCAAGACTCTTCCTAGAGCTGGCCGCCCGGTCAAACTAAGCAATCGGGGGAGAAGGGCCTTGGTCAGGGAGGTGACTAAGAACCCAATGGTCACTCTGACAGAGCTCCAGAGTTCTTCTGTGGAGATGGGCAACCTTCCAGAAAGACAACCATCTCTGCAGCACTCCACGAATCAGGCCTTTATGGTAGAGTGGCCAGACAAAAGCCACTCCTCGGTAAAAGGCACATAACTGCCAGCTTGGAGTTTGTCAAAAGGCACCTACGGACTCTCTGACCATAATAAACAAAATTATCTGGTCTGATGAAACCAAGATTGAACTCTTTGGCCTGAATGCCAAGCGTCACGTCTGGAGGGAACCTGGCACCATCCCTACAGTGAAGCATGGTGGTGGCAGCATCATGCTGTGGGGATGTTTTTCAGCGACAGGTACTGGGAGACTAGTTAGGATTGAGGGAAAGATGAACGAAGCAAAGTACAGAGAGATCCTTGATGACAACCTGCTCCAGAGTGCACTACCCTCTCCATAATGATCCTCTCTCTCTCTTAATACAACCCTCTCTATAATGATCTATAATGATCCAACCTGACAGAGCTTGAGAGGATCTGCAGAGAAAAATGGGAGAAACTCCCCAAATACAGATGTGCCAAGTTTGTAGTGTCTTACCCAAGAAGTCTCAAGGCTGTGAACGCTGCCAATGTTGCTTCAACAGGGTTTGAATACTTATGTAAAAGTGATATTTCAGTTTGTATTTTTTGTATACATTTGCAAAAAAATCCATTTTAGAATAAGGCTGTAACGTAACAAAATGTGGAAAAGGTTGAGGGGTCTGAATACTTTCCGAATGCACTGTATATGCAAAAAGACCATTGCCATATATGGATTTACTTTGAACTGGACTGTGTTACAGTCGTGAGTAGATGGCCTTGTTTTGAGATCAAAGCGAGAGCTGTATGTAGCTACCTGTGCACATTTTGTTCATATCCTTTGCTAGTTAGGGATTTTTTTAGCCCAGTTATAGATAATTTGTTGTTAGCAATAGGGGAGTGATTGCTTCCCACAAGAGTACAAAACATGTACATTTTCTTTGAAAAGAGAGTCAGGTAAAGAGCTTTTTTTTTGTCTTAAAGGGGCAGTGTTGTATTTTGAGACAGGCTTGAATAAGCTAAGCAGTCAGAAAAATAATGCATTTTATTTTGTAATGTGGTTGCTTGCATCAAACATCACAACAACATTTTCAGTCACCTTCTTGTCTGAAGGACAAGTGGTTAAACAGGTTCATGTCAAGCCCTGCATGTTTTTTTTATTTGAAATATTATGGAATGTAGGCCTACAGTACATTGAACACCACACATTGGTTGCTACTGTAGGCAGAACAATAGAATAACTATTTCCATGTTCAAATGTTATGGAATGCATTTTCTCCATATTTTTTTCAATGTTAGACACTCTGTTAGGCCTACATTCTGATCAAATAGCCACAGTGGCCTACTTGCTGCTGCTGGAAGTTGCACAGAAAATGTTCAAGTTTTCGCTCAGCAGACCTGAAATTTGCTCAGTGACGGAAATAATTACATGGGACATTGGTTACATGACCTACAGCATGGTCAAGCAAGATCATTTTTGAATCACTAAACAACGATTGATTTAGAACCACGGAGAGTTACCGCAAGTCGCAAAGCTAGCTAGCCACTGGAGGACAACATCAACGAGATGCAACAATTCAAGTTGTTTCTGTCAATGACGTCTGCTCTCCATGCGATTTGATGGGAGTGACAACAAATCCAAACTGTCATATACTTTTTTGGGGTGTACCAGGACCATTTATATTTGAGCTCACTCAGTTTAGCTCAACGCTGATTGGCTATTATTTTATACTTTTTTTAATCAAGGGAGGCCAAATTCTTGCTGGCTTTCCTTGCATTCAATGCTATGGGTGGCAACAATGTCATACTCTTTTGGACCAGACAACATCAGATAGAATGCCTACTCATACAGAGACACTGTGCAGGGCGCTGTTTAGGTTGCTCAGATACTTTCTGCTGTGAGATACATTCAGCCTCTCGCGGATTTAAGGAAAATGATGAAAGACAAAGACGAAAGAAATTATTCATTTTTTTCCTTCTTTTTATCTTGGTACATTTTTTGGGGAAGCCTGGCTTCCCTTGGCCTCCATGAATACACGCCATTGGAAACAATGGAATTTGACGTTAATAGGGGAGCCAGCATATTACTATAGCAGAGGCCTCCATGAATACACGCCATTGGAAACAATGGACTTTGAAGTTAGTAGGGGAGCCAGCATATTGCTATAGCAGAGGCCTCCATGAATACACGCCATTGGAAACAATGGACTTTGAAGTTAGTAGGGGAGCCAGCATATTGCTATAGCAGAGGCCTCCATGAATACACGCCATTGGAAACAATGGACTTTGACGTTAGTAGGGGAGCCAGCATATTACTATAGCAGAGGCCATAGAAATAACCTGGGAAAGGATGAATATTTTTGATGAAATCAATCGCCCATTGCCTAATACCAGAATTAAGATGGACCTGCCTTTTTGTATAGTTATCCGACACTAGAAATGAAAACACATTTCTTGAGCATCCACATAGGCCTATATGATCAATGGCTTGCGTGTCACATTTACAACATAGATCATGCAATGGATGCATGCACTGTTGGGAGCTAAATTGGTGGCTATAACCTACCTACTTTGTTGGGTAAAAATTAATCATAAACTAATTTACTAGAACATGACAGCCAGCCAAAGGTTAGCTACCTCTATTTGAACTACTTATTGCTAGTTATTGATTTATTGAAATGACTGTCGTAGTAGTTGAAAGTTGGCTGTGTAGCTGAAAAGTCAGAGCCAAAGGGAGCGCAAGTCTATTACAAGCAGCGCCCAGACCTTCAATCAGGAGAATGGCGCATTTCCATGTCCACCAGCTTTTCACAGTTTCTGTAATCGACATAACTGCATCTAGCTACTCATTACAGTAGCTATCTATCTAGCCAAACTAGCGTGCTTTGTTACATTTATTAGCAGTAGGACTGCATTTTGAGAGGTGAAAAATGTATGCACCATAGCCCCGGTGCCCAGAGGTCCCATCGTGAGCTGCCAACTCTCTCCGCCTTGTTTGTGCACTGTGCTAACCTTCCAATAATGACATGAATAAGAAGTTTTCTAGACTGAGACCATTTTGTCTAGGGCTCTTTGGAACAATTGTACAGCGAAGACTAATCATTCCAACAATTATTATCTGGGTGATTTCATTTGTTGGATGGTGCTCCCAAGATAAAAAAAAACAGGTCACATAGCAAAATATTTGGTGACACTTTAGTAGAGCCCTGGTTCCAAGTGTGTGTGTGTGTGTTTCATAACCAATCAGGTAAGATAGAGACACATTTGAAGAAGCTATCTTTCAAATGGATTAAGCTACGACATATTATGACCCCCATCACTGAAATATAAGACTCTCAGGAACATGTATGTGTCTTCTGTATCCTTCTACAATGTCCACAAGCCACGCAGGACTCATTAGAACAGAGTGGACAAGACCAGGCACTAAATCAGACTTTCAGAAAGACGATCATACAAAATTACAGCCTGATGAACTTCCCAATATCTTCTCCTGATGAATTTCAGTCACTTCAACCCATACTTCTTTCAGATTGATATACTGTCAAAAGTACTGTCAGACTGATTTGTAATACACTGTCATTACACCAATTTAAAAAAGTGAACATCACTTTTTTGTATACGTTGGGGTTGCAAAAATGTTTTGATATCAAAATGGGGTCGCAGGCCAAAAAAGTTTGGGAAAGCCTGGTGTACTCTATATTTGCTGTACTCACCACGAAGAGGGTACGGAAGGAGGCCAGGTCACCGAAGAAGTCCTCGACGCAGAGGACGTGGGGGTCGAAGGCGTAGTAGCTGCCCAGGCTCTCGTATAACTTCTGCATGTTCTTGTGCATGGTGGACAGCTTCTCATATTGCTCCCGTGAATGTTTTGAGAAGCCGTGAGGGAAGGTATAGTCAAGGAAATAAACATTTTGTTTGATCAATGGTACTGGTCAGACCTGGGTTTCAAATACCTTAAAAATAGATTGAAATACTTTATCTGTGTCTGTTTGGGCTTGCCTTGCTCAATAAACCAATTAAAAAGTCCCACAACTGTAAACCGCACCCATCTGGCACTCCAGGCAAACGCTCAAAGTATTTGAAAATATTTTTCAAGTATTTGAACCCACGTCTGGTACTGGTGCGACAACACAAAAATGATACTACATACTGTAACACTTTGTCACCATGCTGTGTGATGTTACACAACAATAGACAGTCATCATTGAGCTAGTTATCAAACCACCACCTCCTTTCATTCACTTGTTTGTAAACACACCCACCCACACGGAGAACGCAAACCAAAAATGCTGAAAAAGCCATCTCTTTTCAGAAAGGGAGAGGTCAGAGAAACTAATGTGTGTGTTTCAATAACCTCTCCAACTCACTTTGGAGTCATTGGCACAGTGGGCTAATAGCGCACAGCCCGGGAGTAATGGAAATGTATTTTGTAGTCAGCTGCGACACAGATGGCTGTTGGAATAGCTGATTGCAGTCATTGTTCTATTGTTTCTCCCAACAAGAGCGGGGTCAGTTTGTCTTGAACCGCGGCCCACGCCGCACTATGTAATTTACTGAGCAGATAAAGCACTTTCTACTTGGTGAATGGCTATTGACAGCTGCTGTCCATGCAGTATTATCCCAGAGGACCACATGGAGCCCAGACACTGGTCATAGACTCTGGTTGTTCTGCCACAAACACAGACGGACCCACACACAGTGTGACAGTGTGTGTGATGAGGTGAAAAGCACACCTCTATTGAACACACTGTGTAAAACAACTCACAGCAAGCATGGAAAGCCACACACATTCAAGCAGATACACAAAGCAGTGTGAGAGGACACACACCGCGGTAGTTTTCAACCCTACTCGCCTCAGCCTCAATGTTCAGGTCACTGTCAGCAACACACAATTACACTGAGGCTAATTGGACAACACAGCATCAAACACCCCCACTGTTCTGTCAATCACATACATCACATTAATCTATCTACGTGTATCTTCCGATCTATGCATTTCTGCATCTGTCCATGTCTGTCTAAGCTGTCCAAGGCTGTCTATAGGCCTATGGGCTGGGCTGTGGATCTATGGATGGGCTGGTGTGTATGTGGTCTATCAGGGGTTCTTTTGGGGGATCCTATGGGGTTGTGATGACCGATCTGCGGCCTTGCTACATCTGTGTCCTGGCCGATGTTGGGTCCAGCTGAGCGAGGATGAAAGCAGGGCCGGCAGGAGGCCAGACAAGCTGGATTAGCTCTCAGCGGGTCAGTGTTAACCAGACCTCAACAGCAGCACTGGCAGTGACCAGCACTACAGCCCACACAAGCCTGGTGATGCTAGATTTATCTAGCTGATAGATGTCTTTATAGCTCTCTTCCTCCCCTTCTCTCTTTCTGTCACACTGTCTATCTCGCTTACTCTCCCTTTCTCTCTCTCTGTCTGTCACTCACCATTTGTCTCTCTCTCTGTGTTCCTCTCTTTCTTCTTATCCATATTTTTCTCTCTCTCTTTCTTCCTCTCCCATCAGCTCCCTTTAAAGACCTAAGGACTTGGATGGAAGGGTGTTTACATCAAACCTTGTTTCCACACATCCAATCTCTCAAAGGCACCAACTTTCCACAAAGTTATACAGTGGTTCTACCTCTCGCCCATATTAAAGTCCTTCTAAACCACATTACAGTCCATCTTAACAACAATAAGGTCCTGTTCATCCACACTATGGTCCTGCTTAACCAATGTTTGTGAATATTTCACTCCCATTAAGCAGCTGTCAGCAGCACTTTTAGTGTCACTGGATAATGAGGCCAAATATTTCATAAAATCCACAAATTATGCCAGGTTTGAGTGTTTCACACCAATACTCCCACTCACTTTGTCATATGATTCAAGCTTAATATTCAACCTAATATTGCTTATACAATCCAGGGTACGCAAGCTTGGTTACAAAATACAGGACAATACTATTATTACAAACTTATTATAATATATTTTGATAAAAGAGTGAGAGTAGAGAACAGTGTGATGGAGAGGAGTCGTCAATGGACTAAGGGCTGAAGTAAGTAAGTAGTGGGGATGAGAAGTGTTGAATGGATGATGCAAGGAGGTAAGTCAAAGCTCAGGTAGCTGTGCTTGTGCTGCTTACTTGGCTGTGCTGTGGTGGAGCATGCATTCTGTGCCGTTTGCTGTTTAGCATGAATAACTGAGCCTCCGTACACCAGGAGAGCTGGATCAGAGCAGTGAAGGGATGCTGTCTGTCTGCCCAGCTGTCTCTCTGTCCCTTTGTCTGTCGGTCTCCCGCTGGGGACTGATGTGAGGCTCAGTGGGCTTCAGCTCTTGTTATTTCCACATTAAAGCCATGTCATATTGACAGTATCTGACAACAGACTGTCCTACAGCAGTGCCAGTATGCAGCATTCTCAAACTGCATCTCTCAATATCCGATACAGTCTCTCTCTGGCAGACTCCTCATGTTGTGATATAGTCTCTCTGTGGCAGTCTCCTCATGTTCTGATACAGTCTCTCTCTGGCAGTCTCCTCATGTTGTGATATAGTCCCTCTCTGGCAGTCTCCTCATGTTCTGATACAGTCTCTCTTTGGCAGTCTCCTCATGTTGTGATATAGTCTCTCTCTCTGGTAGTCTCCTCATGTTCTGATACAGGCTCTCTCTGGCAGACTCCTCATGGTGTGATATAGTCTCTCTCTGGCAGACGCCTCATGTTCTGACACCGTCTCTCTCTGGCAGACTCCTCATGTTGTGATATAGTCTCTCTCTGGCAGACTCCTCATGTTGTGATACAGGCTCTCTGTTAGTCTCCTCTACTCTTTCTTTCTCTCTTTATCTTCCATTGTCCTGCTTTTTTCTTTCTCTTTCTCATTTTCTTGCTTCCTTGCTATTTCCCCATTCTCTCCATTTCAAAGAAACAAACACACACAACAAATCTTTGTCTTTCTTTCCTCTCTCCCTCCTCCATGTCGTCCCATACTCAGAAACTCACCTGGACCACGAAATGATCTGAGCGGAAAGAGAAAGAAGGGGCTCAGGGTAAAGTATGACAGCCTCAACTGGTTCTCTGCCTGTTTGTTAGTCTCCTCTGGCTCTCTGCCTGTTTGTCATCTCCTATGGCTCTCTGCCTGTTTGTCATCTCCTATGGCTCTCTGCCTGTTTGTCATCTCCTATGGCTCTCACCTGTTTGTCATCTCCTCTGGCTCTCTGCCTGTTTGCCAGTCTCCTCTGGCTCTCTGCCTGTTTGCCAGTCTCCTCTGGCTCTCTGCCTGTTTGCCAGTCTCCTCTGGCTCTCTGCCTGTTTGTCAGTCTCCCCTGGCTCTCTGCCTGTTTGTCAGTCTCCTCTGGCTCTCTGCCTGTTTGTAAGTCTCCTCTGGCTCTCTGCCTGTTTGTCATCTCATCTGGCTCTCTGCCTGTTTGTCATCTCCTCTGGTTCTCTGCCTGTTTGTCATCTCCTCTGGCTCTCTGCCTGTTTGTCATCTCATATAGCTCTCTGCCTGTTTGTCAGTCTCCTCTGGCTCTCTGCCTGTTTGTCAGTCTCTTCTGGCTCTCTGCCTGTTTGTCAGTCTCCTCTGGCTCTCTGCCTGTTTGTCAGTCTCCCCTGGCTCTCTGCCTGTTTGTCATCTCATATAGCTCTCTGCCTGTTTGTCAGTCTCCTCTGGCTCTCTGCCTGTTTGTCAGTCTCCTCTGGCTCTCTGCCTGTTTGTCAGTCTCCTCTGGCTCTCTGCCTGTTTGTCAGTCTCCCCTGGCTCTTTGCCTGTTTGTCGCTCTCACCTGTTTGTCATCTTCTCTGGCTCTCTGCCTGTTTGTCAGTCTCCTCTGGCTCTCACCTGTTTGTCATCTCCTCTGGCTTTCTGCCTGATTGTCAGTCTCCTCTGGCTCCTTGCCTGTTTGTCAGTCTCCTATGGCTCTCACCTGTTTGTCATCTCATCTGGTTCTTTGCCTGTTTGTCATCTCCTCTGGCTTCTTGCCTGATTGTAAGTCTCCTCTGGCTCTCACCAGTTTGTCATCAAATCTGGCTTTCTGCCTGATTGTCATCTCCTCTGGCTCTTTGCCTGTTTTGTCAGTCTCCTCTAGCTCTCTGCCTGTTTGTCAGTCTCCTCTGGCTCTCTGCCTGTTTGTCAGTCTCCTCTGGTTCTTTGCCTGTTTGTCATCTCCTCTGGCTCTCTGCCTGTTTGTCAGTCTCCTCTGGCTCTCTGCCTGTTTGTCAGTCTCCTCTGGCTCTCTGCCTGTTTGCCAGTCTCCTCTGGCTCTCTGCCTGTTTGTCAGTCTCCTCTGGCTCTCTGCCTGTTTGTCAGTCTCCTCTGGTTCTTTGCCTGTTTGTCATCTCCTCTGGTGCTCACCTGTTTGTCAGTCTCCTCTGGCTCTCTGCCTGTTTGTCAGTCTCCTCTGGCTCTCTGCCTGTTTGTCAGTCTCCTCTGGCTCTCTGCCTGTTTGTCAGTCTCCTCTGGCTCTCTGCCTGTTTGTCAGTCTCCCCTGGCTCTTTGCCTGTTTGTCGCTCTCACCTGTTTGTCATCTTCTCTGGCTCTCTGCCTGTTTGTCAGTCTCCTCTGGCTCTCACCTGTTTGTCATCTCCTCTGGCTCTCTGCCTGTTTGTCAGTCTCCTCTGGCTCTCTGCCTGTTTGTCAGTCTCCTCTGGCTCTCTGCCTGTTTGTCAGTCTCCTCTGGCTCTCTGCCTGTTTGTCAGTCTCCCCTGGCTCTTTGCCTGTTTGTCGCTCTCACCTGTTTGTCATCTTCTCTGGCTCTCTGCCTGTTTGTCAGTCTCCTCTGGCTCTCACCTGTTTGTCATCTCCTCTGGCTTTCTGCCTGATTGTCAGTCTCCTCTGGCTCCTTGCCTGTTTGTCAGTCTCCTATGGCTCTCACCTGTTTGTCATCTCATCTGGTTCTTTGCCTGTTTGTCATCTCCTCTGGCTCTCTGCCTGTTTGTCATCTCCTATGGCTCTCACCTGTTTGTCATCTCCTCTGGCTCTCTGCCAGTTTGTCAGTCTCCTCTGGCTCTCTGCCTGTTTGTCAGTCTCCTCTGGCTCTCTGCCTGTTTGTCAGTCTCCTCTGGCTCTCTGCCTGTTTGTCAGTCTCCTCTGGCTCTCTGCCTGTTTGTCAGTCTCCCCTGGCTCTCTGCCAGTTTGTCAGTCTCCTCTGGCTCTCACCTGTTTGTCATCTCCTCTGGCTTTCTGCCTGATTGTCAGTCTCCTCTGGCTCCTTGCCTGTTTGTCAGTCTCCTATGGCTCTCACCTGTTTGTCATCTCATCTGGTTCTTTGCCTGTTTGTCATCTCCTCTGGCTCTCTGCCTGTTTGTCAGTCTCCTCTGGCTCTCTGCCTGTTTGTCATCTCATATAGCTCTCTGCCTGTTTGTCAGTCTCCTCTGGCTCTCTGCCTGTTTGTCAGTCTCCTCTGGCTCTCTGCCTGTTTGTCAGTCTCCTCTGGCTCTCTGCCTGTTTGTCAGTCTCCTCTGGCTCTCTGCCTGTTTGTCAGTCTCCCCTGGCTCTTTGCCTGTTTGTCGCTCTCACCTGTTTGTCATCTTCTCTGGCTCTCTGCCTGTTTGTCAGTCTCCTCTGGCTCTCACCTGTTTGTCATCTCCTCTGGCTCTCTGCCTGTTTGTCAGTCTCCTCTGGCTCTCTGCCTGTTTGTCAGTCTCCTCTGGCTCTCTGCCTGTTTGTTAGTCTCCTCTGGCTCTCTGCCTGTTTGTCAGTCTCCTCTGGCTCTCTGCCTGTTTGTCATCTCCTCTGGATCTCTGCCTGTTTGTCAGTCTCCTCTGGCTCTCTGCCTGTTTGTTAGTCTCCTCTGGCTCTCTGCCTGTTTGTCAGTCTCCCCTGGCTCTTTGCCTGTTTGTCGCTCTCACCTGTTTGTCATCTTCTCTGGCTCTCTGCCTGTTTGTCAGTCTCCTCTGGCTCTCACCTGTTTGTCATCTCCTCTGGCTTTCTGCCTGATTGTCAGTCTCCTCTGGCTTCTTGCCTGATTGTAAGTCTCCTCTGGCTCTCACCAGTTTGTCATCAAATCTGGCTTTCTGCCTGATTGTCATCTCCTCTGGCTCTTTGCCTGTTTTGTCAGTCTCCTCTAGCTCTCTGCCTGTTTGTCAGTCTCCTCTGGCTCTCTGCCTGTTTGTCAGTCTCCTCTGGTTCTTTGCCTGTTTGTCATCTCCTCTGGCTCTCTGCCTGTTTGTCAGTCTCCTCTGGCTCTCTGCCTGTTTGCCAGTCTCCTCTGGCTCTCTGCCTGTTTGTCAGTCTCCTCTGGCTCTCTGCCTGTTTGTCAGTCTCCTCTGGTTCTTTGCCTGTTTGTCATCTCCTCTGGTGCTCACCTGTTTGTCAGTCTCCTCTGGCTCTCTGCCTGTTTGTCAGTCTCCTCTGGCTCTCTGCCTGTTTGTCAGTCTCCTCTGGCTCTCTGCCTGTTTGTCAGTCTCCTCTGGCTCTCTGCCTGTTTGTCAGTCTCCCCTGGCTCTTTGCCTGTTTGTCGCTCTCACCTGTTTGTCATCTTCTCTGGCTCTCTGCCTGTTTGTCAGTCTCCTCTGGCTCTCACCTGTTTGTCATCTCCTCTGGCTCTCTGCCTGTTTGTCAGTCTCCTCTGGCTCTCTGCCTGTTTGTCAGTCTCCTCTGGCTCTCTGCCTGTTTGTCAGTCTCCTCTGGCTCTCTGCCTGTTTGTCAGTCTCCTCTGGCTCTCTGCCTGTTTGTCAGTCTCCCCTGGCTCTCTGCCTGTTTGTCAGTCTCCTCTGGCTCTCTGCCTGTTTGTAAGTCTCCTCTGGCTCTCTGCCTGTTTGTCATCTCCTCTGGTTCTTTGCCTGTTTGTCATCTCCTCTGGCTCTCTGCCTGTTTGTCAGTCTCCTCTGGCTCTCTGCCTGTTTGTCATCTCATATAGCTCTCTGCCTGTTTGTCAGTCTCCTCTGGCTCTCTGCCTGTTTGTCAGCCTCCTCTGGCTCTCTGCCTGTTTGTCAGTCTCCTCTGGCTCTCTGCCTGTTTGTCAGTCTCCTCTGGCTCTCTGCCTGTTTGTCAGTCTCCCCTGGCTCTCTGCCTGTTTGTCAGTCTCCCCTGGCTCTCTGCCTGTTTGTCAGTCTCCTCTGGCTCTCTGCCTGTTTGTCAGTCTCCTCTGGCTCTCTGCCTGTTTATCAGACTCCTCTCCTCTCTCTCCCTCCCTCCTCTCTCCTCTCCCTCCCTCCTCTCTCCCTCTCGTTCTCTTTCTCTCCACCAGCTGTCCTCAAAGGAGGAAAGGAAGGGCTGCATTTCCTCCGCACTGTACCTTACATGCAAGACACATTGTTAGGGAGTTGGAGAGGGCTGTTAAAAGGGATGTAGTATGGATAAATGTATGGATATATGGACTGGCTATTAGACTATCCAGTACTCAGAATAGTAATATTAGCCCACCATCCCTCCATTCTCAGTCAGTCTGAGCCCACCATCCCTCCACTCTGTCAGACTGAGCCCACCATCTCTCCACTCTCAGTCAGTCTGAGCCCACCATCCCTCCATTTTCAGTCAGACTGAGCCCACCATCCCTCCATTCTCAGTCAGTCTGAGCCCACCATCCCTCCATTCTCAGTCAGACTGAGCCCACCATCCCTCCATACTCAGTCAGTCTGAGCACACCATCCCTCCATTCTCAGTCAGTCTGAGCCCACCATCCCTCCATTCTCAGTCAGACTGAGCCCACCATCCCTCCATTTCCAGTCAGACTGAGCCCACCATCCCTCCATTCTCAGTCAGTCTGAGCCCACCATCCCTCCATTCTCAGTCAGTCTGAGCCCACCATCCCTCCATTCTCAGTCAGACTGAGCCCACCATCCCTCCATACTCAGTCAGTCTGAGCACACCATCCCTCCATTCTCAGTCAGTCTGAGCCCACCATCCCTCTATTCTCAGTCAGACTGAGCCCACCATCCCTGCATTTCCAGTCAGACTGAGCCCACCATCCCTCCATTTCCAGTCAGACTGAGCCCACCATCCCTCCATTCTCAGTCAGTCTGAGCCCACCATCCCTCCATTCTCAGTCAGCCTGAGCCCACCATCCCTCCATTCTCAGTCAGACTGAGCCCACCATCCCTCCATCCTCAGTCAGACTGAGCCCACCATCCCCCGCTCTCAGTCAGTCTGAGCCCACCATGCCTCCGCTCTCAGTCAGTCTGAGTCCACCATCCCTCCCATTCAGTCAGTCTGAGCCTACCATCCCTCCACTCTCAGTCACTCTGAGCCCACCATCCCTCCACTCTGTCGGTCTGAGCCCACCATCCCTCCACTCTGTCGGTCTGAGCCCACCATCCCTCCACTCTCAGTCGGTCTGAGCCCACCATACCTCAATTCTTAGCCGTTCTGAGCCCACCATCCTTCCATTCTAAGCCAGTTTGAGCTCAACGTCCCTCCACTCTCAGCCAGCTAACCTCTCTGTGTCAGTCCCGTCTCGCCTCTCCCTCACTCCTCCTCCCTCCACCTCAGCACTACCAGGTCACATCCCATGAGTTGGCCCAGGCGTTAATACCCTGTGACAGCCTCTGTGGTCTCTACCACGGCCCGTCACAGGGGGCTGCCAGTCTGCGCTAGGTAACGTGCGGCCTCCCATTCTGAACTGCACACAACACAATACAACAGGCTGGTACTAGCTGGCACCGGCGCCACCACGGCCATACCTGGCTCAACCTAATGTTGCTGTCCAAGGGACATGTCCTGAAATGTGGGAACATGGTTTATAGTGCAACTCACACTCTCCCCCTCCCTCTCTCCATCACTCTCTGTCACCCTGCTTTTATATCACTCTGCTGCTCAGCCGGATGGGCTGTGTCCAGTCTACTTGTAATTTGGTTCACAGGGCCCCTGGCAGTGGAAAGAGGGACAGAGAGGATAAAGAAGCCTGAGAGCCTGGGTAGGAAAAGCTTAGGCTTAGTGCAGGGCCTCCAGAGTACCAGGGTCCAACAGACACATGAAAAAACATTAAATAAACATTAATGGAACTGGGTTACAGGAGATTTATTAAGAGGGCTTTTTACCACCTCGCCGTCGAGAGCGACGCACGTCATTTGAATAACTCTCGCATGCACACAGGTAAACAAAGAAGGTAATTTATTGCTGTCCTTGTCGGTGGCCGTTGTGAAAATCTATTTTTACATTGTTTTTCCCGGGAAAATTTGTGTTTTCATTTTTTTTATGGTTTACGACGAGACAGAGATTGAGCACTTTATTTTCAGGCTACGGTAAGTCTGACTTGGATCCGATTTTTATGTCACTTTGCCGTGTGCTAAAAATGAGGCCTTAATCGTGGCTTAGTGATGTTGAATATATCCTTGGCCAATGGTAAATACACAGATAAAATGTGACTGATTAAACAGTACACACAGTAATGAGGACACATCTGTTTCATAAGCGCAGAGTTCAGGTCTGAGAAGTTCATAACGGCAGACCAGTAGATTAAAAGTGAAAAGAAGAGGTCAGATACAGATTGAATCCCAGAATTGTTCCTCATTTTGAAAACTTTGTGAACCCAATGTTCTGACAGTCGCCTGCCGGACTCTAGCAGCACAGAACTGTATCAAGAATGTGGTAGGTAAGAAATATATGTGACAGTCATTTTTTAAATATATACAGGGCATTCAGAAAGTATTCACACACCTTACCTTAATCCACATTTTGTTATGTTACAGGCTTACTCTAAAATGTATTCAATTATTTTCCCCCCACATCAATCTACACACAATACCTCATAATGACAAAGCGAAAACAGGTTTGAAGAAATTGAGCAAATATATTAAATATAAATAACATAAATACCTTATTTTTCATACACTTTGCTATGAGACTCGAAATTGAGTTCAAGTGCATCCTGTTTCCATCGATCGTCCTTGAAATGTTTATACAACTTGATTTGAGTCCACCTGTGGTAAATTCAATTGACTGGACATGATTTGGAAAGGCACGCACCTGTCTATATAAGATCATGGAAAACAAGATTCTCTGGTCTGATGAAACCAAGATTGAAATCTTTGGCCTGGATGCCTAGCATCACGTCTGGAGGAAACTTGGCACAATCGCTATGGTGAAACATGGTGGAGGCAGTATCATGCAGTGAGGATGTTTTTCAGCAGCAAGGACTGGGAGACTAGTCAGGGTCAAGGGAAAGATTAACAGAGCAAAGTACAGAGAGATCCTTGATGAAAACCTGCTCCAGAGCGCTCAGGACCTCAGACTGGGGAGAAGGTTCACCTTCCAACAGGAGAATGACCCTAAGCACATAACCAAGACAATGCAGGAGTGTCTTCGGGACAAGGCTCTGAATGTCCTTGAGTGGCCCATCCAGAGCTGCAAGTAGATTGTAAGTTTTAAATATTCAATATAAAATAAAATAAAGACTTGAGGCTAAAATCGCTGCTAAAGATGTTTCAACTAAGTATTGAGTAAAGGGTCTGAATACTTATGTAAATGTGATATTTCAGTTGTTTTTTAACACATTTGGAAACATTGTGTGTAGATTGATGAGGATTTAAAAAAAAAATGTTTTTAATCCATTTTAGAATATAAGGCTGTAATGTAACAAAATGTGGAAAAAGTCAAGGGGTCTGAATACATTCCGAATGCACTGTATACTCTATGCTGGCTCTTTTTCTAAAAACATTTGTCAAAAAGTGCTTTACATTAACCCTGCCTACATTAATCGTGCCTACATTAATCGTGCCAAAGATGAAGCACCAGCACAGTTGCAAAAACAACAACACGAAAAACCTGGAGAGAGCAGACTCAGAAGGTCTGCCTATTCTAAACTGTCTGAACGTATAATTCTAGACAATAACCAGAATACTTCTCCAACTATCAAAAAATCAATTTGATTGTAGGAAAAATGGTTTGTTGTGCCCATGAAAAGAACAAAAGTCGGGTTCATTTCACACAGTGAAAGTAATTATAATTGTACCAAATGAAATGCCACAACGGCGCGAAACTCTTTGAAAATTGCTGGACGTTGTCCAAAGTAATTAACACAACAATTTGGATGGGATCAACAACATACTATAGACAAACTATTTCTTCCTCATTCTCATTCATATCGATGTCTTGTCTTCTCATCTCTTTCTTTGTCTCTTTATTTAACTAGGCAAGTCAGTTAAGAACAAATTCTTATTTACAATGACGGCCTACCCCGGCCAAACCCGGGCGACCCTGAGCCAATCTCTGCCACTCTTTCCCTCTCTGCACCTCTATCTCCATAAGTATCTATCTTTGTGTGTGTGGCTTTCTCTCCTCCTTCTCTCTCTCAACCTATATCTCTCTATCCATCTATCTCTCTCTCTCAAATGAATTGGAACTTGAGAGTGAATAATCCGACATAGGGTGTCCTGTCAGTGAGAATGGTTTACCAAGAAAAACTTCCAAATAGACTAATTAACTTTAATCCTGGATCTGTCATCTAAAACAGTAGTACACACACCCATATACACACATGCACACACACATAATTACATTGGTCTCTCAGGTTATCTCTGAGTAAGGCTGGCAGCTGAATGTAGATCAGTGTGTCTGTCAATGTCTCAAGTGCATACACTGAAAGGATAGGTCTGTGAAGTGTTGTCACTAGTTAAATCAATCTCTTCTTCCCCCTGACGAGTCATGACCTTCTCTCACTCTCCATCATCAACATCGAGACCGCCTCCCTCCTCCTCATCATTTAAAAAATGAAAAGGCAGATTCAGCGTCAATTTTACTTGTCGATTTATTCTGCTTTGCCCGCCGCTGAAATATTAATGTGAGCGGAGAGGAAGGGCGGGTTAGCCTCACTTGAGTATTCACAGCTCTTTGCTTGCACCCAGCTGCTGTTGCAACAACTCAATGAGCGGAGTGATCACAACGTAGTGTAATAACATCTGAAATGGATTGGAACTGGATAGTGAACAATCAGCCATAGGGTGTTAGGTCAGTGTGGGTTAAGTATTGAATGATTGAGTTGGTCAACAGAAAAAATTGTGCCATTCACTGACATCCAAGATGGTTCCCTAGCAAGCTGTGTGTACAGAATACACAGACATGGTTACAGGGAGTCAGTGAGACAGTGATACTGGGATACTGGGCAACTGGACAGGTGCATGCATACATACATATGTAGAAACACCCACACAAACTAATATGTACTGTATATAACATGTATCAAAAAACATGTCATCATATCTGCCATGCCTACTTCCAGTGGTACATGTACTATATCTACCATGCCTATTTCCAGTGGTAAGTGTACTATGTCTACCATGCCTACTTCCAGTGGTACATGTACTATATCTACCATGCCTATTTCCAGTTGTAAATGTATGTACCACGCCTATGTCCAGTGGTAAATGTATCTACCATGCCTATTTCCAGTGGTAAATGTATCTACCATGCCTATTTCCAGTGGTAAATGCAGACAAACACAGTACCAGTCAAAGGTTTGGACACACCTATTCCAGTGGTAAATATATTGTATCTACCATGCCTATTTCCAACGGTAAAGGTACTGTATCTACCATGTCTGTTTCCAGTGGTAAATGTATCTTCCATGCCTATGTCCAGAGGTAAATGTATCTACCATGCCTATTTCCAGTGGTAAATATATGTTATCTACCATGTCTGTTTCCAGTGGTAAATGTAAGTACAATGCCTATTTCCAGTGGTAAATGTATCTTCCATTACTATGTCCAGTGGTAAATGTATCTACCATGCCTATTTCTAGTGGTAAATGTACTGTATCTACCATGCCTACTTCCAGTGGTAAATGTACTGTATCTACCAAGTCTATTTCCAGTGGTAAATGTATGTATGATGCCTATTTCCAGTGGTAAATGTATCTACCATGCCTATTTCCAGTGGTAAATGCAGACAAACACAGTACCAGTCAAAGGTTTGGACACACCTATTCCAGTGGTAAATATATTGTATCTACCATGCCTATTTCCAACGGTAAAGGTACTGTATCTACCATGTCTGTTTCCAGTGGTAAATGTATCTTCCATGCCTATGTCCAGAGGTAAATGTATCTACCATGCCTATTTCCAGTGGTAAATATATGTTATCTACCATGTCTGTATACCACAAGTTAGAGTGGTATACAGAAAATAGCCTTATTTGGTAAAAGACCAAGTCCATATTATGGCAAGAACAGCTCAAATAAGCAAAGAGAAAAGACAGCCCACTTTGAAAGTTTCTTCAAGTGCAGTAGCAAAAACCATCAAGCACTATGCAACTCAGATTGCAGCCCAAATAAATGCTTCACAGAGTTTAAGTAACAGACACATCTCAACATCAACTGTTCAGAGGAGACTGCATGAATCAGGCCTTCATGGTCAAATTGCTGCAAAGAAACCACTACTAAAGGACACCAACAAAAAGAAGAGACGTGTTTGGGCCAAGAAACGTGAGCAGAGGACATTAGGAAATCTGTCCTTCGGTCTGATGAGATTTTGGGCTCCAACCGCCGTGTCTTTGTGAGACACAGTAGGTGAACGGATGAAGCTGGTTGAGAGAATGCCAAGCGTGTGCAAAACCGTCATCAAGGCAAAGGGTGGCTACTTTGAAGGATCTAAAGTATAAATATATATTTAGATTTGTTTACTACATGATTCCATATGTGTTATTTTATAGTTTTGATGTCTTCACTTTTATTCTACAGTGTGAAAAAATATTAAAAATATTAAAGAAAAACCCTTGAATGAGTAGGTGTGTCCAAACCTTTGACTGGTACTGTATGTATGTCACATGTACTGTATAATAGAAGATGTCATCATATTGTTATGCCTTTTCTGGTGGAACAAACCCACACTTTCAAAAACATGTTTATCAAACGTATTACATAACATGTCCTCCATCGTCTCATTCATGTGCTATTTCTAGAGCAGACCTTATGTCACCCTGGTCGTCCCACACTGTGTTCTTTGTGTCATTTCCCTTCAGTGAAAACATGACAATGCATATCTGCTGTGTTTACTAGGCCCCGGCTTCGTCTTGTCAAGTCGTAAAAGGTCAAACATCTCGCTTCCACTGACGGCTGATCTAATCGGTAAACATTAATTCATACCTCTCCACATTACAACCGTAACTCAAAATAGCTCCGTGCAGTGTATCACGGATAGCTCCGTGCAGTGTATCACGGATAGCTTGCGCAGTGTATCACGGATAGCTTGCACAGTATATCGTGGAAAGACACCAAGACTGGCATTAAGCGTTGCTGTCTCCTCAATGACGCTATGCAAATCTATCTGGCTCGGATAGGAAGGATCCTTGGTTAGAAGGTTTTGTATAGGTTCTGCAGGGGGGCATGTGGACAAATCTCCTTCTGGATATCTCTCCTTTCTGTCTCTCTTTCACACAAACCCACTCACTCACACACACACATGCACACACACACACACACACTCCTTGCTCAGCATGCTTTCACCTGATGGTAATTACGTTTATCGTGCTGTGATTACATGAATTACACAATTGGATACACTGATTGTATCTCGGGTGCTGATGAAATGGGAACAATTGCAGGTTTGCACATTTTAATTGAAAACTACTGCAGCATACAGCACAAAATTCTGGTGAAGTGGGAAAGATGTGGGGGAAATTATTAAAATAAACCCCAGAACTGGAGCAAAACCAAGGGGGGGGGGGCTGGTAAACGACTGTAAACAAAGCCACAATTTGAGTTTTTCACGCTTCAGACAAGCTATTTTGAGGGTACTCATATTAGGACAGCCACAGAGCCACAGATGAGCTAGTTTGATGGTACTCATATTAGAACAGCCTCAGTTTCACTTTCTACCTGACCAAAACTCACAAAGTTGCTAAACAGTGGCTCTCGGGAGGCCAGTTAATATATGGCTCCTCACATGCCAGTAATCAAGACGAGTCTGTGTTTTTTCAAAATGGATGCCCTGCTGGTATAGGCTTTCAAGTCCTCCTCCAGACGTTGGCAGTGTTTTAAATGTCAATGGAATCTCAAGCCCCTCTTTTGTTGGACTATATCAGAATTCTGCACAACGAGCCATTCTAAGCACTTAAATGCTCTTAGCTCCGTATAAATTGGATCGATTGCCGGCACTTTTGCTACAAACTGAACTGTTGTCCTTCTTTGCAGTGGCGGTGTGGGTGGTTATTATTCTAATAAGGACTTACTTGTTCAGATTCATTTCTCCAAATCAATTCCGACACTCTAAAGAAAAGGAAAAAAAGGAATAAAGAGAGCAGCGGCTAATTTGATTCCGCCTGCCAACTTGTTTGCGGGACATTCCAGCTAGTCAGGCTAATCAGGCCCCAGCCTGCTGAAAGCTTGTTGTGTTAGTGGATACAAAAAAGGGGGCACAGATGAAAGAATGAAGGATGGGTAAAGAGAGAAAAAGCAGGAAGAAAGAGTGAGAGAGAAACAAAAAGAGAGAGTGAGACAAGGGTAGTGAGGCCGTGTGTGAGAGGACTGGGTGAGAATTGATCAGATTCTGTCAGTGCTACTGTTGGTCTAGCCACTCTGGCATGACAGAGTACAGCTACATTCAATACTCATCATTAGTTAGCCCGGTCCTATAGCCACCAGGTCAGGCTAGTTGGCTTCGGTTGGGGGGACAGGGGTGGAGTTGGGTGATGGGGTTGGTTGGGGGGGGGGGGTTCGATTGGCTTCAGGCTTAAGCCAATGATCCCATTAGAAAACATCCAACAGCAGACCTCTTTGTTCAGACCAACTTGGGCTTAATGAAGTGTGCAATGAGGAAACCAAAAACAATTGACAAAAGGAGGGAGTACAGGTTAAGTTATGGACAAGAAAGTGGAGGTAGTATTAGTGGTGGTAGTAGTAGTATTATTGGTGGCAGCAATAGTAGTAGTAGTGGCAGTTGTAGTAGTAGTAGTGGCAGTAGTAGTAGCAGTTGTTGTAGTAGTAGTAGTAGTAGTAGTAGTAGTAGTAGTAGCAGTTGTTGTAGTAGTAGTAGTAGTGGCAGTACTGGCAGTAGTAGTAGTAGTAGTAGTAGAAGAAGCAGCAGGAGTGGCAGTAGTAGTAGTATATGGTAATGAGTAGAATGGGTACACGGTAATGAGTAGAATGGGTACACGGTAATGAGTACAATCCATGCAAAATTAAAGGATCTAAACAATCAACGCTAAACACTTAGGCTTAATTAGGATGTTTTGAATCTGTAAGATGAACACTGTGCTAGGCCTCACTGATTAGAATAAAATACATACATAATAGAAACGCAAATCATATTTACAGGACTCTTACATTTAGCAAGGATTGGATGTCAATGCTAGGGAGGAGGGGGCGTGAGGGGGGTTGGTGGGTGGGCTCGAGTGGGAGCGTTGGAAAACTAATGAAGCCGTCTCCGTTGGCAACGAGAAGGAAGCACAAGGAGAGAGACCTATTTTTAGCAAATTAATTTAAGGCTCTAAATAATTAACTGATAATTATCTGGCAATCAGGAGTGAGATTAAATTATCTCCCAAAGATTTTTCCCTGTTAGCGCAGGGTGGCTATGGAGCGTTATGGAGATGATGTGGGTCCCCAGTCACAAAAAGGCACGGGTACTAGGCCTACTGCTCTGCAGCAAAAAAAAAAATTACAGGGGGAATAAGACACGTGTTGAAGGCGAGTGGATTTGCCCGTGATTAGTGTCTAATGACTGACAGAAAGTTGGCACCCACACTCGGTATGTTTGTGACATAATAGACATGTGAATCCAGCTGTCTTTCCGCATGCTGGGCCTCATTCTGACACACATCTCCCCCCTGCTCGCTGTACTCACTGCTACACCGCCGGCAGCAGACAGCTGCATGCAAAATACTGGCCCTGTGTGTAAACAGCCCCATGGCAAGGCAATCACAGATTCAGACACAATCAATGACATGAAATTGCACCCACACAGAAATCTGAAAACGACGGGGTGGCTGATGGTTGGAGAAGCTTGGTGGAGAAGACGACACCAATGACGATGTCAACAACGATTTAGATTCACATTTTTCAATGTTTTTTCTCACCTTGGTATTCCAAGACCGGAATTCCAACCCTACTATTTAATCTGAAAGAATACCACTGCATAGTATATTTAGTATAGAGAACACTTGTGACATTTACAGTTTGAAAATACTTTCATTACCAGACACAATGCAGTGGTTATCTTGTGAAGAATATACTACGAATACCATCAATACTTGATTTAAACTGAGTATACCAAACAGTAAGAACACTTTCCTAATATTGAGATGCCCTCAGAACAGCCTCAATTCGTCGGGACATGGACTCTACAAGGTGTCGAAAGCGTTGCACATGGATGCGGGCCCATGTTGACTCCAATGCTTCCATCAGTTATGACAAGTTGGCTGGACGTCCTTTGGGTGGTGGACCATTCTTGATACACACTGAAAACTGTTGATCGTGAAAAAACCCAGCAGCCTTGCAGTTCTTGACACAAACCGGTGTGCCTGGCATCTACTACCATACCCCATTCAAAGGCATTTAAATCTTTAATTTAGCCAATTCACCCTCTGAATGGCATACACACAATCCATGTCTCAAGGCTTAAAAATCCTTCTTTAACCTGTCTCTTCCCCTTCATCACCTCTAACTGAAGTGGATTTAACAAGTGACATCAATAAGGGACCCGAGCTTTCACCTGGATTCACTTGGGCAGTCTATATCATGGAAAGAGCAGGTGTTCTTAATGTTTTGTATGATGAGATAGAACACTGTTTTCTTTATTTCTTCTGCAGAAATGCAAATCTAGGGCCCTTTTAAAGAGATGATCAATTCACTCAGCTAGGCCCTCACTGTTTTATTCAACAGTATGTCTAAGAAATGGAGTACTGTCTGAAAGTTAGATATCTCTCCTCCTACCCCTGAGAAGGCACCTCCTAGAGAGAGAGAAGAGGAAGAGGGGGAAGAGAGCACTGACAGGCAGCTGATGAATAGCCCCGAGCTATGTGTGTTTGTGCTCCAACTCGTGAATATCAAAGTGCCTGTGCTGCCGGGTTCTCTCCCCGCTTCCCTGCAGCTCTCCTACCTGCTTTGCTCCTTCCTCCTCCCTCTCTTTCTCCCCCCTCATACTCCTTTCTTCCCTCTCTCCTTCACTCCACCCTCCCCTCCGTCATCCCCTCCCTATCTTTAAACATTGCTCCATCGGCATATTCATGTCGAACCACATGTCAAGCTAAGTGTATCAATCTGTCAATCCCTCTATCACAATTTTTATTTTATTCCTCGACTGTCGCCGCCACGGCTGATATCTAATTTTCAAACAATGTACCACCTCTCTGGCTCAGGGAGTGGGACAAAAAAGAACACATGGAAATGCAGAATTGTGACTGAGCCTCATGCATCTGAGAGCTGCTTTCAATAGAAATAAAAAAGCCTTTCATGAGAACCAACATTTGTTTACAGACAAATTACAACTTATTTCTTTAAATGGAATGGGAAGAAAGCGGCCCCTCCTTTCTCTGCACATGGATGTCGACAGACATCTGTTTGCATAATGTGTCCTTCTCAGCAGTGGCTGGATTCAGAAAGTATTCATACCCCTTGACTAATTCCACATTTTGTTGTGTTACAGCCTAAAATTTTAAAAATGTATTACATATATTTTTATGATCCTTGTGTATACAATACCACATAATGACAAACTGAAAATATGTTTTTAGAAATGTTAGCAAATTTATATAAAATTCAATATAGATCTATTTTACATAAGTATTCACACCCCTGAGTCAATACATGTTAGAACTTTGGCAGGGATTACAGATGTGAGTCTATCTGGTTAGTTCTCTAAAAGCTTTGCACACCTGGATTGTACATTATTTGACCATTCTTCGTTTCAAAATTCTTCAAGCTCTGTTATATTGGTTGTTGATTATTGCTAGACAACCATTTCAAGTCTTGCAATAGCTTTTCAAGCAGATTTAAGTCAAACTGTAACTCAGCCATTCAGTAACATTCACTGTCTTCTTAGTAAGTAACTAAATCATCCCCCAGTGGTTGGTGGAAAGTAGACTGAACCAGGTTTTGCTCCAGGATTGTCCCTGTTTTTAGCTCCATTCTTAGCTCTGTTTCTTTTTTATCCTGAAAAACTCCTCAGTCTGACTAGAAGCATACTCATAATATGATGCAGCCTCCACTATGCTTAAAAATATAGAGAGTAGTTCTCAGTAATGTGTTGTATTTGCCCCAAAGATAAGATTTTGTTTGTTTTTGCAGTATTGCTTTACTACCTTGTTGCAAACAGGATGCATGTTTTGGAATATTTTTATTCTGTACAGGGTTCCATTTTTTCACTCTGCCAATTAGGTTAGTGTTGTGGATTAACTAGAATTACTGCCATTAAACTCTGTAACCGTTTTAAAGTCACCATTGGCCTCATGGTGAAATCCATGAGCAGTTTCCTTCCTCTCCAGCAAATGAGATAGGAAGGACACCTGTATCTTTGTAGTGACTGGGTGTATTGATAAACCATCCAAAATGTAATTAATAACTTCACCATGCTCAAAGGGATATTATTCATTGTCTGATTTTTATTGCATTTCTTACCAGTAGGTGCCCTTCTTTGTGAGGCAGTGGTTAGAGCGTTGGGCCAGTAATCGAAAGGTTGCTGGATCGAATCCACAAGGTAAAAATCTATAGTTCTGCCCCTGAACAAGGCAGTTAACCCATTGCTCCCCGGTAGGCCGTCATTATAAATAAGAATTTGTTCTTAACTGACTTGCCTGGTTAAATAAAAGTTACATTTAAAAAAGGAAAAAATCGCCCTCTTCATGGTTGATTCTGCATTTAAAATTCATTGCTTGACTGAGGAACCTGACAGATACAGTAATTGTATGTGTTGGGTACAGAGATGAGGTAGTCATAAAAAAATCATGTTAAACACTATTAGAGTGAGTCCATGCAACTTATTAGATGACTAGTTAAGCATATTTTCACTCCTGAACTTAATTAGGCTTTCAACAACAAAGGGGTTGAATACTTATTGACCTAAGACATTGCAGCTTTTCATTTAAACTTGATTCCACAGTCGTGGCCAAAAGTTTTAAAAATGACACAAATTAAAATTTTCACAAAGTTTGTTGCTTCAGTGTCTTTAGATATTTTTGTCAGATGTTACCATGGAATACTGAAGTATAATTACAAGCATTTCATAAGTGGCAGAGGCTTCTATTGACAATTACATGAAGCTGATGCAAAGAGTCAATATTTGCAGTGTTGACCCTTCTTTTTCAAGACCTCTGCAATCCTCCCTGGCATGCTGTCAATTAACTTCTGGGCCAAATCCTCACTGATGGCAGCCCCTTCTTGCATAATCAATGCTTGGAGTTTGTCAGAATTTGTGGGGTTTTGTTTGTCCACCCACCTCTTGAGGATTGACCACAAGTTCTCAATGGGGAGTTCCCTGCCATGGACACCAAAATATCAATGTTTTGTTCCCAGAGCCAATTAGTTTTTGCATTATTTGCTTTATTGCAAGGTGCTCCATCATGCTGGGAAAGGCATTGTTTGTCACCAAACTGTTCCTAGATGGTTGGGAGAAGTTGCTCTTGGAGGATGTGTTGGTACCATTCTTTATTCATGGCTGTGTTCTTAGGCAAAATTGTGAGTGAGCCCACTCCCTTGGCTGAGAAGCAACCCCACACATGAATGGCCTCAGGATGCTTTATTGTTGGCATGACACAGGACTGATGGTAGTGCTCACCTCGTCTTCTCCGGACAAGCTCTTTTCCGGATGCCCCAAACAATTGGAAAGGGGATTCATCAGAGAAAATGACTTTACCCTGTCCTCAGCAGTCCAATCCCTGTACTTTTAGCAGAATATCAGTCTGTCCCTGATGTTTTTCCTGGAGAGAAGTGGCTTTTTCGCTGCCCTTCTTGACACCATGTCATCCTCCAAAAGTCTTCGCCTCACTGTGTGTGCAGATGTATTCACACCTGCCTGCTGTCATTCCTGAGCAAGCTCTGTACCGGTGGTGCCCCGATCCCGCAGCTGAATCAACTTTAGGAGACGATCCTGGCGCTTGCTGGACTTTCTTGGGCGCCCTGAAGTCTTCTTCACAACAATTGAACCGCTCTCGAAGTTCTTGATGATCCGATAAATGGTTGATTAAGGTGCAATCTTACTGGCAGCAATATCCTTGCCTGTGAAGCACTTTTTGTGCAAAGCAATGATGACGGCACGTGTTTCCTTGCAGGTAACCATGGTTGACAGACGAAGAACAATAATTCCAAGCACCACCCTCCTTTTGAAGCTTCCAGTCTGTTATTCGAACTCAATCAGCATGACATAGTGATCTCCAGCCTTGTCCTTGTCAACACTCACACCTGTGTTAACGAGAGAATCACTGACATGATGTAAGCTGGTCCTTTTGTGGCAGGGCTAAAATGCAGTGGAAATGTTTTGGGGGGATTCAGTTCATTTGCATGGCAAAGAGGGACTTTGCAATTATTTCCAATTCAACTTAACACTTTTCACAACATTCTGGAGTTTATGCAAAATTGCCATCATACAAACAGAGGCAGCAGACTTTGTGAAAATTAATATTTGTGTCATTCTCAAAACCTTTGGCCACGACTGTACTGTGTGGAGACGAGTGACAAAATCTCAATTGAAGCCATTTTAAATTCAGGCTATAACACAAAAAAATATGGAAAAAGTCAAGGGGTGTGAATACTTTCTGAAGGCACTGTAGCTAAACTGGTGCTCATGGTGCTTGGTGAGAGGCCAGATTTTACATGCCTACCTTCCTCCCACTGTGCAATTTTTTATAAAATCAATGGCACAACTAAAAGTAGTTCTCATCCAAACCGTCGGGCCCGGTCACAGCCCCATATCAATCCAACCGGCAGAGAAAACAATCAGGCAAACAGATCAATTAGAACCTCTCTGCCCTCCTAAAGGCAGTCTACCATTGTGCTCAAACAACATGACCATAACCATAGTTCTTCAGCCACCACCAACAGTCGCCATAAATGTACTGAAAAAAAAACCCGCAACATACAACAATTTCATGAATTTAGCTGAGTTACAGTTCATAGAAAAATCTGTCAATTGAAATAAATTCATTATGCCCTAATCTATGGATTTCAAATGACTGGAAAGGGGTGCAATCATGGTAGAGCATAGGCCCACCCACTTGGGAGCCAGGTCCATCCACTGGGGAGCCAGGCCCAGCCAATCAGAATGAGTTTTTCCCCATGAAAGGGCTTTATTGCAGACTCCATGTTTGTTTCTACATGGAGGCCTAGTCAGACATCTGAGGCCCGTAGTGAGTGGAGATGCCTGTAAGAAGCTTGAACTGTCATTACAGTCAATCAGTCTTCTCTGGACAGAGAAAACATTTCCCTCCCACCAGGAATCATCTCCACGGTGTTAAAGTTCAACAACTCCAAGTTTTGAAGCCCCGTGTTTTGATTTGGGGTGGTGGAAAGTGAGAGAAATCTATACAAATATCAACACATCTCAAGGAGAGAGTAAAGAAAGAAGAGGCTGTGGGTGAAAAGCTTGCTGGGTAAACAGAGAGTTGACACGGCTTGTCTTACAACAAAAGAAAAGAGCTCTCACCAAGCAATTTTTCTGAATTCCATTTCTGAGAGCCGCTTCAAGCCCTCGTACATGATTGAAAATGATAACGTTATTGCTCAACGAGGAGAACTTGAACGCCGAACACCTATGCAAACAAAACATGCACTCAATGGTATGCTTCTGAGTCATTGAGATCCGATGGCATGTAGAGATTGTGAAAACGAGGTGGGTATTCACCGTTTCGCAAGAAATCTATGATAAAGTCTTGAAAAAGCAAGAAGTCAGTGACAGGGAATGAATGTATTGGTTGCATTTACTGGCTAGCAGAACTGCATATGCTTGGGAGGAAGTGCTGCGATTTGACTGCCTCTCTTGCTTTAATTTGCATGTGGTTATGTATCCACATATGTGTGCTAGCCTACATTGGTGCCATCACCCTCTGCAGGTGGCAAGGGAGGAAAATGTAAAAAAAAAATGTATAATACAATAACCAGACAGTCTTTCAAAGAGCCTCTGTCTCCACTGTGATGGCTACCCCTCTTACTCTTAGTAACATTAATTTGGGCAGTTAGGGATCTTGAGCCATCAACAGCTCCTTTCATTAATATTAACTGCCACCGTTTGCTGATAAGGCCACATTAACCAACTTATTGTCTTAATTACAATTTCTGGGCCTTTCTTATTTTCCATCGCCTACCCTGAGCCTAGCATAGCCTACCCTGAGACTAGCAGAGCCTACCCTGAGACTAGCAGAGCCTACCCTGTGCCTAGCAGAGCCTACCCTGAGCCTAGCAGAGCCTACCCTGAGCCTAGCAGAGTCTACCCTGAGCCTAGCAGAGCCTACCCTGTGCCTGGCAGAGCCTACCCTGAGCCTAGCAGAGCCTACCCTGAGCCTACCCTGAGCCTAGCAGAGCCTACCCTGAGCCTACCCTGTGCCTAGCAGAGCCTACCCTGTGTTTCTGATTCCCAAATGAAGAAACACATTGAATGACTATATGCATTCTGGTAGTCACTTGGGGTACAATAACAACAGCATTAGCCAGGTCATTTGAAAGGATTGAGTTCAGTAGGCCTACGTAGGGCTGTCCCCTTTTTTCCCTTCTGGTTTCTTTTTTCTGTGCTATCGGGGGAATATCAAGAAGTGACACAATCTATATCAGCCATTAAAATGCAAATGTGTTTACCAAGCCTGGCTTTGATGCTACACTAATAACAAGCAGTGGAGAACAATCATGTCTCAAATGTGCTGCACCGTGACCTATTGAACAAAGCCTAGTGCATGATAATGAAACAAACGCCAATGAAAAGTGTGGCTTTGACAGTCAATGGAAAACAGCAGACATATCAGAAAAGCTATACAGTACGACACCGAGATGTAAGTCTAGAGAGGCATAGAAGTGCAAATTGATATGGGCATGTTTCCAGAGATGTATCACAATGCCCGGAACACACGGCCTAAATTAAGTCAATTGCAATCATGCGCTTTACTGTACAGTTTGTTTGATAGACCGTCTTCTAACCACTAGGCAAATAAACATGGCTGAACATACTGCTTCCTGTTGGTCGGCATATATTAATCTCACACTGCTAGTTGAGCATTTTCAAGTATGTTGAGTCGTTTCTCCTAATGCTTGTGTCTGATACCCCCCTTATTTCTCTCCCTCATTTGATGCTATAATAGGATAACAGCCTGTTTACATGACACTTTTTTATATTTTCTTCTTTCCTTCCTTCAAGGTAATTCCAAAGGTAGTGTTGCGCCAGGCTAATCCCACGCCTCAGCTCCGGGTGGGTTTCCAGAGTCGGGGAGATGAGATAAGGCTCCCGGTGCCACTGCCCAGCGGTGTCTCCGGCTTGGTAGGAAAACAAGCCAAGACTCACAGCTTTTGGAGTGCTACCTTCCAAGCCTAGGTAGAATGCCAACACACACATTTACACTATCAATGGCCTTTATGATGAGGGGGAGAAGTAAAGCAGATTTGGAGGACGAACCTCCGTTTGTTTGCCATCTCTCATTAGCCACTCAATTGACGGTGACATTGTCGTCTTCCTCTGTGATAGTGATCTGTGAAGACGTTAAGGATCTATCGAGCAAATTTCCTGGACGTAAATAAATCAACGCAGAGAACGCCAGGGAAAAAGAAAAACTGGAATAACGCAATTCATAGCAATCTTGCCTTCCACTGAGGGCAATTAAAATAAACTGTTTATATGGGAAAGCATAAGTACAATGATAGTACAATAGTAGACACTGTAGGAATTATATTATTATTATTCTATCAAATATTCATAGGCTGAGTAACTTGTGAGTGTGATCATCACAGCGTGTAGTTTTCACACTGAGCATCACTGAAAAAGAAGCAACAAGCTGAGACCTCCCACCTCATGTTTGTTGGCCTGACATAAAATAACCCATTTGGCAGCCATTGCTGAAGTGCAAATGTTGGAGGCTGAGCTACACAGAAATAGCACAGAACCCTGCTGCTTCTGACAATATCAATCGTTTATTAATTAGTAACCTGACATAACCGCCAGAAAATCAGACATCCAAAGTAATACCTCGACGTCATTGACTAGTCTCCATACAAATCTGTGTGCTGCAAAGGCAAAAGGGGACAACTAACACGTCACGGAAGACAACACAAAAAACAAGCCCATGAATTGTCAAGGAATTGAACAATTAACAATCATATTTTATGATATCATAGCATTTTCAATGAATTAAATTAAGGAATTAGCATAGATAAGCTCATGTATTGAGTTATTCATGGTGCATCCAACAATTAAAGACCATATTGAAGGCAATAATTAAATAATACAGCCAATCAAGCATCTGTAGCATTTATATTGGCCAGGGATTCTTTTCTTTATCAACAGCCTATGGAGCAGAGAATAACTCTATTAACAACTCAAAATGGATGAACGAGCACAGGAATTTATGTTGGGGGGGTGAAGTGTTATGGAAACTCTGGGGAAGGTAGAGTGAATTGGGGAAGGGGAATCTATGGACAATACCCACTCAGTCACTCACCAACTCAATCACTGAATTCCTGACTGAAATCTGGCATGAGAAGCAAAGAGAGAGAGAGAGAGAGAGAGAGCGAGAGAGAGAGAGCGAGAAAAAGGAGACTTGCTCAACTTTGCAGATCTCCATGAAAGAGGACTGTCTGAAAGACAGACTGTATTAACACTAATCTAGCCGGAGCACCTTGAAAAATTGGTCTGACTTTCATTTGCCACGACAAGCTCCCTCTTGTGATCTCCCTGAAAGACAAAAGTGCCCGGCAAATAGATTACATATCGTCTTTAATGCCCTGCCTTTTATTGTGGCACAGTACAAACGGAGCAGTAAATCCACTGTACCTTCAAACACAGTTTTTTAACGATAGAAACAGATGTGTTACTTCATGCAGGATACAGTCTAGTTTCATTTCATTCCTTACAACTATGTAATAATGAAGTATCAATGAAAGGTTAAAAGGCATAAAGGTGCAAGGCCACTGCATAGAAAAGTAAGTGGCAACCTTCTTAATCTTAAAACAATATTAATGAATGTAATTAACTTGAGACTGAGTGGATATTGTGGGTTTTGACATTGTATCGTGACCAATAACATCTAACAAGCTTACAGATAAGTATATACGGCTTAGTTTTTAAGAAGATAGTGTTGAAGATGCATAGTTCACATCTAATAGGATAAGCAGATATTGTTCAGGGATTAAGACTATCTCTCCAGAGATCTATTAGGAGCTAAATCCTACTGGCTCTCCTATTAATCATTATCTGACCTGTGTTACAATCGTATATGCACTGATATCACCAACTCTGAGCACACAATAGCTTCCCCAATCCACACACACACCAAACACACAGCACATAAAAGCCCAATACACACCAATGATGCCTAAACCCACCACTCTGTGGCTAGGTCACTCAAAGAGCCATTAATAGTGAGTTTTGCAGGAGACCCAGCAGGTAACCACTGGATTGCAGACCCTGTGTACCCGGCCCAGCAGGCCATTCCATCGCCCAACGTGGGCGAACAAGGTAGGAACAGATGCTTAACCTGTACATCCACAGGGGTAATTCACATACAGTCTAATGGATAAAGTGACATTAAAGAACATGGAGGTGCAAAAACAAACAGAAACATTATGGATAATAGGCTGTGTTTCTACAGGCAGCACAATTATTGGAAAAATATCTGATCTGATTGGTCAACAGAATTGTGCTTCCTTAGGTAAGGTAAACAGGCCCCTTTGCATGAACTGTCAACATTAATACACATATTAATTGTTAATGATAGAAATTAAGATACACACGATTTTTGAATATATATTATTTTTTAAATAGCTATATAGCAAATTGAGGTGAGAGCATTGGAAATGCTTTTTGAGGTTGATCTGCTTCTGTTCTGTGGGTGGCACTGTGTGCTCCTTTCCAAGGATGGGTCCTGGCCTCTCGGGGGGCCTAGGGTTCGGAAGGGGACGTGGGTTGCCTGTCGGTCACTGGGATGACAATCCAATTTGGGATGGGGAGGGGCTTTAGCGGGTGGAAGGGTGGAGAACAATTAGTAGGTAACTTAGTAGCAATACAAATATCAAGCTAGATGGACACTCAATCACTATGATACTTTTTAATGGTAAAATTACAAACATATATTATGATGAATAGATTTGAAACTTGTATCTCATTATGGTAATTGTTGAAATAAGTATAGCCAGTTAAAAGTGTAATAGCTTAGCAGATAATAAAAAATTAAAAAATATATTTACCTGGTTTAAAGAGAAGGAATATAATATCTATTGTTTACAGGAAACTCATTCAACAATTTTAGATGAACTTGTGTGGAAAAAGGACTGGGGAAATATACTTCATGGTCAAAGAAACTCTAAAGGGGTGATAGAGTAATACAACTTCCGGCGCCGACAGAGATGGCCGCCTCGCTTCGCGTTCCTAGGAAACTATGCAGTTTTTTGTTTTTTTACGTGTTATTTCTTACACTAGTACCCCAGGTCATCTTAGGTTTCATCACATACAGCCGAGAAGAACTACTGAATATAAGATCAGCGTCAACTCACCACCAGTACGACCAAGAATATGTTTTTCGCGATGCGGATCCTGTGTTCTGCCTTACAACCAGCGCCACGGGATGGTTCCCATGCAGCGACCCCAAAAAAACGACTCAGAAAAAGAGGGAAACGAAGCGGTCTTCTGGTCAGACTCCGGAGACGGGCACATCGTGCACCACTCCCTAGCATTCTTCTTGCCAATGTCCAGTCTCTTGACAACAAGGTTGATGAAATCCGAGCAAGGGTAGCATTCCAGAGGGACATCAGAGACTGTAACGTTCTCTGTTTCACGGAAACGTGGCTCACTGGAGAGACGCAATCCGAAGCGGTGCAGCCAGCGGGTTTCTCCACGCATCGCGCGGACAGAAACGAACATCTTTCTGGTAAGAAGAGGGGCGGGGGCGTATGCCTTATGGCCAACGTGACATGGTGTGATGAAAGAAACATACAGGAACTCAAATCCTTCTGTTCACCTGATTTAGAATTCCTCACAATCAAATGTAGACCGCATTACCTACCAAGAGAATTCTCTTCGATTATAATCACAGCCGTATATATCCCCCCCCAAGCAGACACATCGATGGCTCTGAACGAACTTTATTTAACTCTCTGCAAACTGCAAACGGAGGCTGCATTCATTGTAGCTGGGGATTTTAACAAGGCTAATCTGAAAACAAGACTCCCTAAATTTTATCAGCATATCGATTGCGCAACCAGGGGTGGAAAGACCCTGGATCATTGTTACTCTAACTTCCGCGACGCATATAAGGCCCTGCCCCGCCCCCCTTTCGGAAAAGCTGACCACGACTCCATTTTGTTGATCCCTGCCTACAGACAGAAACTAAAACAAGAAGCTCCCACGCTGAGGTCTGTCCAACGCTGGTCCGACCAAGCTGACTCCACACTCCAAGACTGCTTCCATCACGTGGACTGGGAGATGTTTCGTATTGCGTCAGTCAACAACATTGACGAATACGCTGATTCGGTGTGCGAGTTCATTAGAACGTGCGTTGAAGATGTCGTTCCCATAGCAACGATTAAAACATTCCCCAACCAGAAACCGTGGATTGATGGCAGCATTCGTGTGGAACTGAAGGCGCGAACCACTGCTTTTAATCAGGGCAAGGTGTCTGGTAACATGACTGAATACAAACAGTGCAGCTATTCCCTCCGCAAGGCTATCAAACAAGCTAAGCGCCAGTACAGAGACAAAGTAGAATCTCAATTCAACGGCTCAGACACAAGAGGCATGTGGCAGGGTCTACAGTCAATCACGGACTACAGGAAGAAACCCAGCCCAGTCACGGACCAGGATGTCTTGCTCCCAGGCAGACTAAACAACTTTTTTGCCCGCTTTGAGGACAATACAGTGCCACTGACACGGCCTGCAACGAAAACATGCAGTCTCTCCTTCACTGCAGCCGAAGTGAGTAAGACATTTAAACGTGTTAACCCTCGCAAGGCTGCAGGCCCAGACGGCATCCCCAGCCGCGCCCTCAGAGCATGCGCAGACCAGCTGGCAGGTGTGTTTACGGACATATTCAACCAATCCCTATACCAGTCTGCTGTTCCCACATGCTTCAAGAGGGCCACCATTGTTCCTGTTCCCAAGAAAGCTAAGGTAATTGAGCTAAACGACTACCGCCCCGTAGCACTCACATCCGTCATCATGAAGTGCTTTGAGAGACTAGTCAAGGACCATATCACCTCCACCCTACCTGACACCCTTGACCCACTCCAATTTGCTTACCGCCCAAATAGGTCCACAGACGATGCAATCTCAACCACACTGCACACTGCCCTAACCCATCTGGACAAGAGGAATACCTATGTGAGAATGCTGTTCATCGACTACAGCTCGGCATTCAACACCATAGTACCCTCCAAGCTCGTCATCAAGCTCGAGACCCTGGGTCTCGACCCCGCTCTGTGCAACTGGGTACTGGACTTCCTGACGGGCCGCCCCCAGGTGGTGAGGGTAGGCAACAACATCTCCTCCCCGCTGATCCTCAACACTGGGGCCCCACAAGGGTGCGTTCTGAGCCCTCTCCTGTACTCCCTGTTCACCCACGACTGCGTGGCCACGCACGCCTCCAACTCAATCATCAAGTTTGCGGACGACACAACAGTGGTAGGCTTGATTACCAACAACGACGAGACGGCCTACAGGGAGGAGGTGAGGGCCCTCGGAGTGTGGTGTCAGGAAAATAACCTCACACTCAACGTCAACAAAACTAAGGAGATGATTGTGGACTTCAGGAAACAGCAGAGGGAACACCCCCCCATCCACATCGATGGAACAGTAGTGGAGAGGGTAGCAAGTTTTAAGTTCCTCGGCATACACATCACAGACAAACTGAATTGGTCCACTCACACAGACAGCATCGTGAAGAAGGCGCAGCAGCGCCTCTTCAACCTCAGGAGGCTGAAGAAATTCGGCTTGTCACCAAAAGCACTCACAAACTTCTACAGATGCACAATCGAGAGCATCCTGGCGGGCTGTATCACCGCCTGGTATGGCAACTGCACCGCCCTCAACCGTAAGGCTCTCCAGAGGGTAGTGAGGTCTGCACAACGCATCACCGGGGGCAAACTACCTGCCCTCCAGGACACCTACACCACCCGATGCTACAGGAAGGCCATAAAGATCATCAAGGACATCAACCACCCGAGCCACTGCCTGTTCACCCCGCTGTCATCCAGAAGGCGAGGTCAGTACAGGTGCATCAAAGCTGGGACCGAGAGACTGAAAAACAGCTTCTATCTCAAGGCCATCAGACTGTTAAACAGCCACCACTAACATTGAGTGGCTACTGCCAACACACTGTCAATGCCACTGACTCTACTCCAGCCACTTTAATCATGGGAATTGATGGGAAATGATGTAAATATATCACTAGCCACTTTAAACAATGCTACCTTATATAATGTTACTTACCCTACATTATTCATCTCATATGCATACGTAGATACTGTACTCTATATCATCGACTGCATCCTTATGTAATACATGTATCACTAGCCACTTTAACTATGCCACTTGGTTTACATACTCATCTCATATGTATATACTGTACTCGATATCATCTACTGTATCTTGCCTATGCTGCTCTGTACCATCACTCATTCATATATCCTTATGTACATATTCTTTATCCCCTTACACTGTGTATAAGACAGTAGTTTTTTTTGGAATTGTTAGTTAGATTACTTGTTCGTTATTACTGCATTGTCGGAACTAGAAGCACAAGCATTTCACTACACTCGCATTAACATCTGCTAACCATGTGTATGTGACAAATAAATTTGATTTGATTTGATTTGATTTTGATTTGATATTATTCATTAACAGTAATTTTGATGGATGATTTTAAACATGTTATTGGACCATAAACAGATATTGCTCATGAACCTTTACGGACCAAATAATGACAATCCACGTTTCTTTGAAAATACAGAACCAGTCAAAAGTTTGGACACACTTATTCATTCCAGGGTTTTTCTATAGTTTTACTATTTTCTACATTGTGGAATAATAGTGAAGACATCAACACTATGAAATAACACATATGGAATCATATAGTAACCAAACAAGCCAGAAGAGGCACAGCCAGAAGAAGACTGGCCACCCCACATGTGCTCTCTTTAATTCTTTCTCTCTTTCTTTCTCTCTCTCGGAGGACCTGAGCCCTAGGACCATGCCCCAGGACTACCTGACATGATGACTCCTTGCTGTCCCCAGTCCAACTGGCCGTACTGCTGCTCCAGTTTCAACTGTTCTGCCTTATTATTATTCGACCATGCTGGTCATTTGTTATAATCTCCACCCGGCACAGCCAGAAGAGGACTGGCCACCCCACATAGCCTGGTTCCTCTCTAGGTTTCTTCCTAGGTTTTGGCCTTTCTAGGGAGTTTTTCCTAGCCACCGTGCTTCTACACCTGCATTGCTTGCTGTTTGGGGTTTTAGGCTGGGTTTCTGTACAGCACTTTGAGATATCAGCTGATGTACGAAGGGCTATATAAATACATTTGATTTGATTTGAAGTGTTAAACA
This sequence comes from Oncorhynchus kisutch, assembly GCF_002021735.2. Classification (NCBI taxonomy): domain Eukaryota; kingdom Metazoa; phylum Chordata; class Actinopteri; order Salmoniformes; family Salmonidae; genus Oncorhynchus; species Oncorhynchus kisutch. The sequence continues at coordinate 45,976,573 of NC_034192.2, forward strand.
AATGAAAATATATTTGCCTTGATGACAGCTTTGGACACTTTGGGATGAGTTGGACCGCAGAGTCAAGGAAAACCATCCAACAAGTGCTCAGCATATGTGGAAACTCCTTCATGACTGTTTGAAAAGCACTCCAGGTGAAGCTGGTTGAGAGAATGCCAAGAGTGTGCAAAGCTGTCATCAAGGCAAAGGGTGGCTACTTTGAAGACTCTTAAATATAAAATATATTTAGATTAGTTTAACACTTTTCTGGTTACTACATGATTCCGTATGTGTTATTTCATAGTTTCGATGCCTTCACTATTATTCTACAATGTAGAAAATGTTTTAAAAAATGGCAGGTGTTTCCAACATTTTGACTTGTCTGCATCTCTTCTAATCCCCCATATATATACACACTGCTCAAAAAAATAATGGGAACACAAACAACATAATGTAACTCCAAGTCAATCACACTTCTGTGAAATCAAAAACTGTCCACTTAGGAAGCAACACTGATTGACAATAAATTGCACATGCTGTTGTGCAAATGTAATAGACAACAGGTGGAAATTATAGGCAATTAGCAAGACACCCCCAATAAATGAGTGGTTCTGCAGGTGATAGCCACAGACCACTTCTCAGTTCCTATTCTTCCTGGCTGATGTTTTGGTCACTTTTGAATGCTGGCGGTGCTTTCTACAACCCACACAAGTGGCTCAGGTAGTGCAGGTCATCCAGGATGGCACATCAATGCGAGCTGTGGCAAGAAGATTTGCTGTGTCTGTCAGCGTAGTGTCCAGAGCATGGAGGCGCTACCAGGAGACAGGCCAGTACATCAGGAGATGTGGAGGAGGCCATAGGAGGGCAACAACCCAGCAGCAGGACCGCTACCTCCGCCTTTGTGCAAGGAGGAGCACTTGCAGAGCCCTGCAAAATGACCTCCAGCAGGCCACAAATGTGCATGTGTCTGCTCAAACGGTCAGAAACAGACTCCATGAGGGTGGTATGAGGGCCCGACGTCCACAGGTGGGGGTTGTGCTTACAGCCCAACACCGTGCAGGATGTTTGGCATTTGCCAGAGAACACCAAGATTGGCAAATTTGCCACTGGCGCCCTGTACTCTTCACAGATGAAAGCAGGTTCACACTGAGCACGTGACAGATGTGACAGAGTCTGGAGACGCCGTGGAAAACGTTCTGCTGCCTGCAACATCCTCCAGCATGACCGGTTTGGCGGTGGGTCAGTCATGGTGGCATTTCTTTGGGGGGCCGCACAGCCCTCCATGTAGCCTGACTGCCATTAGGTACCGAGATGAGATCCTCAGACCCCTTGTGAGACCATATGCTGGTGCGGTTGGTCCTGGGTTCCTCCTAATGCAAGACAATGCTAGACCTCATGTGGCTGGATTGTGTCAGCAGTGCCTGCAAGAGGAAGGCATTGATGCTATGGACTGGCCCGCCCGTTACCCAGACCTGAATCCAATTGAGCACATCTGGGACATCATGTCTTTCTCCATCCACCAATACCACGTTGCACCACAGACTGTCCAGGACTTGGCGGATGCTTTAGTCCAGGTCTGGGAGGAGATCCCTTAGGAGACCATCCGCCACCTCTTTAGGAGCATGCCCAGGCGTTTTCGGGAGGTCATACAGGCACGTGGAGGCCACACACACTACTGAGCCTCATTTTGACTTGTTTTAAGGACATTACATCAAAGTTGGATCAGTCTGTAGTGTGGTTTTCCACTTTAATTTTGAGTGTGACTCCAAATCCAGACCTCCATGGGTTGCTAAATTTGATTTCCATTGATCATTTTTGTGTGATTTTGTTGTAAGCACATTCAACTATGTGAAGAAAAAAGTATTTATAAGAATAAGAATATTTAGTGTTCCCCTTATTTTTTTGAGCAGTGTGTATATATATAAATACACAGTATGTCACAAAAGTGAGTACACCCCTCACATTTTGTAAATATTTGAGTATATCTTGTCATGTGACAACACTGAAGAAATGACACTTTGCTACAATATAAAGTATTGAGTGTACAGCTTGTATAACAGTGTAAATTTGCTGTCCCCTCAAAATAACTCAACACACAGCCATTAATGTCTAAACCGCTGGCAACTAAAGTGAGTACACCCCTAAGTGAAAATGTCCAAAGCGTCAATATTTTGTGTGGCCACCTTCATTTCCCAGCACGTCCTTAACCCTCTTGGGCATGGAGTTCACCAGAGCTTCACAGGTTGCCACTGGAGTCCACTTCCACTCCTCCATGACGACATCACGGAGCTGGTGGATGTTATAGACCTTGCACTCCTCCACCTTCCGTTTGAGGATGCCCCACAGATGCTCAATAGGGTTTAGGTCTGGAGACATGCTTGGCCAGTCCATCACCTTTACCCTCAGCTTCTTTAGCAAGGCAGTGGCCGTCTTGGAGGTGTGTTTGGGGTCGTTATCATGTTGGAATACTGCCCTGCGGCCCAGTCTCCGAAGGGAGGGGATCATGCTCTGCTTCAGTATGTCACAGTACATGTTGGCATTCATGGTACTGATGTAAAAAATACATGGGGGATTAGAAGAGATGCAGACAAGTCGAAATGTTGGACACACCTGCAATTTAAAAAAAATATTTTCTACATTGTATAATAATAGTGAAGGCATCAAAACTATGAAATAACACTTACGACAATTACATTTAGGGAAGCTACAATCTATCTGCAAAATATGTGAAGCTGATCTAAACCCCCCCCCAAAAGGTAAATAGGCTCTGACAGTGGAGCATGTTGGTTGTTTAGAACCCAGTGGCTGATCTGTCCTCCACTACCACCAAGATCCTATAAATTACCATATTATATATAGTTTCAAGTTTTTTAGAATATGTCATTTATGCTATGCATAAACACTGACGTGTGATGGTATGAACCAATCTGTCCAAAGCACATCATTACCTCTTCAGTCCAAATAGGATCATTTCTAATAGATCATGGTCTTGAGACATTCACCAGTGTTGGGATTTAATTACAAACCCAGACAGTGATTTTGAGGAGAGCCGTAGGGGTAGATCTAAGACTTTGCACAGAGAAAACCAATCAACTTTGTAAAGAATCTATTAAGAAGCCTATGGGTGTGTCCCAATGGCACCCTATTCCCTTTATAGTGCACGACTTTTTACCATTATTTCATCTCTGCTCAGGCAGTAGTAGCCAGACAACCATGTAACACTATCTCTGTAGCCTGTGATCATTGGGTTACCACAGCTGCAGAGCGGTCTGACGAAATCACTATTTCAGTAGTTCTTCAAAGTAGATAAGGCATACTTTCAAGACTGCTACAACTATCAATCGGGTAGTTAGAGCTATACTTCCCTAACGGTCTCTATCCCTCAGTCTGTGTTGTGTGCGTTCCTCTCTCATGCAGTCTGTGTGCAGAGTCGGGAAGAATAGGTGCAATGGATTCTGGTCATTGTAGTTAATTACATTTTCTGCGCTGAGCTAGGTTGAATATTTGCTCCCTACAGCTTCCCACAGTTCGTTCTTGATTTGATGTCTCTCTTGCTTGATATTATTTCTCTCTAGATTAAAATAAAAAAAATACATTTAGGTAATTGAATGTCATGGGTAGCTGTCACTACAGAGTGAATAGAACTGAAATGTGGAGACTCCAGTTGAGCATAGATGTTGTGCTGTTGAAACTCTGACCCAGACAGAGTCTGAGAGACAAGAGTTACACAAAAAAAAAACACAGCAGGAAGAAGGTATAGGCTCTAAAGCAAAAGTGTATCGTACCCCCCATAAAAAGTCCCTGTTAGACGCTGCCTAATTTCATCAAAGTGGAACGTGCCTGGCTACTATGCTCTTAGATAGAAAGGTGCTATCTAGAACCTAAAAGGGTTATTTGTCTGTCCATATAGGAGAACCCTTTAAAGAACCCTTTTTAGTTCCAAGTAGAACCCTTTTGGATTTATGTAGAACCCTTTCCACAGAGGGTTTCCTATGGGGACAGCCGAAGAACCCTTATGGAAAACTTTTTTCTTAGAGTGTAGCGAAAGTGGAGCAGGCACTTCCTAACGATCAGCAGCGACAAGACAGACAACAAAAAAAGAGAGAGAAAAGAAAGAGGAGCAAGACAACAGACACCCACGAAACCTGTCGGCCCATGCCTCACTCCACACACCGCCAACAACTCTCCTCTCCACACAGAGGTGTAATAAAACAGAACCCATTTAACAGAGGAGACAATTAAAATGATTAAAGTCCATGTGTCGCCAAAGAAAGTCCAACAGACTACATCAAGAGAAGATGACCTGGAGAACAAATAAAAAGGGAAAAATAAAGATGAAAGCGAAAAACAGACGACACAGACGGCTAGTTTACAGATCAACAACCGCAGGACATTGGTGGCACCTTAATTGGGGATGACGGGCTCATGGTAATGGCTGGAGCGGAATCCGTGGAATGGTATCAAATACATCAAACACATGGTTTGATGCCTTTCCATTTCCCAATTCAGGCATTATTATGAGCCGTCCTCCCTCCCCTCAGCTGCCTCCACTGTCAGCAATGTTGGAAAAAGTCACGTCTAGGTGGTAAACATGTTGCTGTAGGTTTCGTGAAAAGACAAGCCCTGTGCTGTGGGCATAGCTTGTGTCTGTCGAGATGTCTCTATGCCAGTCTCATTTCGCAGCCTGCTCCAGATCTGTTCCACACACACCGTCTCTCATCACCTTGTCCTGAGATGAATGAGATCGCCACTGTCTTCAATCATTTTAATCACTCCATTGGAAAATGCCTCGTTCACGGCTATCATTCTGCACTGCCTCTAGGCTATTGTGCGCACAAATACCCGCACACACACACACCAGCAAACGACCCGGTTCTTTCACTCTCCGAATGCCTGAGAAATGTGAGAAACAGTTAACAGATGGCTGATGATTTACGAAAGCGTTACTAATTTTGACTCCTCTGCCCTTTCCAAGAGTGAGCCTACTTTGGAATGTAGGTTTAGCATCTGTTTTCTAATGCCTGGCAATGGGAACACACACACACACACACACACACACACACACACAGTTACTCTCAGCTAGGAGCAGCATGATGTAAACTTCATTGGGGAAACATATACTGAAAATATAACCACAACATGTAGTGTTTGTTTCCAGGTTTCATGAGCTGAAATAAAATAACATGGGAAAAAGGTTCCATAGACACAAAAATATTTTTCTCAACAAGAAAAATTTCACAAATATTTTTACATCCCTGTTTGTGAACATTTTATCCTTTGCCAAGATAATCCATCCACTTGACAGGTGTGGCATATAAAGAGGCTGATTAAAGAGCATGATCATTACACAGATGCACCTTGTGCTAGGGACAATAAAAGGCCAGGTTTTGTCACACAACACAATACCACAGCAATTGGCATGCTGACTGCAGGAATGTCCAACAGAGCTGTTGCTAGAGAATGTAATGTTAATTTCTCTACCATAAGCCGCCTCCAACGTTGTTTTAGAAAATTTGGCAGTACGTCCAACCGGCCTCACAAACGCAGACCACGTGTAACCATGCCAGCCCAGGACCACCACATCTGGCCTCTTCACCTGCGGGATTGTCTGAGGATAATTTTTGTCTATAATAGATCCCTTTCGTGGGGAAAAACTAATTCTGATTGGCTGGGCCTTGCTCCCCAGTGGGTGAGCTTCAAATGGGTGGGCCTATGCCCTCCCAGGCCAACCCGTGGCTGCGTCCCTGCCCAGTCATGTGAAATCCATTGATTAGGGTCTAATGATTTATTTAAATTGACAGATTTTCTTATATGGACTGTAACTCAGCAAAATCTTAGAAATTGTTGCATGTTGTGTTTATAATTTTGTCCATTATAGTTACTCTGGTAGAACTTTAATAGTTAATGTTTGAACTATTTGTAGTGGCGCCTTGTATGTAGGAGTAACGGTGCAGATAGATGGATTTGACCTACTTGTATGGAAGCTATGTATGGAGAGGGGTTGCATCTCAAATAGCACCCTATTCCCTATTTAGTGCACTACTTTGACCAGGGCTCTGGTCATAGTAGTGCATTATATAGGGAATAGGGTGCCGTTCGGAGCGCAGGCTATGACATGACCCGGATGAGGCATATTCCAACCAAACATAAAAATAATGACATAGAATTCCCACAGCACACATATTGCAAGGTATCACCACCATACAGCATCTGCAGAGTCCTGAGGGACTGACAACAACCTGCATGGAGGTACAAGCTACTAGAATGTGGCTTTATTGAATGCTGCTGTGTGTAAGAGACGTTGCTGGCGCATCGAGTGTTGGAGTGACAGTGAGAGCCGTCATGTCTCTCTGGTCATGTCCCTGCCTCGCAGTCACACCCCTTGATGTGATGCGTTTCGCACCTGTGTCCGCTCTGTGGCGTGTGACATCAGGCCGCAGCCGGCCGGCCGGTGTCCCCTCCCTGTCAAACGCCTTGTTGAAAGCTAATTAAAGTGGGAGTTTGACAAAGCGTACAGTGTTTTTAAGAGAACCGGCATTGAGCCCTGTTTTCTAAGATGGCCGCCACTCATTGACAGGCCTGTTGGAGGTGAGAGGAACTTAGCACCGTAGGTGTGTGAGAAATTAGGTGTGTGTGTTAAGAGACTGCAAGAGGGGGGGAAGAGGGAGAGCGAAAGACAGAGACAAAGAATGGGGAGAGCTAAAAAGGAGGAACAAATTAATGTAATTTCTAATACATGTACATGCTCCTCTCTTTCTCTCTCAATACCCTGGAGGTCCCCACCAAATGCTCCTAGACACTAGGTTGGGAAGGGGGGGGATCCATATCCAGAACGTCAATTCAAGGTCATTGTCGGCCAAGGCAGCCGCACCGCCTCACACATGCTCTGATGCTGTCAAATGACAGGGCTTAGGCTGGCTGTCGGGCGTGTGTGTTGTTAAGGACAGCCCGTTGCTGTCGCTGCAGCCTGCGTGGCCATCTCCACAGCCCGGGCAAAACCCTGCTCATCTCATGTAATCATGTTTATGGAGGAGCCTGGGTCAACACAGCACCACGAGCCCATCTGGAGGTCACAACTCTTCACCACTGTCTTTAATTGAGAGCTAATGGTCAATTAAATTCAGCCAGGAAGACTATTGCTATGTAGATCAGCATTATAGATCACCATTGCACTATTTCAACACCGTGAATCTGTAACCAGGCTTCTGTTATAACAGAGGTTTCATTCACAATGCAGTACTAAACATAGAAACACAAACAACACCAGAGGAGAAAAGTATTCAGTGTTGCTCTGATTGTAGCTGTGATAACACTGTTGAAGGAGATCATGACCACCAAGTGAGTCTTGCCCACTCTGGAGAGATGTATTGTGCTTGGCACTGTGCACTAAGTAACTATAAGACCAGCCACGTCGATGCCTGTGTAGAATACGATATAAAGCAATAACAAATTCAAGTCAAGCAGTAACTGTGATTGTCCTAAACCTATCGAGCGACACGAGGGAACAGGAGCAGTTGCATTGATCACAGGCTAATGATGGAGCAGACAATTATTGCCCTAGCGTATTTATAGACCCAGGGAGAAAGGTTCAGAGAGACACACTACAAGTTACCCTCCTCTTCCTGTTTGTTTGACCAGTTCAGTTCAATCACTTTACTTAGAGTCAAAGTGTTCACAATACAAAGGCCCTCCGAACCAAAGGGGTAGGGAAATGAGTCAGCTAGCTAACCTTCGTAAGTATTCTAAAATACCTTTGAATTAAAATAATTCATGCTAAAAGATAAGCTTGAAATGGGAGTGGTGCAACTGACTCTATACTCCTAACAATCCATAATTAAATTTCACTTTCCTAATCAACCACACAATCAAGAGCTATAGCTCAGTGTTTATTAAAGTTATTGATTCCGGTTTGTAATAAACCTCTCCAGAATGGTGAACTGAATGCTAAGATGTCTCTCTACCCTGGGGTGAGCATCTACAACACTGGGCTCTCTACCCTGGGGTGAGCATCTACAACACTGTACCATGTGTTTGTTGTTTGTGACAAGACAACAAATAAGACAACTGACCTTTCCTGAGATTGATTTGAGATTGGGTGATGCTTTGATGACGTTAAGCTCTTCCTACCACAATTAATGACGGCCAATCAAAACTGTCTATATATCACGAATGACATAGCAAATATAGCAATAGCAAATATAGCAATAAGTCAGCTTTACCGTAGAAACACGTTGATGACAAGGACTGGGACGTGGGACTTAAGGGTACCTGTGCACAACATGTCACTGGGTTAAAGAATGCTACTTTTCACCTGATATACTGTGTCAGTACTGACAACTCTGTCTTGGGGGTTGACTGACAGTGGAAAAACAAACAAACCATTTGAAATGCGTAGGCAAGAAAACAAAGGCTGTCAAAGAGAAAGAGAGCTGGGGGGGGGGGGGGGGGGTAGAGGAGAGGGGGAGGAAAAAGTTATCCCTCTCCATGAGTCTGTCCTGGAGACACACCATCGTGCTGACTTCCCCCACGGCACACTCTGACAGGATAAGGCGGCGGGCACTGCCTCCTGTTGCCGCTTTCCTCCCTCTGCGTGATTGATGAGCCTCATTTTGCCAATTAATGGAAGACACCCCCGTTGATTACCATCAGATTGCCGTTTGTAACTGTTAGTGTTCCTGGCTGTCACAGATTCATTTTAATTAGAAAGCTCAATTTTGATCTGACATTTTTTTTTGTCATCTCTCATGTCGACTTTGATAAGCCGGGGCTCTGAACGTACTGTATGTAACCTGGGTGTCGTTCAGCAGGGTTCCATTTTGGGAATGATGCAGTTAGAAAAGTCATGAAATCCTTGACTCTTCATGTCAGAAGAGCGGCGTCTGTTGTAGCTACATAGTACCTTTCTATCTGAATGTCTCACAACATGTCCTACTGAATGCACTTGGCTTGGCTTTGGCTCGGTTGTCTCTGCTCTTTCATAATTGCATTCATCCAGAAGCGGGGTAAGACAGGTGAAGACCAAATCCTGTCTTAGGAGTCAAGTCTGAAATTGACAACATATCTCACAATCAATTAGTAACTTGGTGGTAATTAGTAGACTTGATTTGCATAATGAACCTCCTAATTGGTTTAAAGCATGCAAACGCACTCAATAAATCTGGCTAATAGTATGCCAATGCACATATATGAATAGGCAGGAAGGGAGACGACAACCTGGAGCCATATGTGGATTGTGGAGACACTGATCCTACAGCGCTGTCAGGATCAGAAGACTGAGAGTCACGGATAGCAGAAGAACGTTAGGCTACAACTGGCTATAACGGAGCCAAGGCAGAAATCAGAACGGGCTAGTATTCCCTAGACACTTTCAGCAGGAAAATAATAACATAAACATATGTGGGGAAATGTTTGGGTATTCATTCGATTTACATTTTACTGCAGGCTTTCATCTAGGCAGCTACAGGGACACGACTAATGATACACAGGGCCTTTTAATCAAGGAGCCCTCCCCTGTGCTTTGGGCCCTGCCCAGTGGTACTTATTTGCAATAAAGCACAATAAATGGCGCCGCTGGTGAATATATCGCTGTCTGCCGTGGAATAAATGTTCAGCCATCTCCTCTGTATATCACCCACCAGCGTTAAGTACACTTCCACTTCTCATTTTACACATAACCGGTGCATCAGCAGAGGTATTAGCTGGTTATCATCATTTACGGAAGTGAGTTGTAACAATGCATAATGACATGTTGAAGTTACACTGCCATTCAACGTGCCATTTGTTTATCGTCAGTTTCCTGAGACACATTCCCAGCCGTTAAACCTAGCATACATCTCAAATTCTCAACTGACGGGGTGTCATGTGCTGAAACAAACAGTAACAAACAATGTCTCACTTCAAGAAGACAAACACTGCCAATCGAGGTTTCCCCTCCCCATTAGCAGTTGATAGAATAATTTGCCTACAATGGTGCCAATTCAATAGAGAAGGGGTACGGAATTTCATTAAACATCAAATGAAAGTGAAATTATGAGGCATGACCGTGCGAGAGTGGGAAGGCTGAGAGCGAGAGAGACAGAGAGTGAGAAAGAGATGAGTTAGTGTCTCTACAGAAGGATTAGTACTGCAGCAACAAGTGCTGAGGGGCTTTGCATCAAACCCAGGAGCCCATGACAAATGGGTCCGACTGTGCTCTGTCTATTGCCCAGCGTGAAGACCTTTTGGGGGTGGGGGGTAATGAGGTGCAGACTGGCTGGCTACTTGGTATCAGGTAATGTGTAAATACCAAATATAGTCAGGTACAAAAATACAACTTATCTAGTTCAACCCTTGACCATGTAGGACAGACATGCATTTCCAATCCCGCTCGACGACATCCAGCTGTTTGTGTGAGGCATCCTAGGACATGGTAGGGCCATACGGGATGGGATCCCTATGGAGAAGCGCCAGGCTTGGAGGTCTATCCCTCCGGGACCCCCGACTGGCAGGCAGGGAACTGAGGCTTGATCAGAGGGTATATGACAGGGGAGTCACCCAGGAGGAAGGAGAGGTTAAACCTGGGTCAGTCTACTGGAGCCTTACCCCCCATCCCTCCACCCCTTTCTCTGGCTCTGAATCCATCCCTAGGGAGCCAGAAGGCCAGGCAGCCTGTCAGCCAACTCTACTGACTAATGGACCTGCCACATCAGCCCCGGTGTCGCAGCCTAACAAGACACTGATTGGAGAATTTCTGGGGAATTCACTCGCATAATGACACGGCACATTGAGACGTCCTGGCGTCTGGGGCCGTGAAGGCAGGCAGCTAACAAGGAGACTCATCTAAGGAGTGACAAAATAGGGTTGGCTGTTGATAATAAGAGAAACATGTGTCCTCTATGTGAATGTGTCAGTTCGGTTGGAGTGGAATACACTGTGGACGTGTGTGTGTGTGTGTGTGTGTGTGTGTGTGTGTGTGTGTGTGTGTGCGTGCGTGTAATGTGTGATATGTGTGTGTGATATGTGATGTGTGTGTGAGTGAATGAATGAACTTCACCCATCCACCTACGGAAACTAAGAAAGTAACTTAGAAAGACTATAGAAAAACAGTTCTTAGAAAAACATCAGTATCTGAGTGAGTTTCCTATAACACTGAGATTAATTGCATTGATCCTGACAATAAGATTGTAACATTGTTTAACGGGTCTTGGTAGAACTATGAGTATGATAGCTACAGGTGATTTTTATTTAAAGTTCAAAGTGCATTTGTGATTCGTGTAGAATATACTTTATGTCCAAATGTACATTTTATCAACTCAATGTGTGGCTGAGTTCAGTTCTAAACTCTAAACCCCTCCCACCGCAAATAATTAAGACACCGTTACATTCATTCTCAATGGGAAATAATGCTGTGTTAAATACCATTCTAATCACTACAATACAAAATACAGCTGTCAACTCCCCAATTCATGGGTGTTTATTGTTGGGTGGCATTGTTAGTCAAAATGGGATTTGAAGAAGCAGTTATCGAGCTTCCCTTCTCTCATTCAGACACGTATCCTCCACCAAGCCACACACCAATGCAATCCAAGATTTTACTTGCTATATTGTATTTACTTTGCCATCATGGCCTTTTTTGCCTTTACCTCCCTTCTCACCTCACATTGTATATAGACTTGTTTATACTGCATTATTGACTGTATGTTTGTTTTTACTCCATGTGTAACTCTGTGTCGTTTTATCTGTCGAACTGCTTTGCTTTATCTTGGCCAGGTCGCAATTGTAAATGAGAACTTGTTCTCAACTTGCCTACCTGGTTAAATAAAGGTAAAATAAATAAATAAATAAAAAGATAATTGTTAAATTAGCATTATGAAAAATCATAATACACAAAACACATTTCCAAGTAAACATCAATGGACGACGGCAACAATCACACGCACAAGCTAATCCCTTTAGTGTTTCCCTGCCCCTCTTTATGACGATCATTATTAGAATGCAATTATTCTTGCCATTTTTGGCAGATGTTGTTCATTCGATCGACACTTATTAAAGCTTTTTATGTAACTTTTTGGGCGACCCGACCAAATGTACACAGAAAAGTGAGTTATAGTTATGTAATTCTCATTGAAAGCAGGTCTAAGAAGCGGTAGATTTGTTTTATATGCACTGTTTCTATGCTTCCCGTTCTTAAGTTTTGTTTTTGCTTATTTGACATTCGGTTTAGTACACCAGCTTCAAACGGCTGAAAATACAATATTTTTGGTTATGGAAAACATATTTCACAGCAGTTTAGATGGTCAAACGATTCTCGACACTATACTTGCTTGTTTTGTCACATACTATGAAATTAGACGAACTATTAGAATTTTAACAACCAGGAAATGACTTAAAGTTGCTTAATTAAAACCGTCTCTATAGTGTCTATGTTGAGACAATACTAAGTACAGACACTAGACTACCAGTAACCGATATCCACAGGAGGGGTAACGAGATATGTTTTTTTGTTTGTTAACTGTCATTTTTTCCCACTCTTCTAATTATTTACTTTGGTTTGAGTTTCTGCTTAATTAAAAAGCTCCAGCGCTTATCTGTGCTGCAAGTATGAATTAATTGGCCACAACATTTACAGTGAATTTCATTAATAAAGGAGAGTGCTTACAGAAAGAGACCGATGGTGAGGTAAACATTGAACTGAAAATGCCACCACAATCTGTTGACCTGGTTTCCTTCTATGAGGAAGTACAAACGTCAACAAATTAGCCGGATTATAAGGACGTATTACATTTTGGTAATGAAACACATTAGATCTAATTATCATACATAATGGCAAAGGTATATTTGTCAAGTTTCCATCTCGACAGCGGAGCTAAATCTTTACAGTTGACTTACCCATGAGGTAATTTAATACCAGTCATCCTTTGTTTACGAATTAGTACGAATTTAAGCAACAACAACATCTTAGTTATAAAAGTGAGTATAGCTCCCAGTTCATCAATAGCACTCTTAGCTATAAAAGGAAATGCATCTAGCGGTGGTATATTAGACTGTAAGTGTCAACTGTTAATAATACAGAATGACCACTGGTGTTGTCTACTCTGAAAACCCAAAAACTCATTTGGCATTGAATTTAACTGAATTACTCCATTACAATACTTTTAGTGGTTCTCTTGGTTTGAAGTGGTAAAGGCCTGAGTCTGTGCCCTGATTGCAGTACTGGATATTGACTGCCCCCCCCCCCCCCAAAAAAAAACAACATATAACGTCCTTCCATAATGACACGCTGATGAACAACAGAGAGTGCTACCTGCGTAAATGCATCTGTCAATGCACAAGTCATGTGGGTGGTATGACGGTGTAGCCCTGGGGCCAGGGGAGCGAGAATCTGTGTTTGTGTGTGTAAGTGTGTGTGTGGGCTGAGTCTGTCTGGGGTTACTGAGTTAACGTTACACAGTCACACAATCTGTATGGCGTTGTGTGGGCGAGCAGTTTGCTGATGTCAACGTTGTGAACAGAGAGCCCCATGGTGGCATTGAAATTGCCATTTTACTGTATCTATGTAAATTTGAATGAGATCCTGAGGTCCATTGTCTTGCCCTTCATCTGCCGCCATCACCATGTTTCAGCATGACAATGCACAGCCCCATGTCGCAAGGATCTGCACACAATTTCTGGAAGCTGAAAATGTCACAGTTCTTCCATGGCCTGCATACTCACCAGACATGTCACCCATTGAGCATGTTCTGCTCTGGATTGGCGTGTACGACAGCATGTTGCAGTTTCTGCCAATATCCAGCAACTTTGTACAGCCATTGAAGAGGAGTGAGACAACATTCCACAGGCCACAATCAACAGCCTGACCAACTCCATGCGAAGTGTCACACCGCATGAGGCAAATGGTGGTCACACCAGATACTGACTGATTTTCTGATCCACACCCCTATATTTTTATTTTAAGGTACACTACCGGTCAAAAGTTTTAGAACACCTACTCATACAAGGGTTTTTCTTTATTTTTAATATGTTATACATTGTAGAGTAATAGCGAAGACATCAAAACTATGAAATAACACATATCGAATCATGTACTAACCAAAAAAGTGTTAAATATAAATATATTTTATATTTGAGATTCGTTAAAATAGCCCCTCTTTGTCTTGATGACAGCTTTGCAAACTCCTGGCACCCTCTAAACCAGCTTCATGAGGTAGTCACCTGGAATGCATTTCAATTAACAGGTGTGCCTTGTTAAGTTAATTTGTAGAATGTCTTTCCTTCTTAACGTGTTTGAGCCAACCAGTTGTATTGTGACAAGGTAGGGAGGGTATACAGAAGATAGTCTTTTACCAAATAGGGCTAAGTCCATATTATGGCAAGAACAGCGAAAGAAAGTAAGCAAAGAAAAACAACAGTCCATCATTAATTAATGTCAGTCAATGCGGAACATTTCAAGAACTTTGAAAGTTTCTTCAAGTGCAGTCGCAAAAACCATCAAGCGCTATGATGAAACTGGCTCTCATGAGGACCGCCAAAGGAAAGGGAGACCTAAAGTTACCTCTGGAGCAGAGGATACGTTTATTAGAGTTACCAGCTCCAGAAATTGCAGCCCAAATAAATGCTTTCCAGAGTTCAAGCGACAGACATCTCAACATCAACTGTTCAGAGGAGACTGTGTGAATCAGGCCTTCATGGGAAAATTGCAGCAAAGAAACCACTGCTAAAGGACACCAATAAGAAGAAGAGACTTGCTTGGGCCATGAAGCACAAGCAATGGACATTAGACCAGTGGAAAGTTGTCCTCTGGTCTGGAGTTCAAATTGGAGACTTTTGGTTCCAACTGCGGAGTCTTTGTGAGATGTGGTGTGGGTGAACGGATGATCTCCGCATGTGTATTTCCCACCGTAAAGCATGGAGGAGGAGGTGTGATGGTGTGGGGGTGCTGGTGATATTGTCTGTGATTTATTTAGAATTCAAGGCACACTTAACCAGCATGGCTACCACAGATTTCTGCAGCGATACGCCATCCCATCTGGTTTGGGTTTAGTGGGACTATCAATTGTTTTTCAACAGGACAGTGACCCAACACACCTCCAGGCTGTGTAAAGGCTATTTGACGAAGAAGGAGAGTGATAGAGTGCTGCATCAGATGACCTGACCGACACAATCGCACAACGTGAAACCAAATTGAAATGGTTTGGGATGAGTTGGACCGCAGAGTGAAGGGAAAGCAACCAACAAGTGCTCAGTATATGTGGGAACTCCAAGCCTGTTTGAAAAGCATTCCAGGTGAAGCTGGTTGAGAGAATGCCAAGAATGTGCAAAGCAGTCATCAAGACAAAGGGTGGATATTTGAATCTGAAATATAAAATATATTTTGATTTGTTTAACACTTATTTGGTTACTACACGATTCCATATGTGTTATTTCATAGTTTTGATGTCTTCACTATTATTCTACAATATGTAAAAATAAAGAAAAGTTATTTTAGTGAGTAGGTGTTCTAAAAATGTTGACCAGTAGTGTATATGTGACCAAACAGATGCATATATGCATATATGTATGTATGTATGTATGTATGTATGTATGTATGTATGTATGTATGTATGTATGTATGTATGTATGTATGTATGTATGTATGTATGTATGTATGTATGTATGTATGTATGTATATATATATATATATATATATATATGGTTAAGTGTGCCTTGAGATATATATATATATATATATATATCCCAGTCATGTGAAATCCATAGATTAGGGCCAAATGACTATTTCAATTGACTGATTTCTATACATGAACTGTACCTCAGTAACATCTTAGAAATTTTTTGCATGTTGCGTTTATATTTTTGTTTGGTGTATATAGAAAGCAGGTGCTTCCACACAAGTCTGGTTCCTGATGTAATTAAGTAATTAACATCCCATCATGCTTAGGGTCATGTATAAAATGCTGGGCAGGCCATTATTTTCGCTACCATGGCTAAGCTCCCATAGGATGACAATGCCATCATCATCAAGGCACGATTGGTCACTGAATGGTTTGATAAGCATACAAATTTGGTAAATCATATGCCTTGGCCATCTCAGTCACCAGATCTCAACCCATTTGAACACTTACGGGAGATTCTGGAGCCTGAGACAGCATTGTCCACCACCATCAACAAAACATCAAATTATGGAATTTTTTGTGGAATAATGTTGCTGCATCCCTCTAATTGAGTTCTAGACTTTATTTTTGCAGTTGCATCCCTCCAATATATGGTTGTAGGTATAATATGAGGGAGGTAATACATTAATTAATTTCCTGTCTTTATGCGTATATAACATTCTATGATGGGAAGACAACGCAATTCATCTGTTCGCATGTTCTGCTATTTAAATCAGTTGGCAAAAGAACACATTAAACACTATTATACTTGTGAGGAGTAACTGTAGCCAAGAAGTGATAGTTATAGCTGTAAACTTAATTCTATACAGCGCATAGCTAATGTATTGAGTTATCCCCCCACGTGACCAGAGCACAGCTACAGTTCTTAATGTGTCAGGGGGCTTTAAAAATGACACCAGTTGATTTCAACTTCTCGGGTCCCTAGGAAGCCGAAAGGTTAAGCTAACTATCAGAGGGCTGAATTATTGAGTCGAGTACCGCGGCGGGAGATCTATTAAGACAGAGGCCGCCTATCCATCAACGCCTATCCATCAACGCTCGGTCCGGCATCTCATCGTCCCGGCGACCCATCTATCTCCCATTAACAGGCCAGTATCCACGCTATCCACAGTCCCTATAGGCTGTCCCTTCCCCAGGGTCCTATTTCGTCATATCCACCAGTCATAGATCTGTACTGGGGTCTGGGATCACCCAAGCCCCTCCAGTGAATTAGGGGCCCCCAGGGGCCAATGCCTCTATTTCCAGCCTTAGTGGGCTCTCCTAAATCTGATAGATAGAGATCACTAAACTGCTGAACAAACACCCTATTCAGTCATTTGCATACATTACAGTAATGGAAGGAGAAAAATGTTTCAATAAAGCTAAATGAAGTACCTCTGCTGGGCTGTTTGTGATGCCAACAAGTATAAGGAATGGGTTCAGGCTGTCTTCTTTAGTAGATAACGACTGTAGATATGAACTGGTATATGTAGCAGTTTGAAAGCTGACTCCGGCAAGTGAATTAATTTATTTGAGGAATTCATTATGCCTTCCGAAAGTATTCAGACCCCTTGACTTCTTCCGCATTTTGTTAGGTTACAGCCTTATTCTCATCAATCTACACTCAATAATCCATATTGACTATGCAAAAACAGGTTTTTAAACATTTTTGCTCATAGAAAATAAATAAATACCACATTTACATAAGTATTCAGACCCTTTACTCAGTACTTTGAAGCACCTTTGGCAGCAATTACAGCCTCAAGTCTTCTTGGGTTTGACGCTACAAGCTTGGCACACCTGTATTTGGGGAGTTTCTCACATTCTTCTCTGCAGATCCTCTCAAGCTCTGTCAGGTTGGATGGGGAGCGTGGCTGCACAGCTATTTTCAGGTCTCTCCAGAGATGTTCGATCGGGTTCAACTCCGGGACCATTGCTGAGCCACTCAAGGATATTCAGAGACTTGTCCCGAAGCCACTTCTGCGATGTATTGGCCGTGTGCTCAGGGTTGCTGTCCTGTCGGAAGGTGACCCTTCGCCCCAGTCTGAGGTCCTCAGTGCTCTGGAGCAGGTTTTCATCAAGGATCTCTGTCCTTTGCTTCGTTCATCTTTGCCTCGATCCTGACTAGTCTCCAAGTCCCTACCTCTGAAAAACATCACCACAGCATGATGCTCCCACCACCATGCCCTGGATGGATGGTGCCAGGTTCCCTCCAGATGTGATGCTTGGCATTAAAATAGTTAAATCTTGGTTTCATCAGACCAGAGAATCTTTTTGGCAAACTCCAAGTGGGCTGTCTGGTACCTTTTACTGAGGAGTGGCGTCCGTATGGCCACTCTACCATAAAGGCCTGATTGGTGGAGTGCTGCAGAGATGGTTGTCCTTCTGGAAGGTTCCCCCATCGCCACAAAGGAACTCTGGAGCTTCTCCCCCGATTGTTCAGTTTGGCCGGGCTGCCAGCTCTAGGAACAGTCTTGGTGATTCCAAACTTCTTCTATTTAAGAATGATGGACGACCACTATGCTCTTGGGAACCTTCAATGCCGCAGACATTTTCTGGTACCCTTCCCCAGATCTCTGCTTCAATACAATCCTGTCTCGGAGCTCTACAGACAATTCCTTCGACCTCATGGCTTGGTTTTTCCTCTGACATGCACTGCCAACTGTGGGACCTTATATAGATAGGTGTGTGCCTTTCCAAATCATGTCCAATCAATTTAATTTATCACAGGTGGACTCCAATCAAGTTGTAGAAACATCAAGGATGATCAATGGAAACCTGAGCTCATTTCTGTTTTTATTTTTTCATACAGTTAAAAAAATGTTGAAAAACCTGTTTTAGCTTTGTCATTGTGGGGTATTGTGTGTTGATTGTTGAGTAAAAAAAAAAGTTAATCCATTGTAGAATAAGGCTGTAACATGAAAAAATCAAGGGGTCTGAATACTTTCCAAAGGCACTACATATATAGACATTCTAATTGAAATTGCAAGAAGTCATTTTGAGTTCTAGCTCATAAAAGGCATCACCAAGCCATCTTCAATTAATTAGAAACATTTAACATAATTGTATTCATTATAAAGACCTGAAGAGGTAATAAAAGTTGTGCTGTTTTAAGACATTTATTGTTACCTTTTAAAACCTAACTAGGAAACAAATAGTCTGGCTGACGCGCAACCCACGTGACTACACAGTGAGCTGTGTATCAAGGACGTAGAGAGACTGGTGTAAGCAAGACTAGGCAACACCTGCAGGTCTTCAAAAAAAGGCCAAAGAGACTCTGTCAAACACACACTCGCAATACCCAATGTGTTGTTGTTTGAATCCCAGATTGCCCCTATACTAAGGGAGGCATCAGAAACGCTCCAGTGTAGATATCAAAACAAGGCCAGCTGCTTTGGGGGAATGTAGCAGCACCCGAAACATGATGGTGTTCTCTTAATTTAAACAGAACTAAGTTCTGCTGTACCCCACACTCAGCCACTGGGTTGTTTACCATTCACTGCTCTCTCTCACACACACACACACACACACACACACACACACACACACACACACACACACACACACACACACACACACACACACTTCCTCATTCATCAATGTGCTCTACAGTGAAAACTTTTTACAGGGTTGCTCAACCATCAAATGCATGACTTTAGCTGCTGCTTTCGTTGTTGTTGTTTCATCTGTCATGTTTCCAGGCATCAGCGTCCTTTAATCCCAGTAGGAAGTTTAAAAAGGTATGTCAGACTTATCTTTACAAAAGGAAATGTCAAACCAAAAACATATGGCAGGGAATATTTCAAACTGTCAGTTTCACACACCCTAAACTGTGTTACACCGATTACGGTTATCTAAGCCAAAGGCAAAATAAAATATAGCACTAAAAACCTGGGAAAATCAAGCATTGTCTCTTTCATCTCTTTATCTAATATATTTTCACTTCCCTCTGTTACCTTTGGGCACAACTATAGTTCTGATACATGTACGCACACACACTCCAACACATTATTATTATTTAGTTGTACTGTTTTGTGTGTGTCTCAAATATTATATACAGTATGTCTGTAAAGTCTTCTTCGTTATGTGTCGGACCCAAGGAAGACTCGCTGTCAAATCATAATCAAAAGAGCACAGGAAAATAATGTTCAGCTTGTGAAAGATTTTCACAATGCTACTGGTCATGTTAACGTTCAAAGAGAAAAGAAGATAGTAGGATGATTCAAGGCAAAACCAACTTACATCCTTTCACAGTTCAACATCATCAATCAATCAAATCTATTCATAAAGCCAAAAGTGTTTATACAGAAACCATGCCTAAAACCCAAAACAGCAAGCAATGCAGCTGTAGAAGCACGAATGGTACGGAAAAAGCTGAAGGGGCGTGAATCATTCAACACATCTGAAGAAGTGTGTTCAGAGTGGATGCTACAGTACAAAGAAATTCAAGTCCGAACACACAGCATATTTTATTTAGAAAACTTGCGGATTACCCTTGATGCCTAATCATGTGAATTGATTCGAGCAGGGTCACAGAAGAGCCATGTTTACCAAACACCTTGTTATTTTGACTAGCAGATGAACTGCATTACTTCATTACCAAGAAAAAGGTCACACGCAGGTCAAACCCACTCTAGTGAGTGAGAGAAAGAGAGGTGATTGCTAACGGGGAGAGACAGAGACACAGAGAGAGGTGATTGCTGATGGGGAGAGACAGAGACACAGAGAGAGGTGATTGCTGATGGGGAGAGACAGAGACACAGAGAGAGGTGATTGCTAATGGTGAGAGACAGAGACACGGAGAGAGGTGTTTACTAACGGGGAGAGACAGAGACACAGAGAGAGCTGATTGCTAACAGGGAGAGACAGAGACACAGAGAGACTTGATTGCTGATGGAGAGAGACAGAGACACAGAGAGAGGTGATTGCTAACGAGGAGAGACAGACACAGAGAGAGGTGATTGCTAACAGGGAGAGACAGAGAGAGGTGATTGCTGACAGGGAGAGACAGAGACACAGAGAGAGGTGATTGCTGACGGGGAGAGACAGAGACACAGAGAGAGGTGATTGCTAACGAGGAGAGACAGAGACACAGAGAGCATGAGAGAAGTGATTGCGAACAGGGAGAGACAGAGACACAGGGAGAGGTGATTGCTGATGGGGAGAGACAGAGACACAGAGAGAGCTGATTACTAACGGGGAGAGACAGACACAGACAGCATGAGAGAGGTCTGATAGACACAAATACGCTCTCCACCTTACCACTTGAATCACCTCGACTCCCCTCATCGATCGCGGGCGCCATAAATGGACAGTAAAACAGCTCTTCTTTAGTAAGGTAAGAATGCCTACTCTTTCACGGGAGTGCAGCTGTGGAGCGAGTGCAGCTGTGTCACCCTTAAACTGGCTGAACACAGAGTGGAAGGAGGTTGGAAGGCTACAAAATGTAGGTAAGAAAATCATTTTAAAATGTTTTCCTCTCTTTGCTTTTTTCACAATGAGGCAGAAACTAAAATTGGTTCGGCCAAATACGACTGAGGCTCCATTTCGGCTCTGATGCCAGATCAGGTGAGATGGGGAAGTGGGGCATTTCCATTCACTGCCAGGCAGCTTCTCTCCCTCTCACTGTCTGGGGACACGATTCAGACAGTGAAGGGGAGCACTACTCCAGTATATATGCAGTTCTCCATTTCCACGGACATCCTCCGTGGAGCCCCAGAATCGATACAGACATCAGGGGCCCTGAGCTGCCTTTCCTGTCTTGGTTCAGAGCTGCAGGGGAGGTTTTTGCCGAAGCCTCTATTTTTAAAGATATAAAATGTACACAGATTAAGTGCCAATATTTGACTAGGAGCAGATTTCTGATGTGTTAGGCAGCTATTACTCTTATGTCAGCTAAAAGTTCAAAAAATAATAATTGCAAGCTAACAAAAAGTTCAAATTAAGTTTAAACACTTTTTTAAAGGGATTCTCTGGAAATTGTGTGTACTTTTTTGCCAGTAGTTTTGAAAGTAGCCCTCAAGGGGTCCCTGAAACTTGTGCAGAAATGTGCACCACTTTGCTCTCTCTCTCTGCTCTGGTCTGGTGTGGGTGCATCATGTGCAAGCTGTCACACATATAGCAAGGGGCTGAAGCTCATGGTCACATTTTTAAGGGGCTGGCCCATGTGAGGGCCAGCACAGCTTCCAGTACAACAGTTGCTTTCAAACTAAGGATTTGCTGCCTAATTTAGGCTAGAAAGTAACTATGGTCATAGATTATGCATGTATGAACTACACATTGACACATCCACCCCAAAGCGGGAGGTTTAAAAAATACTTAGTAGCAGCTAACGTTCCGGAACATGTCACATGCAAGTGTGAGTGTTGAACATATGAAATGTCTCCTGAATTACCCTTGAATGATTCTTGCTTTCCCTGAATAAATGTGGTAACTCAGACCTAGAGACAGGTAGCCTAGTGGTTAGAGCGTCAAGGTAAAAATCTGTAGTTCTGCCCCTGAACAAGGCAGTTAACCCACTGTTCCCCGGTAGGCCGTCATTGTAAATAAGAATTTGTTCTTAACTGACTTCCCTAGTTAAATAAAGGTTCAATAAAAAAAAAAACTGAGGAATGCTGTCTGTTTTAATACACATCTAGTGATAGGAGGTATCATAGCCCCTAGATATTGACATCCGAGTTGGTTTCAACCAATGAGACTCTATACACTGTAGTGTATGTACTGTAGGTGCCAGATTACTAGACAAACCTATTCTGCCGAGGCACCTTCCTCCTTAAAATGGAGTCTGAGAAGTGCTCAGGCATCACTAATTTGATTCGAGAGCTGAACCGCTTGAGTTTAAGTGAAAGCACTCTGTTATCAAAACGAGAGAAGAGCCGCAAAAGGTGATAGTCTACAGAAAGCCTATGTGGAGAGGCCTGTGGCTGGTTGGGAGATGAAATCAGGAGGTGGGTGATAAGTCCGCATGGGGGAACGAGCCCTCATTAGAGACCCCGAGGGGAGGCAGTGGTGGATCAGCGGTAAAAATAGCTCAAGGCCTGAACTCTCTCTGGGGAACGTTGGGTATAGGAGGAGGAGATCTGATAAACATCTCACTAGTGGGAAGGCAGCCGTATCCATTCCTTTAAGCCCACGGGTGCCACAAGCCACACTTATGGCCGTTAACTACTCTTTCCTGCTCAGGAGAAGGCAACAGCACAGTCTCTCTGGTGGACAATCCACATGCGCCAAATGCCCAAAACATGTCTACTTTGTACATCAGCGATACGTTCAATTAAGACAATGTGAGAAATCAATAAAAAGCATGAAAAGGATATGGACAATTTTTCCACAAACTTATCCTTTTCGTCGTCCGTCTTGGGGAAGTTCTCAATGTCATTTTCTAGCCTCTGGATGTGTCGCTCCATGGTGCTGAGACTGCTCTTCAGGATCTCGGCAGAAACTGGAGAAAGATGGAGACGTCATTAATATTAATAAACAATACAAATGAAAATAATTTCCCCTACACTGCATATGAGATGAATATCTCTTTGATATAGTTTTTCCAATCACTTTTGTTTGATGAGGTTAGGCTGAGGTTAGGATTTGATCACCTCATATATTTTTTCCTGAGTTTGATCCCTCCATAATCTTGGTCTTGTCTCAGCACTACAATCTGTGTGGCCTGGAAGGCGAGTGTGTGTGTTTGATAGAGGGGCTGGAGCTTGTTAATAATCAGTCTGTAACCACTGTATACAAAGTTCCTTTGGACTCTTACTATTCAGATCAACCCTTTCAAGTGGTGACTTCAAAGACTTGTGAGTGTCTTAAGGGATCAGACAGGACAGGAGTGTAGAAACATGTGTCATGTAAGGCCTGCAGTATGGGCTTTAGTGTTATTGATACAAACAAACTTGACTACGACTCCACAGTGTGTGAACTGGTCACAGGCAAAGATATGGGTCAATGCTCCGGCCACTGACTGATGTCAGTCCTGGTTTGTCTGGGTCTGCGTCACAGAGTAGATACTACCAAGAGATTACCTGAAGACAGAACTTCAGGCTTTTTATCAGACAGACTTCTCAACTCAGCAAAAAAAAAGAAATGTCCCTTTTTCAGGACCCTTTCTTTCAAAGATAATTCGTAAAAAAACTAATAACTTCACAGATCGTCATTTTAAAGGGCTTAAACACTGTTTCCCATGCATGTTCAATGAACCATAAACAATTAATGAACATGCACCTGTAGAACGGTCCTGAATAATTTTGCACGGCCAATTTTTCAGTTTTTGATTTGTTCAAAAAGTTTTAAATATCCAATAAATGTCATTCCACTTCATGAATATATATATATATATATATATACAGTGCCTTGCGAAAGTATTCGGCCCCCTTGAACTTTGCGACCTTTTGCCACATTTCAGGCTTCAAACATAAAGATATAACACTGTATTTTTTTGTGAAGAATCAACAACAAGTGGGACACAATCATGAAGTGGAACGACATTTATTGGATATTTCAAACGTTTTTAACAAATCAAAAACTAAAAAATTGGGCATGCAAAATTATTCAGCCCCCTTAAGTTAATACTTTGTAGCGCCACCTTTTGCTGCGATTACAGCTGTAAGTCGCTTGGGGTATGTCTCAGTTTTGCACATCGAGAGACTGAAAGTTCAAGGGGGCCGAATACTTTCGCAAGGCACTGTATATATATACAACAATGGCCGGAGTTGAATGGAACACCTTAGTGACTGTTCCCTCTGCTCTATACAATCAATACATATGTTTATTTTATGTGATGATAAAAGGCTCACAAATATTTTTTTATGTTTTCTTTCACAGTGATAGCGACTCCGACTGGGAGGCCCCGGTGCCAAGCTGCCCGCTCTACCTGTGCCCCCAGTGGTGTTCATATGCCACAGTTCATTACTGCAGGCATGACTGTGCCTCAGGGCCAAAAGGGCACAGCATGGAGGCGTCGTTGTGTTCTGTGTCGCATGAAATGCACCACTTGTTCAGTTTGCCTTTGCTTTACATCAGAAAGAGAATGCTATGGGACATGGCACAGGCAACAAAATATTATGACGAGGACTTCCAAGGGGTGTACTGTTTAAAAAAAAAATATGTATAATATTTTTTTAACATTTTTTGGTGTGTGTGTTAGAATTGCTTTTTGATATGTTGTATATAGTTATTTGCACTGCTGTATATAGTTATAGGTCATTTCACCAATTCGGCCACTTGGGTACATTTGGGCAACTTGTGTGGGACACCTGGGTGACTTCATGCTAAATGTCATGTAGCTCACCCATTCCTGAAGTTATCAGTCTGAAACTTTGCACACCTACAGTTGTCCTCTTGTGTTATCCATCACAATTATCTCCAGCATCCTATCTGACTGTGTGGCTATTCTAGTACATGTGAAAGATGATACTACAACAATAAAAAACTGAAAACGTAGGCTCTTTCTTTCTCTTTTCTTCCACCAGATCTACTGTGTTATATTCTCCTACATTCAATTAACATTTCTACAAACTTCAGAATGTTTCCATTCAAATAATACCAAGAATATGCATATCCTTGCCTCTGGGGCTGAGCTACAGGCAGTTAGATTTGAGTATGTCTTCAGGCGTAAATTGAGAACAAAGGGATGCAGCCGTTTAAGACACTAACAGCTTACAAACGGTAGGAACTTAAGGAAACAGTTTAGAAAATGTAGGACAATAAAGCCTTTCACCTGAAAAACACCAAACGAAAGATGCCCAGGGTCCCTGCTAATCTGCGTGAACGTGCTTTGGGCATGCTGTAAGGAGGCATGAGGACTGCAGATGTGGCCAGGGCAATAAATTGCATTGTCTGTACTGAGAGACGCTTAAGAAAGTGCTACAGGGAGACAGGACGGACAGCTGATCATCCTCACAGTGGCAGACCACGTGTAACAACACCTGCACAGGATTGGTACATCCGAACATCACAACTGTGGGACAGGTACAGGATGGCAACAACAACTGCCCGAGTTACACCAGGAAGGCACAATCCCTCCATCAGTGCTCAGACTGTCCGCAATAGGCTGAGAGAGGCTGGACTGAGGGCTTGTAGGCCTGTTGTAAGGCAGGTCCTCACCAGACATCACCGGCAACAACGTCGCCTATGGGCACAAACCCACCGTCGCTGGACCAGACAGGACTGGCAAAACGTGCTCTTCACTGACGAGTCACGGTTTTGTCTCACCAGGAGTGATGGTCGGATTCGCGTTTATCGTTGAAGAAATGAGTGTTACACCGAGGCCTGTACTCTGGAGCGGGATCGATTTGGAGGTGGAGGGTCCGTCATGGTCTGGGGCGGTGTGTCACAGCATCATCGGACTGAGCTTGTTGTCATTGCAGGCAATCTCAATGCTGTGCGTTACAGGGAAGACATCCTCCTCCCTCATGTGGTACCCTTCCTGCAGGCTCTTCCTGACATGACCCTCCAGCATGACAATGCCATACTGCTCATTCTGGGCTTTATTTCCTGCAAGACAGGAATGTCAGTGTTCTGCCATGGCCAGTGAAGAGCCCGGATCTCAATCCCATTGAGCACGTCTGGGACCTGTTGGATCGGAGGGTGAGGGCTAGGGCCATTCCCCCCAGACATGTCAGGGAACTTGCAGGTGCCTTGGTGGAAGTGTGGGGTAACATCTCACAGCAAGAACTGGCAAATCTGGTGCAGTCCATGAGGAGGAGATGCACTGCAGTACTTAATGCAACTGGTGGCCACACCAGATACTGACTGTTACTTTTGATTTTGATCCCCCCTTTGTTCAGGGACACATTAATCCATTTCTGTTAGTCACATGTATGTGGGACTTGTTCAGTTTATGTCTCAGTTGTTGAATCTTGTTATGTTCATACAAGTATTTACACATGTTAAGTTTGCTGAAAATGAACGCAGTTGACAGTGAGAGGATGTTTACTATTTATCAACAGTCCTCCTCTAAACTGAAAAGATGGATTAAATAATAGTGCCTAATAGTTAAACAATCTGACTTCTATGGAGTTACAGTGGATTGGGCTGTGGTAAAGCTCAGAGTGCACAGCCGGGAAAATGGAAAAGAAAATCAAAGTCCAGGATGTTAAAAGTATCCTCCTTAATGAACGTGCTCCCATCTTGACTAGTTCAAAGCCTTCCGATGCCATTTAGATAAACCTTCACATTTCAAATCAGGCCTCCACGTTTCATTTCCAATGGCTTTTTGAACTCGCCTATCAGTATCGTACTCAAATCTTCAATAATAAAACCCTGCTTCAAAGCATATCTCCACAATATACCTGTCTTGCAATGTCCCCCCATCACATTTCATATTCAATAGCTTTTTCCGCCTACCTTACCTTGTCTAGCCTATATGATGCCACTGTATATTCTGCATTATAAACTGGGTGGTTCGAGATGCCCGTGGTATATTAGACCGTATATCACTGCTCTAATTTCGGGAAAGCTCTCAGTTGTACAACAATGCATTCAACTGAAATGTCTCTTCCACATTTAACGCAACCACTCTGAATCAGAGAGGTGTGGGGGGCTGCAATAACCAACATCCACGTCTTTGGCGGCCAGGGAACAGTGGGTTTACTGCCTTGCTCAGGGGCAGAGCGACACATTTTACCTTGTCAGCTTGGGGATTCGATCCAGCAACCTTTCGGGTTACTGGCCCAACGCTCTAACCACTTGGCTACCTGCCGCCTAATTACGTTGGTAACCAATTTATAATAGCAATAAGGCACCTTTGGGGTTTGTGGTATATGGCCAATATACCATGGCTAAGGGCTATATCCAGGCACTCCACGTTGCGTTGTGCAGAGAACAGCCCTTAGCCCTGATATGATGGCCATATACCACACCACCTTATGCCTTATTGCTTAAATAAAACCCTGTCTCTCATTGCATCTTCTACATGTATTGCCGTGAGTCATACATGATGGGAGGGCATGTCAGGATTTGCCAGCACTCTTTATGTTTCCCAACCCATCCAATGAGCTGTGTGGAGGCTATCAAGAGAGGGGTAGTCTCAGTGACATCAGGGCAGCCATGCTTTACAGAGACACTATACAGCTCCCGTCTGGTTTTATATTTATTTTCTAACAATCGCAGTGTCGAGTGAGAGAGGGGACGAAGCACTTACAGTACACAGAGACACACACAGTCACATACACACCGGGGCCACAAATCAATCTAGCCACAGCAGCAACAATGCAGAGGAGGGAGGGTGAGGTCTTTGGTGGTGCTTGGAGGGATCTGGTGACTGGGGATATGCTATGCCCCTATTCAAGGCCAACAAAGCCGAGGGTTAGGTCTCCCTCCTGGGGACACTAGGGGATGAGGGGACGGCGGCACGCCCGCAGTCAACACATCCCCACGCCAGCACTGATAGGGCCTCCGAGAGAGCAACCCAGCTGTTGTCAGTGTGATCTGAGACAGCACAGATAGCAGGGGAAAATGAAGAGCTAGGAGGTGGGCAGACAGACGGGTAGAGATGAATAGATTAGATACACACAGATGCTTCATACCTGGGAACCGTTCATCATTCGCCAAGGGCTCAGGGAAACTCTGATAGACTGGGTCTGAATGACAGCAGTGCTTGGCTAATAACACAGCCGAGGTAGCTGATCTTTAATGGCTTCAGTAGCCATGGCACTGACACACAGGGGACTATCCAACTGAGATTCTGCAGAAGACTCATTTACAGCAATATGATGAAGCCTAACAGTACAATGTCTGGGGACTGGAGAGAGCATATGTACATATTGTGCAGTTTTCTATTGCAGTATTTTTAACTGAAGCAATTTGCAATGTTAAAAGTTGGATTTATACAAAGGTTGACCTGTTCCTCTTTTAATAGCTGCATGCGCACTATCCATAGTAAATTGTAAATTGACATATTTATCACCTAGTCGGCCAGGGGATTTGAACAAGCAACCTTTCGGTTACTAGCCCAATGCTTCTAACCGCTAGGCTATGTAAGCAATTCATTGTGGAGGGTAGGCTACTAAAAGCAACATTCATAATTCTACACCAAAAAATGATGCATTGGAAGTGTAACGACTTCCGCCGAAGTCGGTCCCTCTCCTTGTTCGGGCGGCGTACGGCGGTCGACGTCACCGGGCTTCTAGCCATCGCCGATCCACTTTTCATTTTCCATTTGTTTTGTCCTTGTCTTACACACCTGGTTTCAATCCCCCAATTACTTGTTCATTATTTACCCTCTGTTCCCCCATGTTTGTTTGTGAGTGATTGTTTATTGTATTGCGGTCCGTTATTGTGGCCTTGGATTTATTTGACGTGTATTTTGTTTATTGTTGAGTAAAATTGCGTACATTACTCATATCTGCTGTCCTGCGCCTGACTCGTCTACACACAGACGCATTACAGGAAGGCTTTATATTTTGGATGAGCATTAGGGAATGGGCCAAGAAAGTCAAATGTTCAAATTAAGCAGTGTTAATGAGTGTTTTCAGGGTCAACTTTAGTACAGCTTTAGAATCCCATTAGAAAGAGAGGGAGTCAAATCAGATTGCACTTTGTATCTAGTGACAAGCAATGTAAATAACAAAGGCCTTTCGACAAAATATGTAAATTTCCTCTTTTGAAGTTACTTTAAAAGGAAGGGCCTGTTATACGTCAGTTGCGGCTTTTTATCAAATAAATCTACATGACTAAGACTACCATTCCTCTCTGTTCAGTATGCAGTAGGGATCCTTTTGGGATATCATTAGTCAAATTAGCACCAAAATAATACTGTTTTCAGGGAATGACTTTCAACACAACACTGGTATCTACCAAATGCACATTACCTATGGACCAGGAAAGGGTGAGAAAACACAAGCACTAGGCCTATGTACCCTCTTCTTCACAGAGAAAGGATGTCTGGGACATGTAGAATTATCCTAATAACTGCTGTCAGCAAGACCTGCTAGTGTAATTTAACAGCACACATTAAATATCTCTGTCTCTGTGTTTCTAAGCTGGATGAGCATGTTTCCAGGTAACTTCTTACACATGCAAAACCATGTCAATTATCCTTTACATAATCTTGCTGTCAAGCTATTTCTGGGGGTTAGAAATGTGTTTGCTTTGCATGCTTAATGTAAAGAAAGTGAGTGTGACTGGGAGAGAGAGAATGAAACTGAGCTGCACTTCCTAACCTCCTGCCAAATGAATGACCAAATTAGAGACACTTGCTTTGGCAATGTTAACATCTGTTTCCTATGCCAATAAAGCCCTTAAATTGAAACAATACTGGGCAAATGTCAAATTGGATTTTTACCAAATTATCGTACGACAGACCACATACACCCTGCACATGCTAATTGACAAACAAACAAATCAAAACAAAGGCGCCATATTCTCATGCTTTGTTGATTTAAAAAAAGCCCTAGACTAAATTTGGCATGTGGGTCAGCTATACAAATTAATGGAAAGTGTGTTGGGGGAAAAACACATGACATTATAAAATCCATGTACACAAACAAAGCCTGTCGTTAAAATTGGCAAAAACAAAATCTTCCATAGGGCCATGGGGTGAGACAGGGATGCAGCTTATGCTCAACAAATTGGTGAAGACATTCACAAACACAAACACACCCCACAAAGCCCCAGGACAGAAACACAATTAGACCCAACTAAATCATGAGAAAACAAAACGATAATTACTTGAGACATTGGAAAGAATTTACAAAAAAACAGAGCAAACTAGAATGCTATTTGGCCCTAAACAGAGAGTACATAGTGTTAGAATACCTGACCACTGTGACTCAACCAAACTTAAGGAAAGCTTTGATTATGTATAGACTCAGTGAGCATAGCCTTGCTATTGAGAAAGGCAGTCAAAGGCAAACCTGGCTCTCAAGAAATGACAGGCTATGTGCACACTGCCCACAAAATGGGGTGGAAACTGAGCTGCACTTCCTAACCTCCTGCCAAATGTATGACCATATTAGAAACTGAGCTGCACTTCCTAACCTCCTGCCAAATGTATGACCATATTAGAAACTGAGCTGCACTTCCTAACCTCCTGCCAAATGTATGACCATATTAGAAACTGAGCTGCACTTCCTAACCTCCTGCCAAATGTATGACCATATTAGAAACTGAGCTGCACTTCCTAACCTCCTGCCAAATGTATGACCATATTAGAAACTGAGCTGCACTTCCTAACCTCCTGCCAAATGTATGACCATATTAGAAACTGAGCTGCACTTCCTAACCTCCTGCCAAATGTATGACCATATTAGAAACTGAGCTGCACTTCCTAACCTCCTGCCAAATGTATGACCATATTAGAAACTGAGCTGCACTTCCTAACCTCCTGCCAAATGTATGACCATATTAGAAACTGAGCTGCACTTCCTAACCTCCTGCCAAATGTATGACCATATTAGAAACTGAGCTGCACTTCCTAACCTCCTGCCAAATGTATGACCATATTAGAAACTGAGCTGCACTTCCTAACCTCCTGCCAAATGTATGACCATATTAGAAACTGAGCTGCACTTCCTAACCTCCTGCCAAATGTATGACCATATTAGAAACTGAGCTGCACTTCCTAACCTCCTGCCAAATGTATGACCATATTAGAAACTGAGCTGCACTTCCTAACCTCCTGCCAAATGTATGACCATATTAGAAACTGAGCTGCACTTCCTAACCTCCTGCCAAATGTATGACCATATTAGAAACTGAGCTGCACTTCCTAACCTCCTGCCAAATGTATGACCATATTAGAGATGTATTTTATTTATATTTCACAGATCCACAAAAAATTTGAAAACAAACCTGATTTTGATAATCTCGCATATGTACTGGGTGAAATACCACTGTGTGCCATCAAAGCAGCAAGATGTGTGACCTATTACCACAAGAAAAGGGCAACCAGTGAAGAACAAACAACATTATAAACACAACCCATATGTATGTTTATTTATTTTCCCTTTTGTACTTTAACCATTTGCACATCATTACAAAACTGTATATATGCATAATATGACATTTGAAATGTCTTTATTCTTTTGGAACTTCTGTGAGTGTAATGTTTACTGTTCATTTTTATTGTTTATTTCCTTTTTTTTATTATCTACTTCACTTGCTTTGGCAATGTTAACATATGTTTCCCATGCCAATAAATCCCCTTGAATTGAATTGAGAGAGAGACACAGACAGGCAGACAGACAGACAGAACCATAAATAAGAAACAAGAGCGAAAGGAAGCTCTTTCTGTATTGACACAAACTCTTCCGTGGTCAACACCTTTCAGATTTACAGCATCGTTACTGTGGTATTACCCTATAATACCAGCACTCTGAGGACTAGCCATTTCCATGAGGAAGAGACAGATGAGAACTATTTCATTACACTCTGTCCTACTTGCTACAAGAATAAACTGCCATGAAAAAAAAATCCCTGCTCATCATAAAACCAAGACAATGTGCAACACAAAATACCAAATCATGTGCTCTAATGTGAAGATGTCACCATTATATTCAGTCATTTGTTGGAAGAAACCATTTTCAATTGGGATTCATGGAGAAAGGACACAGATAATTGATCCTCTGCTCTTGCGCTGCTGTCAAAGGTTACAAAGAAAACTTTGGTTTATTTTTCGAACATAGCCACAGTCGCGACATAAAGTAAAGTTTTTAATAATCTCTACACTTGTCCAAACAAAGAAAAACTTAACATAAAACCAAAGGAGAAGCACAATGGAACTCCCCTCCTCCTAAACATTTATTTGAGATGGCATATTTAATATGTGTTTGCATGATTCAGAACCCCGGCTATTCACTTGACAAATTAAGACGTACACCGCGGTGGAGAAAGAGGAGCAAAAAATATGAACCGACATTACAAGGCACATCACCAGCGCGCCTATAGAACAAAGTTCACTATAGTCTTCCCTTGACAAATGAAGGCAGTTTGGGGTGTGAGAAGGGGAGTGTATGAGGCCACGGCAGCAGTATCAACCCTTCAATCAGATGTAAAATGAGTTTCAAGCTCCAGAGACCCTACAAGTGAAGACCTTTCAGCGCGCTATTCAATTCACCCCGGCCCCAAATGATTAACTCGACACACCAAATTCTCAACGATTCCAATTCACCTCCCGCTGCATGTAGAAACACTAAGTGGAAATAGAGGACAACCTTGAAAAGACTGCTTTTCAACGCATTACCAAAATAGATGTTCATTCAACCATTGTGCATCTTCTCCATATTATGCTGAAATTGACTATTGATTAGTGGCTTACGAGAAGAAGAAGCTACTGAATTGTAATGCTAGCTGACTGTAGATTAATCTAATGCTGTAGATTTGGAGGAATTATTTTGAGACATTGACATGTTGTACTTGTGCTCATTGCTCACATATCGGCTTAACCGACATGGTACCTATTGGCAGTTACACAGAAACATGCTTTTCCATTTCCATTTACCTGGTGGCAACCTGAAAATGAATATGAAATGCAGTGGGATAGAGACAGACTTAGGGATGCACCAGTATACTAAGGGATGCACCAGTATACTGAGACAACACCAGGGGCTCAACTTTGGTTTTAGAAGTGGGGGGGACATACTTTTATATGTGTGTGTGTGGGGGGGCGGGGGATAAACACTCCAAACAGCCTACCCGCCCGCTCGGAGGCGTCCGCATGCTCCTAAAGCACACCGTTGCCTTTTTAGTATCACATTCCAATTCTAAACTGGGGGAGGACAAAAATGCAATTTCAGAATGTGGGGGACTTGCCCATGGCCCCAATGAAAGTTGCGCCCCTGGACAACATAAGGTTTTCCCTTTTTCAGCGGGATTTAAACGGCTCCAGTTGCAGGAATGAATCAAATGGCTCTAGTTGC
Organism: Oncorhynchus kisutch; assembly: GCF_002021735.2. Lineage (NCBI taxonomy): Eukaryota > Metazoa > Chordata > Actinopteri > Salmoniformes > Salmonidae > Oncorhynchus > Oncorhynchus kisutch. The sequence continues at coordinate 46,010,033 of NC_034192.2, forward strand.
AGGAGTGAATCAAACGTCTCCAGTTGCAGGAGTGAATCAAACGGCTCCCGTTGCAGGAGTGAATCAAACGGCTCCCGTTGCAGGAGTGAATCAAACGGCTCCAGTTGCAGGAGTGAATCAAACGGCTCCCGTTGCAGGAGTGAATCAAACGGCTCCCGTTGCAGGAGTGAATGTGATACTATTTTTTATTTTTTTATTTCACCTTTATTTAACCAGGTAGGCTAGTTGAGAACAAGTTCTCATGGAGTAAACAATAAACAAGTCAATAACAGAAAAAAAGAATATATATACATTGTGTGCAAAAGGCATGAGGAGGTAGGCAATAAATAGGCCATAGGAGCGAATAATTACAATTTAGCAGATTAACACTGGAGTGATAAATGATCAGATGAACATGTGCAGGTATAGATACTGGTGTGCAAAAGAGCAGAAAGGTAAATAAAATAAAAACAGTATATGGGGATGAGGTAGGTAAATTGGGTGGGCTATTTACCGATAGACTATGTACAGCTGCAGCGATCGGTTAGCTGCTCAGATAGCAGATGTTTAAAGTTGGTGAGGGAGATAAAAGTCTCCAACTTCAGAGATTTTTGCAATTCGTTCCAGTCGCAGGCAGCAGAGAACTGGAAGGAAAAGCGGCCAAATGAGGTTTTGGCTTTTGGGATGATCAGTGAGATACACCTGCTGGAGTGCGTGCTACGGGTGGGTGTTTTGCGGCGTGAGTGAAGGAGGCTTTGTTGCGAAATAGAAAGCCGACTCTAGATTTGATTTTGGATTGGAGATGTTTGATATGAGTCTGGAAGTAGAGTTTGCAGTCTAGCCAGACACCTAGGTACTTATAGATGTCCACATATTCTAGGTCGGAACCATCCAGGGTGGTGATGCTAGTCGGGCGTGCGTGCGGGTGCAGGCAGCGAACGGTTGAAAAGCATGCATTTGGTTTTACTAGCGTTTAAGAGCAGTTGGAGGCCACGGAAGGAGTGTTGTATGGCATTGAAGCTCGTTTGGAGGTTAGATAGCACAGTGTCCAAGGAAGGGCCAGAAGTATACAGAATGGTGTCGTCTGCGTAGAGGTGGATCAGGGAATCGCCAGCAGCAAGAGCAACATCATTTATATATACAGAGAAAAGAGTCGTCCCGAGAATTGAACCCTGTGGTACCCCCATAGAGACTGCCAGAGGACCGGACAACATGCCCTCCGATTTGACACACTGAACTCTGTCTGCAAAGTAGTTGGTAAACCAGGCAAGGCAGTCATTAGAAAAACCGAGGCTACTGACAAGAATATGGTGATAAGAATATGGTGATTGACAGAGTCGAAAGCCTTGGCAAGGTCGATGAAGACGGCTGCACAGTACTGTCTTTTATCGATGGCGGTTATGATATCATTTAGTACCTTGAGCGTGGCTGAGGTGCACCCGTGACCGGTTCGGAAACCGGATTGCACAGCGGAGAAGGTACGGTGGGATTCGAGATGGTCAGTGATCTGTTTGTTGACTTGGCTTTCGAAGACCTTAGATAGGCAGGGCAGGATGGATATAGGTCTGTAACAGTTCGGGTCCATTGCTGTGGCAAAGCAGTGAAATTGTCCCTCGTGATTACCCAAGGTTCTCGTGACGCTGAAAAGCGAATCAGCCAGGGAAAAGAACGCAATCTTTGAGGTGGCAACAAGCAAAGAACAAATTAAGCAATATACATGTACAGTAAAATGCAGGAATAGGAAAGTTCAGTGCATTTGATTAACTCTGGGCGATATACTTTCATTTTGAGTGATCGACTTGCAATTCAATTAACTTTTTATGTGATGACTTTCAATGGTGCTCCTCAAGGAGAAAATGTATACATTTATCAATATGCAGAGAGAGTATGAATACAATTTCCCAATTATACTCAGATATAAATAAATCAATAAAACTGAGTACCAGAAAACAAACAGAAATAGTTTGCACACAATCCAATGAATTTCAATTAGGGGGAGGGTGTGTAAATCCACACTACACAGGCACGCATAATTACAATTCCCCATCAATGGTGTGTTAATGGGATGGAAATAAAGGAAATAAATCCTTTTTACTTTCGCTCCACTTACTCTTTTCATTTGTATTTTCTCTCAAATCCCCCACTTAACAAAGCGTTATCATTAAGAAATGATTTACCAATTTAATCAAGATAGATTTTTTTTGTGCAACAAAACCTAAGGTTAGAATATGTTGCCGAAATGAACTGTGAGTAATGGTAAGCCATTGAAATCTGTTAAATCCTCACTGATGCTATGAAAACCTAATCCAATAATTTAAGGTAGGCTAGACAGCAGAGTCTCGGTTATCATTGTAATCAGACAAACAACTTGGATTAACATCTGAAATGTTAATGAGCAGATGGGAAATTGTCTGCACATAGTCTGAAACGGGTTATGCAATTGATTGAGTGAAGTAAAAAGTGACATTTCATAATATCACGAACGTCCATCGCAAGTCCCACCTTACACACTTTATTGACTATTATAAACTGGGTGGTACGAGCCCTGAATGCTGATTGGCTGACAGCCATGGTATATCAAGACCGTATTCCACGGGCATATTTTTTGATTTAAATATAATTTTTTACTGCTCTAATTTTATTGGTAACCAGTTTATAATGCAGAAGTAAGGCTAAAGTTAAGCAATAAGGCATCTCAAGGGTTTGTGATATATGGCCAATATACCACATCTAAAGGCTGAATCCAGGCACTCAGCATTGCGTTGTGCGTAAGAACAGCACTTAGCCGTGGTATATAGGCCATATACCACACCCCCTCGTGCATTATTGCTTAACTATAGCCATATTCCTGACTCGCTGAGAGAACACACAGATCCACGAGTATAGCAGGGAAACAACTATAATGAAAGACTCGTGCCTCACATCCCTAAGATGAGCTTTGCACCAAATCTGAGCCCCATCGTTCCCATCCATACATCATCTGCTGCAGCCTTGCCAGTCTCTCTACAAACCAATCACCTACATGTCCAGACACTAGATCACCAACATGTCCAGACACTAGATCACCTACATGTCCAGACACTAGATCACCTAAATATCCAGACACTAGATCACCTACATGTCCAGCCACTAGATCACCTACATGTCCAGACAGTAGATCACCTACATGTCCAGACACTAGATCACCTACATGTCCAGACACTAGATCACCTAAATATCCAAACACTAGATCACCTACATGCCCAGACACTAGATCACCTACATTTCCAGACACTAGATCACCTACATGTCCAGACACTAGATCACCTAAATATCCAAACACTAGATCACCTACATGCCCAGACACTAGATCACCTACATGTCCAGACACTAGATCACCTACATGTCCAGACACTAGATCACCTACATACCCAGACACTAGATCGCCTACATGTCCAGACACTAGATCGTCTACATGTCCAGACACTAGATCGCCTACATGTCCAGACACTAGATCGCCTACATGTCCAGACACTAGATCGCCTACATGTCCAGACACTAGATCGCCTACATGTCCAAGGACTGTGTCTGAGGCTTTGCTATAGGTGCTGCTGTGCTTGGAATTAAAGCACCTCTCCTCGGCCTACCTTTGTATGCAGTCAACACTATAGCAGGGTTGATAACACCACTCACAGTGTGAACTACTCCTTGGTTCAATGACATTCTCTTTCTTAAGGCTCTAGAAGAGCCTAGAAAAGCTGAAAAATACTATTATTCACAGGTTGCACCTCCGTCACTCGGTCAGTCATGCCATTGTTATAAATGTCCTCAAGCCACCCTCTGCCATGGTGGTGCCCAAAAGTTGTGATAAGCCCAGTCACTCTGGATGGGGGCTAATGAATTTAGTTTAAATTACACAATAGTGGCATGGAAATACGATAACACTGCAAAAGCAGGCAAGTATATAGTAGGAAATAACTTTGCCATCATTATAATGTCATCAAATTTACTTTAAACAGACGACAATGTTATCATTAACTAGCAAAGTTCATCAAAAATAGCTAGCAAGGCTAACATTAGCTAGCTACAATCCAGCGATATCTCTCAATCTTCGCTAGCTAGCTAAAGTTATACGTCTAAAGTCAATCCAGCGACATCAAAATGTTGGCTGTTGCTGGGCAACACAGACTTTCAACTCCCTCCAAAGATTTTCTATGGGGTTGAGATCTGGAGACTGGCTAGGCCACTCCAGGACCTTGAAAATGCTTCTTATGAAGCCACTCCTTCGTTGCCCGGGCGGTGTGTATGGGATCATTGTCATGCTGAAAGACCCAGCCATGTTTCATCTTCAATGCCCTTGCTGATGGAAGGAGGTTTTCACTCAAAATCTCACGATACATGGCCCCATTCATTCTTTTCTTTACACGGATCAGTCGTCCTGGTCCCAGAAAAACAGCCCCAAAGCATGATGTTTCCACCCCCATGCTTCACAGTAGGTATGGTGTTCTTTGGATGCAACTTGTCCTCCAAACACAACGAGTTGAGTTTTTACCAAAAAAGTTATATTTTGGTTTCATCTGACCATATGACATTCTCCCAATCTTCTTCTGGATCATCCAAATGCTCTCTAGCGAAATTCAGAAGGGCCTGGACATGTACTGGCTTAAGCAGGGGGACACGTCTGGCACTGCAGGATTTGAGTCCCTGGCGGCATAGTGTGTTACTGATGGTAGGCTTTGTTACTTTGGTCCCAGCTCTCTGCAGGTCATTCACTAGGTCCCCCCGTGTGGTTCTGGGATTTTTGCTCACCGTTCTTGTGATCATTTTGACCCAACAGGGTGAGATCTTGCGTGGAGCCCCAGATCGAGGGAGATTATCAGTGGTCTTGTATGTCTTCCATTTCCTAATAATTGCTCCCACAGTTGATTTCTTCAAACCAAGCTGCTTACCCTATTGCAGATTCAGTTTTCCCAGCCTGGAGCACGTCTACAATTTTGTTTCTGGTGTCCTTTGACAGCTCTTTGGTCTTGGCCGTAGTGGAGTTTGGAGTGTGCCTGTTTGAGGTTGTGGACAGGTGTCTTTTATACTGATAACACGTTCAAACAGGTGCCATTAATACAGGTAACAAGTGGAGGACAGAGGAGCCTCTTAAAGAAGAAGTTACCGGTCTGTGAGAGCCAGAAATCTTGCTTGTTTGTAGGTGACCAAATACTTATTTTCCACCATAATTTGCAAATAAATTCATTAAAAATGCTACAATGTGATTTTCTGGATTTATTTTTCTAATTTTGCCTGTCATAGTTGAAGTGTACCTATGATGAAAATTACAGGCCTATCTCATCTTTTTAAGTGGGAGAACTTGCACAATTGGTGGCTGACTAAATACTTTTTTGCCCCACTGTATATATTATACAATGTAGAAAATAGTACACATTTAGAAAAACCTTGAAATGAGTAGGTGTGTCCAAACTTTTGACTGGTACTGTATATGTAGCTGCTAGTGTAGTAAATTACAGGGGACAGAGAGAAAGACCTGGTCCCCAGAACTGGACTATATTGGAGGAGAAAGAACGTCTCGATTGTAATGATAGTCATGCCTCTGAAATGTTATTGCTTTTGGCAGCCATCAGAGCTGCAGCCAGTGCCAGGTCTCAAGAGGAATCACAAATGGAGTCAATTACAATATATTTTGATGCATGGGAAAGTTTAGACATTGACCTGGGGTGATGACAATTCCCTTGGAAGGCACCTGGAAATCAGTTGGGAGAGATGCAGAGGCGCTATGTACATAAGCTGTACGGATCTCTGCCCTTTGGAACAATAAATAAATATAAAAAACTCAGCCACACAAAATTAACGACTTCCCTTCCACGCGATAATGTGCCAAGCTATAATCTGTGCCACTCTTCAAAGAGTAGCCCGAAGCAGACGGTCACTTCATTTTGTGGAGACATATTCTTCCTTTGATAAGTCGTTGGAAGGCCTCAAAATCAGACTCTGAAGTCAAACAAACAGCCAATTTGGAACAGGGGGATAATGGAGACAGCAGGAAAGTGACGTGAAAAGACGCGTCTTTACTAAGAAGCACAACATGGAAGTGCTTGGATAGGGCTTTGGCAGGATACGGACCATAGCCTGAGGTGCCTACTGTGTCTGTGTGTGTGTGTGTGTGTGTGTGTGTGTGTGTGTGTGTGTGTGTGTGTGTGTGTGTGTGTGTGTGTGTGTGTGTGCGCAGATGGTGGGCGGGCCATTGGAACGAGTGAGGCCTGCCACCGAAACGGATGACAAAGCTTTGGGTTATTTACAGGTACTGTAAACACACAAAAAAAAATCCTCGGCATAGCATCTTTACCACTGCCTTAGGGCAAGGGGCCTAATGTCCTTGAGTGTCTTCACCAACACCTAAAATTCCAGGGAACTAACCCCCCCCCCCCCCCCCCTTTATGATAACTGGACTTTGGTTCAACGTACTACATGATCAATAATCACCTGTATTGGCCATTCAGTAACTAAACAATATATTTCCCCATCTGCCATTTGCCGCTATTCTATCATTGTGCTCTGTCATTGATCATGACATATAATGAGCATTAAGGTCTCCTTTAGTCATTTATTAACCTTTTATTTCAGCTGAGATGGAGGAGCAGACGAGGGCAGGCGAGGGCAGCCTGGAGAGTCATGCCTTCACGCTCATTTACAACTGCGGTTTCACCTCACACCTGCCAGGGAGAGATGGACTTCACTGAGGGCTTGACATTTCCGGAGTGAAGAGACACTGCCGAAATGTTAGTTGACCTCTCCACTCTATTTGGGAAAAAAGTCAACAAACTGGAAGAGTGCAGGCAAATTTAAATGATAATCAGACAATGAAGCGACAGTCAAGAGAGCAGATAATATTAACTATGTTCGACTGTCATTGTAGAAGTACAGACACATTTGTGGTTTTACTACAGGGAGGACGTTTTGTACCCTAAGGCAACCTTCACCTTTTGGTGACTCTGGATGTGGCTGTATTCACCCTGCAAACAGTGAATGCTATTTATTTACAGGGAAATCAACTTTCCTCAGTCTGTTGAAATCGGGTGGCAGGTGTCCCTCAACAATACTCCAAGGTCAGGTGGCTAGTCAGAGAGAAATGAGTCTCATTTAAAACGCCCTCTCTTGCTCTCGCTCTCTTTCTCTCACTCTCACTTGCTCCTTTACTCAATCTCTCTCCCCCTCCCTACTTTTCCTCCCTCTCCCACCCCTCTCTCTCCTCTATTGACATTCACTCACTCACCCCATTCATAGCTCAACAGCTCCCTCTGTGAGAGAGCAATGACTGCCAGAGAGACAGGAACTACCCTTACATGGGCATGTTTACACCTTCCAAAGTTAATTGACTGTAACCTTTTACACTGAGACAGTGGAGTTCCACTAGTCTCTGATAAGTTCTAAAAGACTGTTAGTTAGCCCAACCTCATCATATCGAAAGTGGAATAATGGGCAATATAGTTTGATTCAACAGATACATTTGAGGTTCAATGTGTTATCTTTTTCCTATTTCTTTGGGAGCATCTTCAATTACCTGCAGGGGAAACTAAAGCTTAATAAACAGCAAAGCTATTTTGATTATAAAGTTAATGTTTGTGTTAGAATCCTTTCTTCTGATAACAGAAAACAATATGTTGCACAAATCATCTAAGACAATAATATTGTGACTATAAAATAGTGAAAATTAGGTGATATCTTGTTTTTCTCTTTTATAGGTGTAGGATCTTAATTTGAACACGTTTACTACAGCAGGAAAATAATCCTGCAGCAACAGGAAATGTGAATTATGTGGATTATAATGAATTAGCATTTTTGTAGGAGTTGATATGTTTTTCATAAGGGAAAAACAAGACTGACATTTCAAAGTGGAAATTACAAACCTTGGCATCATACTTGATTCCAACCTCTCTTTTAAAAAGCATGTGAAAAAGGTCATTCAAATAACCAAATTCAACCTAGCTAATTTCCGATTTATACGAAATTGTTTGACTACAGAGGTAGCAAAACTGTACTTCAAATCTATGATACTCCCCCACTTAACATACTGCTTGACTAGTTGGGCCCAAGCTTGCTGTACAACATTAAAACCTATTCAGTCTGTCTACAAACAGGCTCTCAAAGTGCTTGATAGGAAGCCCAATAGCCATCATCATTGTCACATCCTTAGAAAGCATGAGCTCTTGAGTTGGGAAAATCTTGTGCAATACACCGACGCATGTCTTGTATTCAAGATCCTCAATGGCCTGGCTCCCCCTCCACTCAATATTTTTGTTAAACAGAAAACCCAGACATATGGCAGCAGATCCACAAGGTCTGCCATGAGAGGTGACTGTATAGTTCCCCTAAGGAAAAGCACCTTTAGTAAATCTGCATTCTCTGTGAGAGCTTCCCATGTCTGGAATACACTGCCATCAGACACACATAACTGCACCACATATCACACTTTCACAAAATGCTTGAAGACATGGCTAAAGGTCAATCAGATTTGTGAACATGGTCCCTAGCTGTGTGTTGCCACTCCATGTTGTCTGTTGTCTGTAGCTTGTGAGATGTGGAAACACTTTGTTGCTTTTATGAATTTTGTCTTGCTGCTTTTTGTTTTATGCTGCTCTGTCTGTATGCTACGTCTTGCTTGTCCTATGTTGCTCTGTCTGTATGCTATGTCTTGCTTGTTCTATGTTGCTATTGTCTATATTGTAATTGTTTTCATAACCTGCCCAGGGACTGCGGTTGAAAATGAGCCGGTTGGCTAAAACCGGCACTTTTACTGAAATGTTGATTAATGTGCACTGTCCCTGTAAAAATAAAAATAAACTCAAACTCAAACAAACATCAGAAGTCTTTTAAAACTTCAAATCACTACAAGTCTTACATTTCCTGCAAAAGGGTGATCAGTGTGCAATCTTATTCTGAATGCCTGGATTCTCATTCAGGGTAAGGGACTTTAGAGGATGCAGCCCAAAGAGTTATTCCTTCATAAAGCATACGTGTAGGCTATAGTCTTTCTCTACTTTAGCATATTTGGGACAAAATTCTCACTTCAGGAGAATAAATCACAAAAGGACCATTGGTAACAGATTTTCAAAAGCAGCATAAATTTCATGAATAAGAGTCCGCAAGAGCCTGACAACAATGAGAGGGTATGACATTACTCAACAACAGTGAATACTTATTCTATTTCCTGTTGCTGGTTAAGCGGTGAGGGAAGACCTCACCCTCCATAGTTCATACAGATGACTGTCACAAATTGGGTGTCATTGAAGCCAGTGAAGCCCTGAAGACACCAGTGTCACATTCCCTGCTTTGTCTGCATAAACACTCCTCATAGATAATCAAAAAGCCTTTGTAATAAATACTTTTGTTCGTGGAAGAATGGCCTTCTTATGCAAGTGGTCACATCATTTTTGTTCATGGCTGTGCGCTTGGGCTTGGGTTAAACCCATCCAATGTTAGGAAGAACATACGCCATCTCAATGCTTTCTTCTTTTAGTGCCTGGAGGTCAAACTTGTAAAATTTGAACCATTATTTAACTAGGCAAGTCAGTTAAGAAATTATTATTTACAATGACGGCCTACCGGTGAACAGTGGGTTAAACTACCTTGTTCAGGGGCAGACCGAATTTTACCTTTCGGTTACTGGCCCAACACTCTAACCACTAGGCCACCTGCCACCACCACGTTGCTGCTGGGTGTTGCTCACCCAGTGTGTGTTATTTGACTGTAGTGCAACATCTTATATAATTGCTTCCATCGTCGTCCTCATTATCTGGAATCTCTGGATGCAGAACAACAAGTAGCACCTCGGAAGGCAGAGACTTAATAAGAATTATCAACAGGGTGTTTGCCCTGCAGGTATTGTAAATGCTAAATTAAAATTCAGCCAAACAGCTGTACACTAAGTTTCAGAGCCTCCCAGAATAGATGACTAGCTCCCTCCACTGTATTTTAAAAATCATTATAATTCCTGCCTCATCCCTCTGTCCATTAATCTAAAGTGCTGGCCCGAGAGCGATCTCAGCGAACCCCGTCGAGTACAGAGATGAGGAATTGTGACATTCCTCCACTTTTGTGTGTTTGATTTCCCCATCCATCCATTCCTTGTACTGTATTCCCGTTGCATTTTCAAAATGTTGCTCCGTTGAACCTGGGCTCAATCTTGTGCGATTGCCGCCGCCACTTGTCCCTGATTAATGGCAGCTTGGAGATGAAAATTATGTATTCATTGGAGGCGCTGACGGCAGCCGTCTCTCGTTGATTGGCTGTTAGTACAAGGCGAGCGAAGAGTGAGGGAGTCTGTCATTAGCCTGGGTTGCGGCCCGCTCGCTGTGGCAAAGCTCTGGAGTATCTCCCAGTGCAGGTTGATGTGGTAGAATGGTTGGTGGCTGGGGCTCCTGTGGGGGTCGACAGCGGGCCAGGAGAGGGAAAAGGGATAGGGAACATTAATCGGAAATTAAACAGAGGACCACAGACGTCGGCCAGACGTTCCCTTGCCTGGTGGCTGCCAGAGGAGTCTCCTTTGTGCCGTGGTGAATTCTGCTACTTATCTACATGGAGCTGCTTTACAGATTCACAGCCCCCCTACCACGGCCTCTCCCTACAAACACTTCGATATACTCAAAAACCAAAACAGAAGCACCCATCTTCTTAGTATCTTCACTCAAAAAGAGGGAGTCAGTTTAGTTCATGAGCAGACAAATTATAATAATAACACAAAATTCAAATTCAAGGATTCAATTTGGGTGTAAAAGCATGGAAGCATAGAGAGACAGAGACCCAGAGACATAGAGAGACAGAGAGACACAAAGATGTAGAGAGACACAGAGATGTAGAGAAACAGAGAGACACAGATGTAGTGAGACAGAGACACAGAGATGTAGAGAGACAGAGAGACAAAGATACGTAGAGAGACAGAGAAAGACAGACATATAGAGACAGAGACACAGAGAAAGAGATACACAGAGATGTAGAGACAGAAAAACATAGACGCAGAGACAGAGACACAGAGAAACAGAGACGTAGAGAGACAGAGACACAGAGAAACATAGAGAGACAAAGAGATACAGAGACACAGAAAGAGACAGAGACACAGAGACATATATAGACACAGAGACAGAGAGACACAGAAATACAGAGACACACAGAGACATAGATATACATAGAGAGCTGGAGAGAGACAGAGAGCTGGAGAGAGACACAGATGTGGAGAGAGACAGAGACACACAGAGACAGATAGCTGGAGAGAGAGACAGAGACACACAGAGAAACATAGAGAGAGAGAGAGAGACATAGATACACACAGAGAGACAGAGTGACAGGGAGACAGAGAGGCACAGAGAGACATAGAGATTGATAGTGAGGGAGATGTGTAATGAAGGGAATAGGGTGGTGTGTTTGTAATTAGTGGCGCTGTGTGCAACATGTTCCCAACTAATTGAGTTCAGCGGCTCAGCGTAGGGGCCTCGTTTTAGAATAGAAGTGCAATAACCTGCCGAATTTAATCTGAGGACGACGTCGTGTTATTACGGATCCTCAACAGGCTAATGTTCGGCTGAAGGAAATTTTACAACAATTAATGAATAATGAGCTAGCAAATGGGTTTAGTTTTGCAGCATTGCAGAGTGTAAAATACCTGTGTAGTGTTCATTAGAATGCACAATCGAAAGCGTTTAAAAAACCTCTGCAACATAAAACTGAAATGGTAGTCCCTCCCTGTTTCAGTCTGTTTTCTTCAGTGTGGTGCCTAATGAACACTTTGCCTACTCGAGTGTCTATTAAAAGTGATTGTTCTCATGACCTTCTGCTTGTATTGGTGCCGAGGCCCCGGTGTAACCGCCTCAAATGGGATACCTCATGTCCCCTATACCTCACTAATAAATTCCATCTGAAGTGATCTATATCCCCTTACGGGATAAAAAAAGGTCAGATCTATTCTCGCGCCCACCCCCTTTGTCTTCATTTAGACTGCCTGGTGTTGAGAGACGTCACAAAACACAGCTGCCCGGGAAAGCACATGTAGAAATAAGTCCGCATTCACAATGTGTTTAAGCTGGGAAAGCACTCGGTATTGATTGCATTGGATTGCCTCCTTCACCTTTTATTTTGCATCCAGGGGAGACACAGGGAGAAGACTCGGGCATTAGATTGCAGAAAGCTATAAACGGGGCCTCTTATCCACCTCAGGCAATCCTTAAACTCATCAACGATTTAATGAGACTTCTGGAGCTGGGAGAAGAACTAATGGCAGGGTTTTCTCTTTCTTTTTTTCCTTCCACTTCTCTATTTTTTTACTATGTAATGTGGGGAAGACCGCGTGAGGAGAAGCAGGCATGGCCCTCTGATGTATAAGGCATGCCAGAGACACAGGACATTGATGAGGGTGAAGAATATAACAAACTGAATGGGTTTTACTCAACGTAAATGTGAAACACAATCCATGTAACTAGTTTGTCAATTTAGCAGTCAAATATAAGTGGTCGTTTAACCCTTGTGTTATCTTAAGGGTCAAAAATTACCAGCCACTATGTTTAACAGCAGAGAAAACCCCCTAAATTAAATTTTTCTACTTGAAATTTGATGACTTTTCCTAGAGTGACGCCAACATTAGAAAAAGTGAAACATCTTTGTACACCACCGGGGTACAAATATTGTCTTAGGGTCATTTTGACCGGGCAGTTATAAAATAATTTACACACCACAAAAACCAAAGACACACATACACACACAATGATAAATTGAGATTATGTGTGGTACTGATTGAACTCAGCCAGCAGCTCCTGAAGAGGAAGATCACCATGGTTGGCACAGTTAGAAAGAAGAAGCCTGAGCTCCCACCTGCACTCTTCGCAAAAAGAGGCTTTCTCATCAAAGTTTGTCTTCACCCCCACCACCACTCCAGTTTCTTCCCTCCCAAAGAGGAAGAAGAATGTGGTCCTCCTGAGCAGACTGCACAAAACGGCTGAGATCAGTGATTGTGAGGACAGGAAGCCAGCCATCATCCTGGACTACAACCACAACAAATGAGACGTGGATCACCTGGACAAGGTTATTGGAACTTACAGCTGCAGGAGGATGACTGCCTGCTGTCCCCTGGTCATCTTCCATAACATTATTGATGTGTCCTTATATAATGCCTGATATGGAACAAGATCAACCCTACCTGGATGCCTGATAAGCGGAACAAGAGAAGGGTGTTCCTGGACCAGCTGGGAAAGGCACTTGTAACCCCACACATTAGAAGAAGGGAGCACCTCCCCTGCACAGCAGCCTCTGCAGCACTTGTGAAAGCTGTTCAGGGGGCTGAATCTAGTCCTGATCCACCTGAGGCTGCAGCTGGGGCAGGAAAAAGGAGGAGTTGCCAATTCTGCCCCCCAAAGAAGGACTGTAAAACAAATACTATGTGCTGCACATGTGAGAAATACATCTACAAATTCCATGCACACACACTTGCATACTGTCCTACATGTGCTAATTAGAGTTGATTGATTTATGTTCTTCACATTATTGTTTTGTATCTATTATCTTATTTATTGTTGTTGTTGTTTATACACCTTGTGGGTGGGGGCAATGGTTAAAAAATGGGAGACGACTAGTATTTTGTAGTTGAATTCCTCATTGTACAGTATATAAGAGTATATCACTATGTTGCCAAAAAAGTTCAAGACTGGTATTGCTTCCCTTCACTAAAATGCATCCAAAACTACTTTCTGCAAATTTCTGCTACTTTCTAAGACTATACAAGCGCTATCTCTTGCTAAATAAATAGTTCACACTTATGAAGTACCTTTTGCAATAAGAAGAATAATAATAAACCTATACTTTAGTAAAGAAAACAATTATGATAGGTGTGTTGTAATAAAAATGAGTGGTGTCCACTGATTAAATGCAGTCTTTCTGCATTGTGAAGAGGGAAAACCCAGATATTCACAAAGTTTGTGATGAATGACAGGTTGTTTCTTCATGAAAAATAGATTTGGGGTTTAAAATTCAATTTAGCTGCTTCATTTTAGGGGTTTAGTGAAGGCGGGTCATTTCTTACCCTTAAGACAAGGGGAGTATACAGAATGTTAAGACTACACAAGGGTTAAGCAATAATGCACGAGGGGGTGTGATATATGGCCAATATACCATGGCTAAGGGCTGTTCTTGTTGTGACTAGGGGGCAATATTTTCATTTTTGGAGAAAAAAAACATTCCCGTAGTAAACGGGATATTTTGTCAGGACAAGATGCTAGAATATGCATATAATTGACAGCTTAGGATGGAAAACACTAAAGTTTAAAAACTAAAATATTGTCTGTGAGTATAACAGAACTGATGTTGCAGGCGAAAGCCTGAGAAAAATCCAATCCGGAAGTGCCCCATGTTTTGAAAGCTCTGCGTTCCAATGAGTCCCTATTGACCAGTGAATGGGCTGTCAACCAGATTACTCTTTCTCCGTATTCCCGAAGGTGTCTACATCAATGTGACATAGTTTTACGCATTTATGTTGAAGAATACCCGTAAACGGCTACATTGCGTAAGTGGTCACCTGATGCTCTCAGAGAGATTCTCGCGTAAAATACAGAGGTAGCCATTACTCCAATCGGTCCTACTGAAAAACTAATTGTCCCGACGGATATATTATCGAATAGATATTTGAAAAACACCTTGAGGATTGATTATAAACAACGTTTGCCATGTTTCTGTCGATATTATGGTGCTAATTTGGAATATTTTTCGCCGTTTTCGTGACTGCAATTTCCAGGCGATTTCTCAGCCAAACGTGAAGAACAAATAGTGCTATTTCGCCTACAAAAATAATATTTTTGGAAAAAAGGAACATTTGCTATCTAACTGGGAGTGAAAACATCCGAACCTCAAAGGTAAACGATTTAATTTGATTGCTTTTCTCATTTCAAAATGCTATGCTAGGCTATCGATAAACTTACACAAATGCTTGTCTAGCTTTGGCTGTAAAGCATATTTTGAAAATCTGAGATGACAGGGTGATAAACAAAAGGCTAAGCTGTGTCTCAATATATTTCATTTGTGATTTTCATGAATAGGAATATTTTCTAGGGATATTTATGTCTTTTGCGTTATGCTAATTAGTGTCAGGCGATGATTACGCTCCCGCATGCGGGATGGGGAGTCACTAGAGGTTAAGCATGACAACGCGGAGTGCCTGGATACAGCCTTTAGCAGCGGTATATTGGTCATATACCGCAAACCCCCTGAGGTGCCTTATTGCTATTATATAAACTGGTTACCAACGTAATGAGAGCAGTAAAAATACATGTTTGTTCATACCCGTGGTGTACGGTCTGATATACCATGGCAGTCAGCCAATCAGCATTCATCGCTCAAACCACCTAGTTTATAATTTAAAATAATCTAACATAATACATGTTGTGATCGTCTATATTATGAGCATTGATATTACAGGGGAAGATCAATGTCAGGTCTATGTTTCTTTAATGATCCAGTAAGCCATGTGGATCTCCCTCAACACAATTCTCTTCAATATCACAACGCATAATCTTGGCAGGTATTGTACCAACTCGTGCTTCAGCCAAATGGAAATGTCAAGCATCCATTAGTAGGTTCTAGAGAGGCTGACTCATGTCATCCAAAACCCATCGTCCTCAAAGATGAAAGGAAAACGTCACCACAATGATTTCTGAAATGATTATTTTGGGGCTAATCATTGTTGATATTCATGTGCTCAACAACATTTGAATACATATGTGGACCTGTGTGGCTCAGTTGGTAGAGCAAGGATTGAAATGTAAGCATTCAATACAGTATGTCACTTTGGATAAAAACATCTGTTAAATGACATACATTATGATATTTAATACAGTTTAGGCTCTGTGTCCCATACTAGTTTCACCTGGAAATGACCTGGAGGAGAAAACACTCATCTACTGAACGATGCTGCACTCACTGCACATTGTAATTATTTTGAGGGAAGGATTGCACCCTCTACTTGGTTCAACATCTTTGCTACCTCATTACATTATCACTGCCACCACATTAATTACGACTACCACCCCGTTACATTATGACTGCCACCTCGTTACATTATGACTGCCACCTCGTTACATTATGACTACCACCCGTTACATTATGACTACCACCCCGTTACATTATGACTACCACCCCGTTACATTATGACTGCCACCTCATTACATTATGACTACCACCCCGTTACATTATGACTGCCACCTCGTTACATTATGACTACCACCCCGTTACATTATGACTGCCATCTCGTTACATTATGACTACCACCCCGTTACATTACGACTACCACCCCGTTACATTACGACTACCACCCCGTTACATTGTGACTGATTGTTAATGGAATATCTACATAGGCGTACAGAGGCCTATGTTCCTACATACATCGTTGTGTTAGCTAATCCAAGTTAATCATTTTAAAAGGCTACTTAATCATTAGAAAACCCTGTTGCAATTATGTTAGCACAGGTGAAAACTTTTGTTCTGATTAAAGAAGCAATACAACTAGCCTTCTTTAAACTAGTTGAGTATCTGGAGCATCAACATTTCTGGGTTCAATTACAGGCTCAAAATGGCCAGAAACAAATACCTTTCTTCTGAAACTCGTCACTCGTCAGCAATTGCCAAGAAACGGAAGATCTTGTACAATGCTGTGTACTACTCCCTTCACAGAAGAGTGCAAACTGGCCCTAACCAGAATAGAAAGAGGAGTGGGAGGCCCCGGTGCACAACTGAGCAAGAGGACGTTAGCGTGTCAAGAAGTACATTAGCGTGCCTAGTTTGAGAAACAGATGCCTCACAAGTACTCGACTGGCAGCTTCATTAAATAGTACCCGCAAAACACCAGTCAACGTCAACAGTGAAGAGGCAACTCCGGGAAGCTGGCAAAGAAAAAGCCATATCTCAGACTGGCCAATAAGAAGAGAAAATGGGCAAAATAACACAGACACTTGACAGAGGAATACTATATATATATTTTTTTTTATGTATATATATATATATTTTTTATTTTTTTATTTTTATGTATATATATATATATTTTTTTTTATGTATATATATATATATATATATTTTTTTTTTATGTATATATATATATATATATATATGTATATATATGTATGTATGTATACATAAATATATATACATAAATATATATGTATGTATGTATACATAAATATATATATATATATATACATAAATATATATATATATATATATACATAAATATATATATATATATATATATATATATATATATATATATATATATATATATATAGGAAAAAATATATATAAATATAAAAAAATAATATATACATATATATTTATATATATATATATATATATATATATATTTTTTTTATGTATATATATATATATTTTTTTATGTATATATATATATATATATATATTTTTTTTTTTTATGTATATATATATATATATATATATGTATATATATGTATGTATGTATACATAAATATATATACATAAATATATATGTATGTATGTATACATAAATATATATATATATATATATACATAAATATATATATATATATATACATATATATATATATATATATATATATATATATATATATATATATATATATATATATATATATATATATATAGGAAAAAATATATATAAATATTTAAAAAATAATATATACATATATATTTATATATATATATATATTTATGTATACATATATTTATATATTTATGTATACATATACATATATAACACAGGAAATCCAATTTGACTGCACTGGGACTTTAACAATCTCTGTACTCCTTCAAAGGTCTAGTACTTAGTCATATAATAGGTAGATATGAAGCATTGAGGCATGTGTGGGCTCGGATAACTCACTTCCTGCTGTGAACAGACAACAGGGCTCATCATTGCTAATAGAAACACACAGTTAAATTATTTATTTTTTAATGTTTACCTCAGGTGCATAGGCTGACATACAGATTTAGGGCAGAGGAGAGTCATATGACCGCAGGAGAATGTTTGCTTTTTAAAAAAATCGCAGGGCCCCGGGCAGCTCCAGTGTCGGCTCCCATTTTGTTACCCATAACTTGAGGTTTGTAGCTCCGAGCGAACCAGCCCCATTATAATAACCAACAGCCAAGGGCCTCTCAGGCATTAGGCTATTTTCACTCTGCTTACTCTGAACGTCATGTTAGGTGAGCCAGAAGAGAGACGTACTGAAGAAACCGAACCTTGAGGTGAAGAAAGTGCCATTCATTCCTGGACAATAAGACTCAATCAAAAAATGTACATGATTTAAGATTCATTCACTGTATTGGAATATTTAACTGAACTGTGCACAACAAATTAAACCTTATGGGGAGGCCTGCAAGAAGTCCACAGCACCAGAGCAAATCTTTACAATTGACATTTGGCTTTAGAACGGCCCAGGAGTTGAAAGGCAGGAAGAAACAACAAAATGGAGACAAAGATTCATGGGGAGTGGGGGTGGGTTGAGCGCAATAACGGCTGCAATGAGCTGTAATCCCCTCTGTCTGTGATTTTTATTGGCAGTCACTCTGAAGGATGGTGGCTCCCTATTATGACTTAACACATCAAAATGGCAGTGTGGCACACGCCCAAAAGGCCACCTGAAGATAAGCACAGCAGACGTGGAGAGCGGCTCTGTCTGCTAGGAGCCGGTAGACTCTGCTGGGAGGCGGCTCAATTTGGCCGGCAACAATCAATTCTGTCCCTCCCTGTACCTCAGCTTTGGCAGAACAGAGCTGTCAGTCAGGAGTTGGGGGCAGCTGGCGATGCCTGCTCTCCACATCAAGGGAGAGAAGAGGGAAAAGAGGGCCTTTTCTAGATGCCCCTATAGTGGCTGATCATGGAAATGTGTTCACTTATGTTCATTTCTACCCACTTCTAAAGTATTACTGCATTTAATGTGCAAAAGCTTGAAACCTGTCTCTTACGTAACTGATAATCCTAGAGATGTTTTCCACCCTATGGTTTACGACTTATCTATAGGACGCCATCAATAAAAGGAACAGCTTATTATATTTACATTAGGAAAACTTAGAACCATTTCGGACCATCAAAGGCAGAAGGTCTGGAGAGTGATATCAGTATAATTACACAGGAAAAACTGCCAGGTCTAGCAGTGGGAAACATGGACTATCCCTTTCATGACCATTTTAATACCCCTTTGCCAATTATTTGCAATATCAAACCACTCCTGTAGACTGGCCCCCGCTTCCTCTGATCAGCATGCAGACGACCTGGCTTCAAATTCCCAATTCTGGTCTGCAATTTCACATGCAAATATGCTGCGGCTGATTTGAATAATATTTGAATATGGATCACACAGCGCGACTTCGTATCACAGGAACAAACAAGGGGGTATGCAAATCGTAAGAGAAAGGTCAAACTCGAGCCCTTTTAGAATTATTTGAAAAACACAACCACTGGAAGTGAGATTTAATTTAAAGCCAGATATTTTTTTTTGCATTGATAAGGATGAAATACATTAGTAAAGAAAACAAACATGACATGATTGGCAGTGTGCAGAGGGGAGTATCATGCTAAGGTGGTTTTGGCCAGCCTGGTCAAAACACAGTTTCGCTTCCCTCCAAAGCATCGTCTAGGGAAGGACACATTCTGTTGAAACAGTCACAGCAAAGTACATGCACTTGAAGAGTGATTCAACTTCATTGTTTCACAGATATTCTAGGATCAAACTATTGCATTCTATTACCATACTTGTATGTGAAATATATTGGGATGCTACTATTACATATTATCGAAAAGTATTTACTGCAACTATCCTCATGTCATTTGGGACCCTGTGGTCCACACAGGTTTGGATGCTCTGATTACCAACAATCCAATAAGGTGACAGAGAATGGCAGAAATATAATCAGGTGACCAAAATAACATTGATAAAGTAGTATAAAGTCGTATAAAGAAAGTGTACAGGCAGGCAGTCCTAAGGAAAGCAATGAGGTCTGTTCAAACATTAGGGAGAGAGCGGTCTGTGATCAGCCATGTGTTGGCCACATCAGTGATCCACTGGGGGGATACATCAGGAGTGGCAGTGGAATCTTTACCCATAGTAGCATGCATTAACTCTGGGGGAATCCTCTAGAGTTGGGCAGCATCCATATTTTCTTACTGTCATACCGTTTCTGTACCATACTGGTGGATACGATATTACCGAATGTGCACACAAGGGGCAAAACGTATATATTTTTTTTACGCACAAACAATTTAGACACAGGGATCTTGATCCAGGAGGGGAATGAATGTCTCTGTTGCAACCAATAAGCTTTATCTTGACATCTAGCCACTTAGCTAGCAAGTTAGCAAACCAAATGTATAGCTGGAGCCCTGAGCTGGATATAATTAAATTGGCACATCTTAGATTTATGATAGTTATAGTTAACTTATGAGTAGTGGCGTAGCATGCACCCCGTAGTCCCCGCTATATACCGTTTATACCGAATACCGGGATATCGCTCAAGTCTAGAATGCACCCCCGAGGGTCCACTACAACCCAAAGAGAAGAGGAGCCAGTCCATGCTTTTATAAGATATTGATGACGGAGGATGATAAAAATGATCCAATTTGGTGTCCGAATCAATCGCCTGCTCCCATTGACACGCGGGGGCTGGCGAAAAGCTGCCCAGATCCTTATCAGGGAGTTTGAGCATGAGACACGTTTTCCTCAAGCGCTGGTCAATAAGAGAGAGAGTGAGGGGAGGAGAGGGACAGGAGAGAGAAAAACACAAGCGGTTTACTGCAATGGCTGCAACTGGTCAGAAATTGATCCATTGCTTACTGGATAAATAGCATGCCTTTGTGTGCTGTGTGTTTTGCTCTATGGGATGTGATGTGTGTACAGAGCAAGGGGGAACAGTTGGGGCGGAGATTGACAGCCCCCGATAAGGACCCTGACTTTCCCTTTCCGCTGATGGGAAAAATGTCACTAGCCTGATCAAAATTTTTCACATGACATGCATCGCCACTGATAAAGGTCAGAGTAGATTTGGTGACCGTTCCCTTATTGATATCCGTCAGAAAACATGAGAAATGGGAATTTAAATGTTTTAATTAGAGCAAGCTGCTGCTTACATCACAAGCCAATTTGCTATATGGGAGGCCTAGTCCCTAGGAGAGCTGTGGGATGCCCGTATGAGAGGGAGTTGGAAGGCTTCTCTGTCAGGTGACAGGGATATGGACATTATAGTGCCAGAATGCTGACATCCATTTTTGTGGCCAGCTCAGGATGTCAGTTCCCCAGCCCCCCAGTCCACCTCCCTGTCTCAAACCACCTCATTCATTTTAATTAGCCACCATTGGTGAATAATAATTCCGCCTCTATTAAATTATGAAAGATATCTCAATATCTGCAAATGAATGGGTTTCAAACGTAGGGTCTGAGCTCAAAATGGATGTGGAGGAGAGGTGTAGTTTGGCTTTATATGCTGCGGTGCATTTTCAAAACATGTATTGCCTTTCTTATGATCTTCCAAAATTCAGTCACCATGGAAACCACACGTCCAGAAACACACACACACACACGTCAAAAGGATAAACATACACCAGATCTTCAACCCTCTTCCATATTCCAATCACCTGCACTCATCATTGGAATACTGACAATATCATCTTATCTGGAGGGTACTGGAGGTCGGTGGACAAACTCAGGTGTCTACAGCAAACCTCCTCATCAGCTTGCTTATCAATTTCACAGGACTGTCATGTTATCACAAGTTTTTCTGTCAACACATCCTGCAAAGTTACATCATGTTCAGTAAACCAACTGTCGCATTCAGCTTCTCAAGGTTTGTCAATCAGACGAACCTCTGTTCCTTTTGCTCAGTGATTACGTGAAAGGTCAACACCATCACCTCTTAGCCGCCACTGACGTGTTATATGGAAAACTAAACATGTCATACACATGTCAGGCCTATTGATAATGCCTTGACCCAATCACATTTCATGCCGTTTCTATTCCAAGGCCCCCGAGATGGGAAACATCTCATCCAATTAAGAGGACTATTCAGCTACAATAGGTAACCTTTAGAATGTCTGTCTTTTCATGAAGCCGATAGACATTACACTATGATATCTACCCACACAGGAACGCGTAACTACTGAGTCACACAGTGAAATGCAATGATCATGGCCAGCCTCATACTAAACTGTTCATTCTAACTGTTCAGCTCCTGGCTCTGTAATCCAGAGTTTGTTTTACGTATCCCAAAGAGACTAATGTTTCTGAAACCTCACTATTTACTGGTTTCTAAAGGACTGATCATGGATTCTGGATTATTATATACAAAATGACCCACCTGGTAAAACAATTAAAAGCCTGGGTGTCCACAATATTCACCAAGACAACAACCTAATTCTATGGGTTGCTTTCTAAACTATATCTCGAAAATAGTGCAAAGCATTCACATACTGGAATACTGTATATGTAACTTGTTTGCCAAAACTAGATGAATTTCACAAGTCAGTTCTTCACAGGAAGGCATTATAACTTATAAATGTATTTTTGGCAGACATGCCTTGTAGAACATGTGAACTTCCATGTGCTTTAATATCAAACTTGTATGCCTTCTGTAAATACAAATACAATTGTTAAATTACGAGCCTAGTTGGTTTAGCCACATAAAAAGACAGAAACACTCCCGCTAGCAATGATTGGCTTAGATAATGGATGGCCTGGACTTGCCGAGAGATGAGTTAAGATTGGTCTGCCATGTAGCATACTTCTGTCTATAACAGGAGCTGCTCATAATGTGTAGATAATCCTTTCAACCGCAGCTTTTTTGAAAGATATCATGAGGAACTGCAAAAGTGTTGCTTCTGCTCTCCACTTTCTGGAGGACGATCATGCAATGCTGATTCTCTCTTGACTCTGAAAATGAATCTGACAATGAGGAAATCACTGATTTAAGTTAAAACATTTTCATTGAACCAGACATTGAGAGTCTTCTGATGACAATGACGGGGAAGAAACAGCAATCAACAGTGTTGTTGTCATGATTAAGGGTCATCTATTGTATTTCCTGAACATGTCTAGACAATAGTGACCCATCCACTTAGCTAGATGTGGCTGGGGGGGTAGTTATAGCATTTATTTCACATGACCCATCTAATAATTATAAAATATGTATACAACATTTATCTGGACACATTATATTTTTGATATTGCTACTATGCAAGTACTAATTTCACTGTATATTTTACACCTTCTGTATCCTGTGCATGTGACAAATAAACGTTGATATAGTGTGTCTTTACCATTGGCATAATTGTGATAAACAACATGACCTGAACCAAAGTCAGATTAGGATATAGGCCAGGGACTAGATAGTGTATTTTTGCTACTACTTTCAGAGATTTTAGTCTTGAAATCTTTGGTTGTTTACCACACTACCTTACTCACTCTGTTCAGCACATGGCCTCACATGTGAATCCTTAAAGATATGGGTGGGGCTAAGGCTGAAGTGGGTGTGAACAATGCTGAATGGGTTAAAACAAATAACAGCTCTCCAGTAGGTGTACCGAAACATTCAAGAGCCATTTTCTCAAACGTGGGGTTACAAGTTGATCAACTTTCAAAGCAAAACAACTTTCCCATTATTCCTCAACTGCAGCATATGATTTACCATTTTCTAGTCTTTACTTTTATCCAATGTAAAAATATATATAAAAAAAAACATTTAAAATTTTGCTACATAGGACCGAATCGAGCCGTTCGGTGACATATACAGAAATAATGAAAAAGCGGGCCTGTAAGGTGTTGAGAACTGACAGCCATAGAAGATTAGACGTCTATTCAAACCCATCCTGTGAAATCAATTCACTGAAAGAAGTTAACTGCATGACAAATTGGAGCAACATCTTTTCTGCTCCAGATCTAGGATAGCAGCTGGTCAGACGTCATGATAACCATGTTTATCACATGTTCTTCAACAACTTCCGTCAAACCTAGACAGAATTAAAGATTCCTCGTGCATCGAAGAGGACGTTTTTTTTTAGTACTATTCAGTTTGGTGTTTGCTGAAAACAACAAATGGTGGAAACGTAACATTTTAGTTATCTGAAAAGAGAAAGATGAGACAGCGAGATGGAGAAAGAGAGAGAGCGAGAGAGAGAGAAAGAAAGAAAGAGAGTGAGAGAAAAGGCAATTGACAAAATAAGATGAAATTGTGGCAGTAAACGCTTTCAGAACCACTCAAGCACAGACAAGCTGCAATTCACTTTCCTTTCACAGCTCAGACCCAAATCCAGGTCATCCCCTGAACAGGACGTGTGCTCAGCTCCGTACACCGTCTGTCTCTCACCTCTCCCTGTCCATCCACAAATAACAGGCAGCCTTGACAAAGCCCACACTTATATTGATGTTCTCACAGAAATCTGCATGTCCAATTCAAATAAAAAGCGTATTAACAAAGGTCAAGCTATCTGTAACGTGTTTGGATCCAAAACATCTTTGCCCTGGCCATGCTTTCACTTCTTTTTAATTTTGCAACACCTTGCTCATCCTTCCAGGGAAACGGACTTAGCACACAGTGCAGACCGTTTCAATTACAAACAGGCTTTTCAATACTTTCAGCACCACTGATGTCAGATACATTAATTTGGCAGAGATGAGAGACGCGACACAATAGTAAGGGTTTGTGTCGCCCATGCCAATGCACTGGTAATGACTTCCTGGATTTTAAACAAGGACAGATTGAAAAGATGTCAGGAAACATTTGCGTGTGTTCCACCACAAACACGGATTGAGTTCATTGTCCAAGAGAAGAGCCACGATGTACCCTTAGCTTTTTTAGAACGTAAATGAATAGATTTGGCTTTACACAAACTTGATGAATGTGATCAAAGTAAATCTGTAAACCTTATCACTCATTATCATTCATTCCAGGTTTGCAATGACAAGCATTTCATAATTTTGAGTAAAGAGATCTTTGGTAAGAATGAATTATGTTACATGTGGGTTGTGTGCAGACTCGGATAGAAAGCCCTCTTGAATACAGATTCAACAATTGTCCATCAGAAAAGTTTTAGAAGGACATAATGACAAGTTAAGAAGGCGGATGAAGTGCCTGTACTATCTAGAGTTGGGTGATGACTGTGATGCAGCCCTGACTGTCTCAGCATCCCCTACTGGTAAGGTGAGTGCACTGGGGTTCCAAAAGCATAGCCCCAACAACTTGCTGTTCGCTAAATTAAACTCAGTCTCCGCAAGACTGTCAATACAGGAGACTGAATTCACCCAGGTGCTCATTGAGAATATAAAATAAAATCAGTTGTTCCCCCGATGTGCTACTTAGCTTACGTTCTATGTTCATGTGTTTCACATATCATACAGCTACTTCCCATGCAGTGTGACAATCAGCATGGTTTTTAAAACAGTGGAACTACTTAACCTAGAAACTGTACACCAACAAACTGTACACCAGCTTTAAGTTGTTTGTAGAGTCTGTTTCTTGAATTTCCTGTACACTAATCTGCCTTGAGGTTGCAAACTGACTCGAGACAGTTTAACGTGGAGATGCTTCAGTTAGAGCACCATTCTGAGATGTATTATCTTTATCAGTGCATTCATTTATTTTATCGTCAAGCCTTCAGATGGCCCCCAGACGACGCTTGCTCAAGATTTGTCACATCAAATAAACACACTAATTCAAACACCACTTAAGTTTTTTCACTGCACACGTTCAAGAAATTCTGAGAAATAAAACACAAGAAGTAGTTACAGCTGTAATTCATCTTGGTTTCCCAACCTGGCAGAATTGGACAGCTTTTGGCTCGTTTCTGACCAAACACACACCCGTCAAAAGAGTGGTGGAAAATCTACTCTCAGAGAAATTGTATGGGAAAAAATGACTCTTGAACAAATGTACTGAGACATTTAAGTCACTTTAGCCACCACTCCAAACCCCATTAAATCCAGTAATCATTACCTGAGAAGTAGCTCAAATCCTTTAGCCTCTAGGGATCAATACGCATCAGTAGGTACCCAGCAAACCGGGAACATTCCCAGAACATTAGCTAAGATTCCCATTAAGTCCTAGTTTTACCTAAAATTAGGATGATAACATCCCAAAAACATTCAAATAATCTTTTTAATAACATGATTTTTTAACAGAAAATGATTTAAATGAAAAATTATTGGAATGTTCCCCTAACATTCACAAAAATGTTGTGCACAACATTTGTAAAAACAATCACATAACGTTCCCCAAACATTCTCATTAGGTTTCCAGGTAAAGAACAAACAAAATGTTCTTGCATCATCAGGCGAATGTTTTATAGAAATATTGTATAATCATCAGGACAACTGGACAGTTTTTGTGTTATGAGAACATTTTCCTAAACTTAACAAATGGTCTGGGAACTTTCACAATAACCAATTATTGTTTACTGGGTAGTAAGGGGAGAGTGCCACATAAATATATTTTAAATAGAGCTTCCCTGCCCACCTTGGCTCGCCGAACACTCCTGACATGGCAAGTGGTCGACTGTGACAGGTTATATTTCCATGCTGGCAAATAGCATTACTCTCATTCCCAGCCCCATTGTCAACTCTCATCTAAATCTGCTGTCAGAGACTGGAGCCCCATTCTAACCATGGCAGTGTCCACCTCTGTCCACATCCATACAGGGAACAGTGATGGGAGGAGAAGAATAGAAGGGTTGAAGGCTAAAATATGAAAAGAAGGAGGAGGGGTGATGACAGGGTGAGAGGTCTCTCTGTCTCCCAATGCTCCATGCTGCCCATCCACCATGAGGTAAAAGAAGAAGAAGAAGAAAAGTGCTCTCAAGAGAGCCCATCACTCATCTGGGCTGGTGAAGTCAGACAGGTCTGCTTCCTGCTCGTGAAATTCTCCATGACAGACTGTCTGTTCCCACCGCCCGGGTCTTGTGCTCCCAACAGGACGCCCTGCTCTGGAGAATCAGTCTCAGGCCGAGTAAGTCTCCCAACACAGGTGAGGGAAGTGAGTCTCTCCTTCTCTCCTAATTTTATTGCATGACATAAGTATTTGATCACCTACCAACCAGTAAGAATTCCGGCTCTCACAGACCTGTTCGTTTATCTTTAAGAAGCCCTCCTGTTCTCCACTCATTACCTATATTAACTGCACCGGTTTGAACTCGTTACCTGTATAAAAGACACCTGTCCACACACTCAATCAAACAGACTCCAACCTCTCCACAATGGCCAAGACCAGAGAGCTGTGTAAGGACATCAGGGATACAATTGTAGACCTGCATAAGGCTGAGAAGGCAACAACTGTTGGCGCAATTATTAGAAAATGGAAGAAGTTCAAGATGACGGTCAATCACCCTCGGTCTGGGGCTCCATGCAAGATCTCACCTCGTGGGGCATCAATGATCATGAGGAAGGTGAGGGATCAGCCCAGAACTACACGGCAGGACCTGGTCAATGTCCTGAAGAGAGCTGGGACCACAGCCTCAAAGAAAACCATTAGTAACACACTACGCTGTCATGGATTAAAGTCCTGCAGCGCACGCAAGGTCACCCTGCTCAAGCCAGCGCATGTCCAGGCCCGTCTGAAGTTTGCCAATGACCATATGGATGATCCAGAGGAGGAATGGGAGAAGGTCATGTGGTCTGATGAGACAAAAATAGAGCTTTTTGGTCTAAACTCCACTCGCCATGTTTGGAGGAAGAAGGATGAGTACAACCCCAAGAACACCATCCCAACCGTGAAGCATGGAGGTAGAAACACCATTCTTTGGGGATGCTTTTCTGCAAAGGGGACAGGACGACTGCACCGTATTGAGGGGAGGATGGATGGGGCCATGTATCGCGAGATCTTGGCCAACAACCTCCTTCCCTCAGTAAGAGCATTGAAGATGGGTCGTGGCTGGGTCTTCCAGCATGACAACGACCCGAAACACACAGCCAGGGCAACTAAGGAGTGGCTCCATAAGAAGCATCTCAAGGTCCTGGAGTGGCCTAGCCAGTCTCCAGACCTGAAGCCAATAGAACATCTTTGGAGGGAGCTGAAAGTCCGTATTGCTCAGCGACAGGCCCGAAACCTGAAGGATCTGGAGAAGGTCTGTATGAAGGAGTGGGCCAAAATCACTGCTGCAGTGTGTGCAAACCTGGTCAAGAACTACAGGAAATGTATGATCTCTGTAATTGCAAACAAAGGTTTCTGTACCAAATATTAAGTTCTGCTTTTCTGATGTATCAAATACTTATGTCATGCAATAAAATGCAAATGAATTACTTAAAAATCATACAATGTGATTTTCTGCATTTTTGTTTTAGATTCCATCTCTCACAGTTGAAGTGGCTATGATAAAAATTACAGTCCTCTACATGCTTTGTAAGTGGGAAAACCTGCAAAATCGGCAGTGTATCAAATACTTGTTCTCCCCACTGTAGCAGCATAATATTCAGTACTGTCTAATTTGACTATAATGCAGCCTGTTTCTTTTGTGATGTTTTCTGTCCACAGATACAGAGAGCTGTCAAACCCTGTCTGTAGATAAAGAGGTCACAATGAATGTCCCAAGAGAATAGGGGTACATCTTTGTATACCATGGATTATGTGTACCTATGTTAGCATATTTTGTGAACAAAAATACAGTTTAAAACACACACACAAAAACCTTTTACAACTGGAGCAGGTCAATTCTGCTGGTTCTGCACGCTTCTGTTCCAACCCAGCACTAACACACCTGATTTATCAAACGGAATTAGTTAATAGTTAAGTTTTAATTGTATTTTATTTTACCTTTATTTAACTAGGCAAGTAAGTTAAGAACAAATTCTTATTTTCAATGGCGGCCTAGGAACAGTGGGTTAACTGCCTGTTCAGGGGCAGAACGACAGATTTGTACCTTGTCAGCTCGGAGATTTGTACCTTGTCAGCTCGGAGATTTGAACTTGCAACATTTCGGTTACTAGTCCAATGCTCTAACCACTAGGCTACCCTGCCGCACCATCGTCATTTTCACAGTACCACCTCTAAGTGCCACTAAGACCTTCTTGGAGAAAGGTATCCGAGGCTAATCATTATACTGGATTTTTTTTAGATGCCTTGAGCTGAAATGAAATTGTTTAAAGCAAATCCAACCCTTGTAATCTCTGTGGGGAAATGTCTGGAAGCAAGAGATGGGATCGTTATCTGAAAACATACATACATACTACCACTACCAAGTCCAATGCCAGATACCTTTCTCCAAGAAGGTCTTAGTGGCACTTAGAGGTGGTACTGTGAAAATGAAGATGGTTTGCATAAGACTACTACACTAATTATATTGTCTATGATAAATGTGTTTAAATTGTAAAATAAATAACATTGTTGGGCTATAATAAATACTTTTTATTCAATAGGGCTAGGCAAAGCAGATTACAATACTTTTAATTTCACCCATACAACAATATAGGCTATTATTAAAGTACAGTATGTTTCAAAAATCATAAACAATATTATTTTACACTTTTCAAATGACATTTTATATATTCATATGATTTAAGGGGGCACTTTCGTTGTGATGACAAGGTGAAGTTGCTCTCTACAAAACACAGTTTATGACACCCATCTCGTATACATTGCTTTCAGAAAGTATTCAGACCCCTTGACTGTTTCCACATTTTGTTATGTTACAGCCTTATTCTAAAACGGATTAAATAAAACATTTTCCACAGCAATATACACACAATAACCCATAATGACAAAGTGAAAAAATGTTTTTGACATTTTTGCAAATGAATAAAAAAATAATAAAAAAAAATACCTTATTTAAGGCAGGGTTTACGGCAGGGTAGCCTAGTGGTTAGAGCGTTGGACTAGTAACCGGAAGGTTGGAAGTTCAAACCCCCGAGCTGACAAGGTACAAATCTGTCATTCTGCCATTGAACAGGCAGTTAACCCACTGTTCCTAGGCCGTCATTGAAAGTAAGAATTTGTTCTTAACTGACTTGCCTAGTTAAATAAAGGTAAAATAAAAATAAAATAAAAAAATATTCAGACTCTTTGCAATGAGACTCAAAATTGATCTCAGGTGCATTCTGTTTCCATTGATCACCCTTGAGATGTTTCTACAACTTGATTGGATCCCATCTGTTGTCAATTCAATTGATTGGACATGCTATGGAAAGGCACACAACTGTCAATATAATGTCCCACAATTGACAGTGCATAACAAATCAAAAACCAAGCTATGAGATCATATATATAAAATGGCGCCGGAGAGAATGACTGACGCTTTATTGGTAGCCATTTTCGTGGCTGAACGACGACATGAATAACATCCAGCTGGCAGGTTACACACTATCAGGAGGATAGAACAGCAGCCTCTGGCGGTCTATGTATATTTGTAAACAACAGCTGTTGCACAATATCTAAGGAAGTCTTGAGATTTTGCTCACCTGAGGTAGAGTATCTCATGATAAGCTATAGACCACACTATCTACCAAGAGAGTTCTCATCTATATTTTTCGTAGCTGTCTACATACCACCACAGGCAGATGCTGGCACTAAGACCGCACTCAATTAGCTGTATAACATCATAAGCAAACAGGAAAGTGCTCATCAAGAGGAAGCGTCCTAATGGCAGGGGACTTTAATGCAGGGAAACGTATTCAATCGATTTTACCTAAATTCTTTCAGAATGTTAAATGGGCAACCAGAGGGGGGGGGGGGGGGGGACAACTTTACTCCACACACAGAGATGTGTACAAAGCTCCCCCTCTGACCATAATTCTATCCTCCTGATTCGTGCTTACAAGCAAAAATGAAAGCAGGCAGCACCAGTGACAATAATAAAGTGGTCAGATGCTAAACTACAGGACTGTTTTGCTAGCACAGAATATAATATGTTCTGGGATTCTTCCGATGGCATTGAGGAGTACACCACATCAGTCACTGGCTTCATCAATAAGTGCATCATTGGCATCGTCCCCACAGTGACTGTATATACATACCCCAACCAGAAACCATGGATTACAGGCAACATCCGCACTGAGCTGAAGGGTAGAGCTGCCACTTTCAAGGAGCAGGACTCTAACCCGGGAGCTTATAAGAAATCCCGCTATGCCCTCCAAAGAACCATCAAACAGGCAAAGCGTCAACAGGACTAAGATCAAATTGTTCTACACCGGCTCCAACGCTTGTTGGCTTGCAAACTATTACAGACTACAAAGGGAAGCACAGCCGAGAGCTGCCCAGTGACACGAGCCTACAAGATGAGATAAATAACTTATATGCAAGTAACACTGAAACTTGCATGACAGCATCAGCTGTTCCAGACGACTGTGTGATCACACTCTCCGCAGCCGATGTAAGAAAGACCTTTAAACAAGTCAACATTCACAAGGCCGCAGGGCCAGACGGATTACCAGGATGTTTACTCCTAGCATGCGCTAACTAAGTGCAAGTGTCTTCACTGACATTTTCAACCTCTCCCTGTCTGAGTCTGTAATACCAACATGTTTTAAGAAGACCACCATAGTCCTTGTGCCCTAAGTTACTAACACTAAGATAACCTGTCTAAATGACTACAAACACGTAGCACTCATGTCTGTAGCCATGAAGTGCTTTGAAAGACTGGTCATGGCTCACAACACCATTATCCCAGAAACCCACTCCAGTTTGCATACCGCCCCAACAGATCCACATTTGATGCACTCTATTGCACTCTACACTGCCCTTTCACGCATGGACAAAAGGAACACCTATGTGGGAACGCTATTCTTTGAATACAACTCAGCGTTCAACACCATAGTGCTCTCGAGCTCATCACTAAGCCAAGGACCCTGGGACAAAACACCTTCCCCTGCAACTGAAACTTGGACTTCCTGACGGGTCGCCTCCAGGTGGTAAAGGAAGGTAACAACACATCCGCTAAGCTGATCCTCAACACAGGGGCCCCTCAGTACCCTTCTGTACTCCCTGTTCACTCATGACTGCATGGCCAGGCACGACTCCAACACCATCATTAAGTTTGCCGATGACACAACAGTGGTAGGGCTGATCACCGACAACAACGAGACAGCCTCTAGGGAGGAGGTCAGAGACCTGACTGTGTGGTGCAAGGACAACAACCTCTCCCTCAACGTGATCGAGACAAAGGAGATGATTGTGGACTACAGGAAAAGGAGAACCGAGCACACCCCCAATCTCATCGACGGGGGTGTAGTGGAGCAGGTTGAGAGCTTCAAGTTCATTGGCGTCCACATCACCAACAAACTAGATTGGTCCAAACACACCAAGACAGTCGTGAAGAGGGCACGACAAAACCAATTCCCCCTCAAGAGACTGAAAATATTTGGCATGGGTCCTCACATCCTCAAAAGGGTCTACAGCTGCAACATCGAGAGCATTGGTTGCATCACTGCCTGGTATGGCAACTGCTCGGCTTCCGACCGCAAGGCACTACAGAGGATAGTGCGTACGGCCCAGTATATCACCGAGGCCAAGCTTCCTGCCATGCAGGACCTCTAAACTAGGAGGTGTCAGAGGAAGGCCCTAAAAATTGTTAAAGACTCCAGCCACCCTAGCCAATGACTGTTTTAAATCCTACCGCACGGCAAGCGGTACCGGTGTGCCAAGTCGAGCTCCAAGAGGCTTCTAAACAGCTTCGACCCCGAAGCCATAAGACTCCTGAACATCTAATCAAATGGCTACCCATACAATTTGCATTGTCCGCCACCCCCTCTTCTACGCTGGTGCTACTCTCTGTTATTATCCAAGCATAGTCACTTTAATAACTCTTCCTACAGTTGAAGTCAGAAGTGTACATACGACTTAGCCAAATACATTTAAGCTCAGTATTTCATAATTCCTGACATTTAATTCCAGTAAAAATGCCTTGTCTTAGGTCAGTTAAGATCACCACTTTATTTAAAGAATGTGAAATGTCAGAATATTAGTAGAGAGAATTATGTTTTTCAGCTTTTATTTCTTTCATCACAATCCCAGTGGGTCAGAAGATTACATAAACTGAATTAGTATTTGGTAGCATTGCCTTTACATTGTTTAACTTGGGTCAAACGTTTCGGGAAGCCTTCCACAAGCTTCCCACAATAAGTTGGGTGAATTTTAGCCCATTCCTCCAGACAGAGCTGATGTAACTGAGTCAGGTTTGTAGGGCTCCTTCCTCACACACACTTTTTCAGTTCTGCCCACAAATGCTTTATATGGCTGAGGTCAGGGCTTTGTGATGGCCACTCCAATACCTTGACTGTGTTGTCCTTAAGCCATTTTGCCACAACTTTGGAAGTATACTTGGTCATTGTCAATTTGGAAGACCCATTTGTGACCAAGCTTTAACTTCCTGACTGATGTCTTGAGATGTTGCTTCAATATATCCACCTAATTTTCCTGCCTCATGAAGCCATCTATTTTGCGAATTGCACCAGACCCTCCTGCAGCAAAGCACCCCCACAACATGATGCTGCCACCCCCGTGCTCCATGGCAAGCCTCCCCCTTTTTCCTCCAAACATAACGATGGTCATTATGGCCAAACAGTTCTAATTTTGTTTCATCAGACCAGAGGACATTTCTCCAAAAAGTACAATCTTTGTCCCCATGTGCAGTTGCAAACAGTAGTCTGATTTTTTATGGTGGTTCTGGAGCAGTGGCTTCTTCCTTGCTGAGTGGCCTTACAGGTTATGTTGAAATAGGACTCATTTTACTGTGGATATAGATAATTTTGTACCTGTTTCCTCCAGCATCTTCACAATTTCCTTTGCTGTTGATCTGGGATTGAGTTTGTAAATTGCTCCCAAGGATGAACCAGACTTGTGGAGGTCTACAATTTTTTATCTGAGGTCTTGGCTGATTTATTTATATTATCCCATGATGTCAAGCAAATAGGCACTGTGTTTCAAGGTTGGCCTTGAAATACATCCACAGGTGTACCTCCAATTGACTCAAATTATGTAAAGTATCCTATCAGAAGCTTCTAAAACCATAACATATTTTTCATATTTTCCGATTTAAAGGCACATTCAACTTAGTGAATGTAGCAAGTATGTAGCAAGTGCATCGGTGATGTTGTACCCACAGCGTCTATTAAAAACATTCCCCAACAAGAAACCGTGGATTGATGGCAGCATTTGCACAAAACTGAAAGCGCGAACCGCTGCTTTTAATCAGGGCAAGGTGACCGGAAACATGACCGAATACAAACAGTGTAGCTATTCCCTCCGCAAGGCAATCAAACAAGCTAAGCGTCAGTATAGAGACAGAGTAGAGTTGCAATTCAAAGGCTCAGACACGAGAGGTATGTGGCAGGGTCTACAGTCAATCACGGACTACAAAAGAAAAAACTGTCCCGTAACGGACCACAATGTCTTGCTCCCAGACAAACTAAACTTCTTTGCTCGCTTTGAGGACAATACAGTGCCACCGACACGGCCCGCTACCAAAACCTGCGGGCTCTCCTTCACTGCAGCTAACGTGAGTAAAACATTTAAACGTGTTTAACCTCGCAAGGCTGCAGGCCCAGACGGCATCCCTAGCTGCGTCCTCAGAGCATGCATAGACCAGCTGGCTGGTGTGTTTACGGACATATTCAATCAATCCTTATCCCAGTCTGCTGTTCCCACATGCTTCAAGAGGGTCACCATTGTTCCTGTTCCCAAGAAAGCTAAGGTAACTGAGCTAAATGACTACTGCCCAGGAGCACTTTCTTCAGTCATCATGAAGTGCTTTGAGAGACTAGCCAAGGACCATATCACCTCCACCCTACCTGACACCCTAGACCCACTCCAATTTGCTTACGTCCACAGATGACGCAATCACACTGCACACTGCCCTAACCCATCTGGACAAGAGGAATGCCTATGTATGAATGCTGTTCATCGACTACAGCTCAGCATTTAACACCATAGTACCCTCCAAACTTGTCATTATGCTCGAGACCCTGGGTATCGACCCCGTCCTGTGCAACTGGATCCTAGACTTCGACGGGCCGGCTCCAGGTGGTGAGGGTAGGTAACAACATCTCCACCCCGCTGATCCTCAACACTGGGGCCCCACAAGGGTGCGTTCCCAGCCCTCTCCTGTACTCCTTGTTCACCCATGACTCCAACTCAATCATCAAGTTTGCAGACGACACTACAGTGGTAGGCTTGATTACCAACAACGACGAGATGGCCAATAGGGAGGAGGTGAGGGCCCTCGGAGTGTGGTGTCAGGAAAATAACCTCACACTCAATGTCAACAAAACAAAGGAGATGATCGTGGACTTCAGGAAACAGCATAGGGAGCAGTCCATTATCCACATCGACGGGACAGTAGAGGAGAAGGTGGAAAGTTCCTCAGCGTACACATCACGGACTAACAAATGGTCCACACAGACAGTGTGGTGAAGAAGGCACAGCAGTGCCTATTCAACCTCAGGAGGATGAATAAATTTGGCTTGTCACCAAAAACACTCACAAACTTTTACAGATGCACAATCGAGAGCATCCTGTCGGGCCGTATCACCGCCCACAACCGTAAGGCTCTCCAGAGGGTAGTGAGGTCTGCACAACGCATCACCTTCCAACTATCTGCCTTCCAGGACACCTACAACATCCGATGTCACAGGAAGGTCAAAAAGATCATCAAGGACAACAACCACCCGAGCCACTAATTGTTCACCCCACTATCATCCAGAAGGCGAGGTCAGTACAGGTGTATCAAAGCGGGTAACCGAGAGACTGAAAAACAGCTTCTATCTCAAGGCCATCAGCCTGTTAAACAGCTATCACTAACATTGAGTGGCTGCTGCCAACATATTGACTCAACTCTAGCCACTTGAACCTTTTGCGGGTAGGGGGCAGTATTTCCGTTTTTGGCTAAAAAGCGTACCCATTTGAAACTGCCTATTTCTCAGCCCCAGAAACTAGAATATGCATATAATTGTCAGATTAGGATAGAAAACACTCTAAAGTTTCCAAAACTGTAAACATATTGTCTGTGAGTGTAACAGAACTGATATTGCAGGCGAAAACCTGAAGAAAATCCAATCAGGAAGTGCCTCTTATTTTGAAACCTCTCTGTTCCTATGCATGCCTATCCTCCATTTAAAGGGATATCAACCAGATTTGGTTTTCTATGGCTTTCCTAAGGTGTCAACAGTCAACAACTTTAGACATAGTTTCAGGCTTTTATCTTGAAAAATTAGCGAGAAAGATCACATTGCGTAAGTGGATAGGTGGGGGCTCTGGTTGATATATTATCGAATATATATATATTTTTTAACCTGAGGATTGATTATAAAAAAACGTTTGACATGTTTCTGTGGACATTATGGATATTATTTGGAATTTTCGTCTGCGTTGTCGTGACCGCTCATTCCTGTGGATTTCTGAACATAACGCGACAAACAAATGGAGGTATTTTGGGTATAAAAATAATCTTTATGGAACAAAAGGAACATTTGTTGTGTAACTGGGAGTGAAAACATCCAAAGATCATCAAAGGTAAACGATTAATTTGATTGCTTTTCTGATTTCCGTGACCTAGCTACTTAATGCTTAGTGTACATAATGTTTTGTTGTGCTATTGATAAACTTACACAAACAGTTGGATTGTTTTCGCTGTAAAGCATAATCTGAGACGACAGGTGGATTAACAAAAGGCTAAGCTGTGTTTTGCAATATTGCACTTGTGATTTCATGAATATTTTTTTGCAATATTATTTGACTGTGGCGCTATGCTATTCAGCGGTTGCTGATGAAAATGATCCCGCTAACGGGATGGGTGCGCCAAGAAGTTTATAATGGAAAAATGTATGTAATCAATGTATCACTAGCCACTTTAAACAATGCCACTTTATATAATGTTTACATACCCTACATTACTCATCTCATATGTATATAATGTACTCTATACCATCTACTGCATCTTGCCTATGCCGTTCGGTCATCACTCATTCATATATTTTGATGTACATATTCTAATTAATTCCTTTACACTTGTGTGTACAAGGTGGTAGTTGTGAAATTGTTAGGTTAGATTACTTGATAGATAATACTGCATGGTCGGAACTAGAAGCACAAGCATTTCGCTACACTCGCATTAACATCTGCTAACCATGTGTGTGACAAATAAAATTTGATGTAAACTTCTGACCCACTGGATTTGTAAGACAGTGATTTAAAGTGAAATAATCTGTCTGTAAACAATTGTTGGAAAAATGACTTGTGATATGAACAAAGTAGATGTCCTAACCGACTTGTCAAAACTATATTTTGTGGACAAGAAATATGTGGAGTGGTTGAAAAACGAGTTATAATGACTCCAACCTAAGTGTATGTAACTTCCGACTTTAACTGTACATGTACATATTACCTCAATGACATCGACTAACCGGTGCCTCCACACATTGACTCTGTACCGGTACCCCCTGTACATAGCCTCGCTATTGTTACTATTGTTACTCGCTTATTACCACTGGAATTATTTGGACAAAAATGTCCTCCAGGGTATATGGATGTCATACTGTACAATTTGCGTCTCCCCTTTTCATCGTCATGGCTAGAAGGGATCCAGCTTTCGTCAAATTAAGGTAATATTTGACATTTCGTAGCAGATTAGGAGAATTTACGCAGCAGGTTTGGATAATTAGGTTAACCTCTTTTACCTCTAGGGGCAGTATGTCATTACTGGATAAAAAAGATGCTCGACTATGCATATAATTGGCATATAACTATGCATATAATTGGCTTTGGAAAGAAAACACTAAGGTTTCCAGAACTGCAAAGATATTATCTGTGGGTGCCACAGAACTCATGTTACAGGCGAAACCAAGATGATACTTTAACCATGAAATGGGCAGAATTTTCAAAGCTCTGTTTTCTATTGTCTCCTTATATGGCTGTGAATGTGCCGGGAATGAGCCTGACCTTCCTATCGTTTCTCCAAGGTGTCTGCAGCATTGTGACGTATTTGTAGGCATATAATTGGAAGATTGGCCATAAGAGACTACATTTACCAGGTGTCCACCTGGTGTCCTTTGTGTAAATCAGCACGTAATCTTCAGTTGTGGCCATTTGCTCCTGGGATTCAGAGGGAAAGCACACTTCGACGAACGATGTATCATCGAAGAGATATGTGAAAAACACCTTGAGGATTGGTTCTAAACAATGTTTGCCATGTTTCAGTCGATATTATGGAGTTAATTTCGGAAAAAATTTAGACGTTTAGATGACTGAATTTTCGGGTTTTTTTGGTAGCCAAACGTGAAAATAATATTTGTTTAGGAGAAATCGCTCCTTTTGGTGCGTCACGCACCAAACGGAGCGATTTCTCCTAAACAAATATTATTTTTGGAAAAACTGAACATTTGCTATCTAACAGAGTCTCCTCATTGAAAACATCTGAAGTTCTTCAAAGGTAAATTATTTTATTTGAATGCTTTTCTGGTTTTTGTGGAAATGTTTCCTGCTGAATTGCTAACGCTAAATGCTACGCTAGCTATGAATAGCTATGAATACTGTTACACAAATGCTTGTTTTCCTATGGTTGAGAAGCATAATCTTTCAGGAAAAACTGAGCATTTGCTATCTAACTGAGAGTCTCCTCATTGAAAACATCTGAAGTTCTTCAAAGGTAATGATTTTATTTGAATGATTTTCTGTTTTTTGTAAAAATGTTGCCTGCTAATGCTAACCCTAAATGCTACGCTAAATGCTATGCTAGCTATCAGTACTGTTACACAAATGCTTATTTTGCAATGGTTGAGAAGCATATTTTGAAAATCTGAGATGACAGTGTTGTTAACAGAAGGCTAAGCTTGAGAGCCAGCATATTAATTTCATTTCATTTGCGATTTTCATGAATAGTTAACGTTGCGTTATGGTAATGAGGTTGAGGCTGTATTCATGATCCCGGATCCGGGATGGCTCGACGCAACAGGTTAAGGTTAGGAAAATGGTTAGGGTTAGATAAAATGCAAAAAATATATATATTTGACAAAAGCTGGATCCCTTCTAGCCAGGACCCCTTTTCGGCCTAGATTAGCTACATGGTTGCATTCAAGACAAGTTAGTTTTTAATTGATCTGTTGTCAGTGTCAGTAGAGTAGTTCTAGGTTACCATCGTAATACAAAAAGATTCTGCTCATGTCTCCAGTCATATAAAGTGTAGTAGAATTGCATGAAATGTTTATCAAAGGCCACATCTTTCCCATGCAAAAAAAGTCTCTGATATAGCCTAAGCCTATGCCAATAGGCACTTATTAATAGCCTAAATTATCACCATCCAATCTACTCATCACATTAGGAATAATAGGTTTACATGAGTCTGCAAATGAAATGATAGAGGCAAACAATCCTTTGTTATAAAGGTGCATTTTATGGTGAAAAAAATAGCTTCCCCAAAACTTGAAACTCACGCAGCACATGCTAATAGTTAGAGTACAATCTATATAGCTAGCTAATTTTGGCTAACTTACTGTAACACATGGTTGGCATAACAGCTAAACCAAACTCGAAATCGATCAGACTTGACTTACAAGTGATGAAATGATCATAGCAGACCCTGTACTGACAGCTGTCTGGGTTCAGGACTTGACGGGCAAAAATATTTCTTCACTTTCTGACAGTTCTTGAGTCTTATGTCATTGGTATCTCCAATGGTGTTTCATTATTACCGGGAACCTGTAAAAAAAAAATCCCATTGTCTTTCCTGCCTCGTTAGAGCAGCCAAATACTCTACAGAAAATGACCGTGGTGGTGAATCAACTCGTTTTAGGAACTGTTATCATGCTGTTGTTGTCTTTAGAATGAAAGCGGTGGTGTTCCAACATGGCCGCCAGGAGGCGACGTACATCAACTGCAAGCCCTCTATAGAACACTGACCATACAAAACTGATCATAGAACACTGTATACATGTAGCCTAGGCTGTTCTGACCTTGCATCATTTTAAATATGTATCTGTCTATACAGCCCTGCTTTGAGGGTCCAGTCAAATCAAGTCTCAAGACTGGCAATCTGTCAGAGTGTGTACACCAGGAGCCCGGTGCCAACACAAGTAGCCTTTGTCAAATTAATTTGATGTAGAAATAATGAGGTCTCAAACAAGAAAATCTTTGGAGGAGAGTCTGACTGAAGTATAGACGTTGATACAATACTATATGACACTAGCTGACACATGTATGCGCACAGACACATGCACGGATAGTGCGCACACACACGCTACTTCAGGTGCTTGACCGGGTAAATAAACACTCAGACATACTAGACAAAACAATAATTTTAAGATGAGAGAAACAACATGCACCTGCTTATAGGTATGAATGTAGACACAATAACAATGATAATCGGGGTCAGGGAGAGGTCATCCATCACACCTGGCCATTCTAATATAAAAGGCTCCATGTCATTGGGGAATGAAAGAGAGGTCAGCCTTCTACCTGGCCATTCAAATATAGGGCAAGGTTCCATGTCATCGGAGAATGAAGGAGAGGTCATCCATCACACCTGGCCATTCTAATATAGGGCAAGGTTCCATGTCATTGGAGAATGAAGGAGAGGTCATCCTTCACAGCTGGCCATTCGAATATAGTTCAAGGCTCCATGTCATCGGAGAATGAAGGAGAGGACACACCAGCCACAGGGAGTTCAGGTCGGAGCCGACCACAGCTCGATCCCGTATTGGAAGACTGCTGCTATGTCGAGGTGGGTGTATAAAATAATCTCTCAAAGAGCTTTAGTCTGATACATGAAAGGGTGATGGGGTGATCCAAATCAGTCACTTTTTATCATTAGCATACAGGTTGCCCTCTGGGAACAAACACAGCTGTTGTAGGGGAGGTAATACAAAATACAGGTTGCCCACAGCGGAGATATGCAGCTGTAGTAGGGGAGGCAATACAACATACATGTTGCCCTGTGGGTAAATATGCAGCTGTTGTGGGGGAGGCAATACAACATACATGTTGCCCTGTGGGTAAATATGCAGCTGTAGTAGGGGAGGCAATACAACATACATGTTGCCCTGTGGGTAAATATGCAGCTGTAGTAGGGGAGGCAATACCACATACATGTTGCCCTGTGGGTAATTATGCAGTTGTTGTAGGGGAGGCAATACAACGTACAGGTTGCCCTCTGGGGAGATATGCAGCTGTAGTAGGGGAGGCAATACAACATACATGTTGCCCTGTGGGTAAATATGCAGCTGTAGTAGGGGAAGCAATATAACATACAGGTTGCCCTGTGGGGATATATGCAGCTGTAGTAGGGGAGGCAATATAACATACATGTTGCCCTGTGGGGATATATGCAGCTGTAGTGGGGGAGGCAATATAACATACAGGTTGCCCTGTGGGGATATATGCAGCTGTAGTAGGGGAGGCAATATAACATACAGGTTGCCCTGTGGGTAAATATGCAGCAGTAGTAGGGGAGGCAATATAACATACAGGTTGCCCTGTGGGGAGATATGCAGCTGTAGTAGGGGAGGCAAAATAACATATTGGCCTCCTGGGCCATATACAGCGTTCCTCACTGAGTTCCCTGAATTCCTATCGGACCTTGTAGTCATAGCAGATCATATTCTAATCTTTGG
The DNA here is from genome assembly GCF_002021735.2 of Oncorhynchus kisutch. Classification (NCBI taxonomy): domain Eukaryota; kingdom Metazoa; phylum Chordata; class Actinopteri; order Salmoniformes; family Salmonidae; genus Oncorhynchus; species Oncorhynchus kisutch. The sequence goes on from NC_034192.2 coordinate 46,051,576, forward strand.
TGACTTTAACATTCACATGGAAAAGTCCACAGACCCACTCCAAAAGGCTTTCGGAGCCATCATCGACTCAGTGGGTTTTGTCCAACATGTCTCTGGACCCACTCACTGTCACAGTCATACTCTGGACCTAGTTTTGTCCCATGGAATAAATGTTGTGGATCTTAATACTTTTCCTCATAATCCTGGACTAACAGACCAACATTTTATTACATTTGCAATTGCAACAAATAATCTGCTCAGACCCCAACCAAGGAACATCAAAAGTCGTGCTATAAATTCGCAGACAACACAAAGATTCCTTGATGTCCTTCCAGATTCCCTCTGTCTACCCAAGGACGCCAGAGGACAAAAATCTGTTAACCACCTGACTGAGGAACTCAATTTAACCTTGCACAATACCCTAGATGCAGTTGCACCCCTAAAAACATTTCTCATAAGAAACTAGCTCCCTGGTACACAGAAAATACCCGAGCTCTGAAGCAAGCTTCCAGAAAATTGGAACGGAAATGGCGCCACACCACACTGGAAGTCTTCCGACTAGCTTGGAAAGACCGTACCGTGCAGTACCGAAGAGCCCTTACTGCTACTCGATCATCCAATTTTTCTAACTTAATTGAGGAAAATAAGAACAATCCGAAATTCCTTTTTGATACTGTCGCAAAGCTAACTAAAAAGCAGCATTCCCCAAGAGAGGATGACTTTCACTTTAGCAGTGATAAATTCATGAACTTCTTTGGGAAAATATTATGATTATTAGAAAGCAAATTACGGACTCCTCTTTAAATCTGCGTATTCCTTCAAACCTCAGTTGTCCTGAGTCTGCACAACTCTGCCAGGACCTAGGATCAAGAGAGACGCTCAAGTATTTTAGTAGTATATCACTTGACACAAATGATGAAAATAATCATGGCCTCTAAACCTTCAAGCTGCATACTGGACCCTATACCAACTAAACTATCGGCCTATATCGAATCTTCCATTCCTCTCAAACATTTTAGAAAAGGCTGTTGCGCAGCAACTCACTGCCTTCCTGAAGACAAACAATGTATATGAAATGCTTCAGTCTGGTTTTAGACCCCATCATAGCACTGAGACGGCACTTGTGAGGGTGGTAAATGACAATTTAAATGCATCGGACCGAGGCTCTGCATCTGTCCTCGTGCTCCTAGACCTTAGTGCTGCTTTTGATACCATCGATCACCACATTCTTTTGGAGAGATTGGAAACCCAAATTGGTCTACACGGACAAGTTCTGGCCTGGTTTAGATCTTATCTGTCGGAAAGATATCAGTTTGTCTCTGTGAATGGTTTGTCCTCTGACAAATCCACTGTAAATGTCGGTGTTCCTCAAGGTTCCGTTTTAGGACCACTATTGTTTTCACTATATATGTTACCTCTTGAGGATGTTATTCGAAAACATAATTTTAACTTTCACTGCTATGCGGATGACACACAGCTGTACATTTCAATGAAACATGGTGAAGCCCCAAAATTGCCCTTGCTAGAAGCATGTGTTTCAGACATAAGGAAGTGGATGGCTGCAAACTTTCTACTTTTAAACTCGGACAAAACAGAGATGCTTGTTATAGGTCCCAAGAAACAAAGAGATCTTCTGTTGAATCTGACAATTAATCTTAATGGTTGTACAGTCGTCTCAAATAAAACTGTGAAGGACCTCGGTGTTACTCTGGACCCTGATCTCTCTTTTGAAGAACATATCAAGACCATTTCAAGGACAGCTTTTTTCCATCTACGTAACATTGCAAAAATCAGAAACTTTCTGTCCAAAAATGTTGCAGAAAAATGTTTCCATGCTTTTGTCACTTCTAGGTTAGACTACTGCAATGCTCTACTTTCCGGCAACCCGGATAAAGCACTAAATAAACTTCAGTTGGTGCTAAATACGGCTGCTAGAATCCTGACTAGAACCAAAAAAGTTGATCATATTACTCCAGTGCTAGCCTCTCTACACTGGCTTCCTGTCAAAGCAAGGGCTGAATTCAAGGTTTTACTGCTAACCTACAAAGCATTACATGGGCTTGCTCCTACCTATCTCTCTGATTTGGTCCTGCCGTACATACCTACACGCACGCTACGGTCACAAGACGCAGGCCCTCCTAATTGTCCCTAGAATTTCTAGGCAAACAGCTGGAGGCAGGGCTTTCTCCTATAGAGCTCCATTTTTATGGAACGGTCTGCCTACCCATGTCAGAGACGCAAACTCGGTCTCAACCTTTAAGTCTTTACTGAAGACATCTCTTCAGTGGGTCATATGATTGAGTGTAGTCTGGCCCAGGAGTGGGAAGGTGAACGGAAAGGCTCTGGAGCAACGAACCGCCCTTGCTGTCTCTGCCTGGCCAGTTCCCCTCTTTCCACTGGGATTCTCTGCCTCTAACCCTATTACAGGGGCTGAGTCACTGGCTTACTGGGGCTCTCTCATTCCGTCCCTGGAAGGGGTGCGTCACCTGAGTGGGTTGATTCATTGATGTGTTCATCCTGTCTGGGTTGGCGCCCCCCCTTGGGTTGTGCCATGGCGGAGATCTTTGTGGGCTATACTCAGCCTTGTCTCAGGATGGTAAGTTGGTGGTTGAAGATGTCCCTCTAGTGGTGTGGGGGCTGTGCTTTGGCAAAGTGGGTGGGGTTATATCCTTCCTGTTTGGCCCTGTCCGGGGGTGTCCTCGGATGGGGCCACAGTGTCTCCTGACCCCTCCTGTCTCAGCCTCCAGTATTTATGCTGCAGTAGTTTATGTGTCGGGGGGCTAGGGTCAGTTTGTTATATGGTTTGGTTATTACTGCATTGTCGGAACTAGAAGCACAAGCATTTCGCTACACTCGCATTAACATTGCTAACCATGTGTATGTGACAAATAACATTTGATTTGATTTGATTTATATCTGGAGTACTTCTCCTGTCTTATTCGGTGTCCTGTGTGAATCTAAGTGTGCGTTCTCTAATTCTCTCCTTCTCTCTTTCTTTCTCTCTCTCGGAGGACCTGAGCCCTAAGACAATGCCCCAGGACTACCTGACATGATGACTCCTTGCTGTCCCCAGTCCACCTGGCTGTGCTGCTGCTCCAGTTTCAACTGTTCTACCTTATTATTATTGGACCATGCTGGTCATTTATGAACATTTGAACATCTTGGCCATGTTCTGTTATAATCTCCACCCTGCACAGCCAGATGAGGACTGGCCACCCCACATAGCCTGGTTCCTCTCTAGGTTTCTTCCTAGGTTTTGGCCTTTCTAGGGAGTTTTTCCTAGCCTAGCCACCGTGCTTCTACACCTGCATTGCTTGCTGTTTGGGGTTTTAGGCTGGGTTTCTGTACAGCACTTTGAGATATCAGCTGATGTACGAAGGGCTATATAAATACATTTGATTTGATTTTGATAACATACAGGTTGCCCTCTGGGGAGATATGTAATTGTAGTAGGGGAGGCAATAAAACATACATGTTGCCCTCTGGGGAGATGGGGATGCAGCTGTAGAATGCTGTGGCAGCCATGCTGGTTAAGTGTGCCTTGAATTCTAAAATAAATCACAGACAGTTTCACTAGCAAAGCACCCGCAAACCATCACATCTCCTCCTCCATGCTTCATGGTGTGAACCACACATACAGATATCATACGTTCACTTACTCTGTGTCTGAAATTTGGACTCATCAGACCAAAGGACAGATTTACACTGGTCTAATGTCCATTGCTCGTGTTTCTTGGCCCAAGCAATTCTCTTCTTATTATTGGTGTCCTTTATTGGTGGTTTCTTTGCAGCAATTTGACCATGGTCTGATTCACGCAGTCACCTCTGAACAGCTGATGTTGAGATGTATCTGTTACTTAAACTATGTGAAGCATTTATTTGGGCTGCAATCTGAGGTGCAGTTAACTATAATGAACATGTCCTCTGCAGCAGAGGTAACTCTGGGTCTTCCCTTCCTGTGGCGGTCCTCATGAGAGCCAGTGTCATCATAGCGCTTGATGGTTATTGCGACTGCACTTGAAGAAACTTTCAAAGTTATTTACATTTTCCAGATTGAGTGAACTTCATGTCTTAAAATAATGGACTGTTGTTTCTCAATTATTATTTGAGTTGTTCTTGCCATAATATGGACAGTATTTTACCAAATGGGGCTATCTTCTCACAGCACAACTGATTAACTCAAACACATTAAATTCAACAAATTAACAAGGCATTCCAGGTGACTACCTCATGAAGCTGGTTGAGAGAATGCCAAGAGTGTGTAAAGCTGTCATCATGGCAAAGGGTGGCTACTTTGAAGAATATAAAATATACAATATATTTTGATTTATTTAACACTTTTTTGGTTACTACATGATTCCATATGTGTTACTTCATAGCTTTGATGTCTTCACTATTATTCTACAATGTAGAAAACAGTCAAAATAAAGACAATCCCTGGAATGAGTAGGTGTCCAAACTTTTTACTGGTACTGTACTATACATACATTGCACCACTGCTGAATTGTCAATCATCCCTCTGAATTAGAGGTTGACGGATTAATCGGAATGGCCGATTAATTAGGGCCGATTTCAAGTTTCCATAACAATCGGTAATCAGCATTTTTGGACACCAATTATGGCTGATTACATTGCACTCCATAAGGAGACTGCGTGGCAGGCTGACTACCTGTTATGCGAGTGCAGCAAGGAGCCAAGGTAAGGTGCTAGCTAGCAATAAACTTATCTAAAAAAACAATCAATCTTAATATAATTACTAGTTAACTACACATGGTTGATGATATTACTAGTTTATCTAGCTTGTACAGCGTTGCATATAATCGATGCGGTGGCTGTTCATTTATCATTAAATCACAGCTTACTTTATATTTATAAGCACATTCGCGAAAAAAAGCACTGTCGTTGCACCAATGTGTAAATTCTTAAAATCAATACAAAAGTATATAATTTTAAACATGTATATTTAGCTAATATTGCCTGCTAACATTAATTTATTTTAACTAGGGAAATTGTGTCACTTCCCCTGCGTTCTGCGCAAGCAGAGTCAGGGTATATGCAGCAGTTTGGGCCACCTGGCTCGTTGCGAACTGTGTGAAGACCATTTCTTACTAACAAAGATTTTACATGATTATGTAACAGCAATATTTAGACTTCGATGCCACCCGTTAGATAAAATATGGAACGGTTCTGTATTTCACTGAAAGAATAAACGTTTTGTTATCGAAATGATAGTTTCCGGATTTGACCATATTAATGAGCCAAGGCTCGTATTTCTGTGTGCTATTATATTATAATTAAGTCTATGATTTGATAGAGCAGTCTGACTGAGCGGTGGTAGGCAGCAGCAGGCTCGTAATCATTCATTTAAACAGCATTTTCCTGAATTTGCCAGAAGCTCTTTGCTGTGCTTCAAGCATTGAGCTGTTTATGACTTCAAGCCTATCAACTCCCGAGATTAGACTGGCAATACTAAAGTACCTTGTAAAACGTAAAATAGTCAAAGGTATATGAAATACAAATGGTATAGAGAGAAAAATCCTATAAAAACTACAACCTAAAACTTCTTACCTGGGAATATTGAAGACTCATGTTATAAAAGGAGCCACCAGCTTTCATATGTTCTGAGCAAGGAACTGAAACGTTAACTTTTTTACATGGCACATATTGCCCTTTTACTTTCTTCTCCAACACTTTGTTTTTGCATTATTTAAACAAAATGTAACATTTTTCATTATTATTTGAGACTAAATTGATTATATAGATGTATTATATTAAGTTAAAATAAGTGTTCATTCAGTATTGTTGTAATTGTCATTAATATATATAAAAATCGCCCGATTAATTGGTATCGGCTTTTTTTGGGGGGGGGTCCTCCAATAATCGGAATCGGTATCAGCATTGAAAAATCATAATCGGTCGACCTCTACTCTGAATTGGATTCCATGGAGTCAAAGACAACATGCATAATCAACCACATCTGTCCAAACTTTAAATCTCCTCAAAACAGTAACTGCTACTTTGCATTTTATTCCCAATAGTATTGTATGGATAGGTTTTCTGGGAGCAATCAGCATTAAGCATGGGTACACACTATGATAGTGGGTCGTTTTCTAAACTGTCAGTAAGGAAGACAAATTATTGTGTTCTATATTACACACTTGAGAACAGACTCATTCCAACTTTGAATTTTAAAAAACTCACTCCATTTATTCTGTCCTTCGTGACCTTTCATTAGTTCAAAGAAACAATCCGACCAAGGGTACTTGAGTATCTATGTGTTGCTACAGTAACAGACAGGCACTTGGCTCCAGGATTATTCAAAAAAGAGATGCCCATGTCTTTAGAATTGTAGCCAATCAAAAGACACATTTGAATATGTTCCATCTCATTCAAGAGTTCAACATCAGGTCCTTAACCATTCGTTAAATAATTGTTCCTCTCAAAACTGTTTTTTGTTTCAATATATTTCTGGTAAAAGGTACAGTTGGTGCAGAACAAAGTGTGTGTGTTGACTCACTCTAAACTTTTCAGAAAAAGAGGGAGACTAAAATACCCACCACATCTCTGAGAACCTATTTGCCCATGAACCATTCTAATAGAGTGCAGTGATAGGACTTATTAACAGGTCACTGGAAGCTACATTGAAAGACTCAGCTCTGTCTATTTATAAGGCAATTACTTTTAAACGAACAACAAGAAAAACCACTGAAATAAAAAAACTGCCTCAAACCACAAGGCACCATTTACTTGAATTACACTAGATGGCTCAAGATGGCCACAAGCCAATGCGTTGTCCATAGTCTACCGGTTCATAAAATCGACAAAAATGTATTCCCCACAAATAAACTATTATCAGGAAAGTATTCCGTATATTTATTCCACATTTTGTTGTTTGACAAGCTGAACTCAAAATGTATTAAAAACAGTTGTTCTCTCACCCATCTACACACAATACACCATAATGACCAAGTGAAAACAGGTTTGTATAATTTTTGAAAATGAAATACATAAATATCTCATCTACAGAAGTATTCACACCTGTGTCCATTTTTTGTAGAAGCACCTTTGTCAGTGATTACAGATGTGAGTCTTTATGGGTAAGTCTCTAAGAGCTTTCCACACCTGGATTGTGCAACATCATTATTTAAACATTTTTAGAGGCTCTGTCAAATTGGTTGTTGATCATTGATTGACAACCATTTTCAGGTCTTGCCATACATTTTCAAGTAGATGTACACGACCGTTCAAAAGTTTGGGGTCACTTAGAAATGTCCTTGATTTTTAAAGAAAAACGATTTTTTTGTTCATTAAAATAACATCAAATTGATCCTAAATACAGTGTAGACATTGTTAATGATGTAAATGACTATTGTAGCTGGAAACTGCATATTATTTTTTATGGAATATCTACATAGGCGTACAGAAGCCCATTACCAGCAACCATCAATCCTCTGTTCCAATGGCTCCCCCTACTCCGGTCAACAGCTCTGCACCCTCCACAGCAACTTGTCCAAGCCTCCCCCATTTCTCCTTCACCCAAATCCAGATAACTGATGTTTTGAAAGAGCTGCAAAATCTGGACCCCTACAAATCAGCTGGCCAAGACAATATGGACCCTCTCTTTCTAAAATTACTAGCCTGTTCAACCTCTCTTTCGTATCATCTGAGATCCCTAAAGATTGGAAATCTGCCGCGGTCATCCCCCTCTTCAAAGGGAGAGACACTCTTGACCCAAACTGTTACAGACCTATATCTACGTATCCTTCCCTGCCTTTCTAAAGTCTTCGAAAGCCATTTCGAATTCCACTGTACAGTCGTGACCAAAAGTTTTGAGAATGACACAAATATTAATTTCCACAAAGTTTGTTGCTTCAGTGTCTTTAGATATTTTTGTCAGATGTTACTATGGAATACTAAATTATAATTACAAGCATTTCATAAGCGTCAATGGCTTTTATTGCAAGTACATGAAGTTGATGTAAAGAGTCAACATTTGCAGTGTTGACCCATCTTTTTCAAGACCTCTGCAATCCGCCCTGGCATGCTGTCAATTAACTTCTGGGCCACATCCTCACTGATGGCAGCCCCTTCTTGCATAATCAATGCTTGGAGTTTGTCAGAATTTGTGGATTTTTGTTTGTCCACCCGCCTCTTGAGGATTGACCACCAGTTCTCAATGGGATTAAGGTCTGGGGAGTTTCCCGGCCATGGATATTTCAGGTATATTTCACCGGTCATCCCCAAAGCCAAATCCCCATTTGGCCGCCTTTCCTTCCAGTTCTCGGCTGCCAATGACTGGAACGAATGGCAAAAATCACTGAAGCTGGAGTCTTATATCTCCCTCACTAACTTTAAGCATCAGCTGTCAGAGCTTACAGATCATTGCACATGTACACACAGTCCATCTGTAAATAGCCCACCCAACTACCTCATCCCCATATTATTACTTACCCTCTTGTTCCTTTGTACCCCAGTATCTCTACTTGCACATCATCATCTGCACATCACTCCAGTATTAATGCTAAATTGTAATTATTTTTGCCTCTATGGCCTATTTATTTCCTACCTCCCTAATCTTCTAAACTGAGCAAGAGGACAAGTACATTAGAGTCTCACAAGTCCTCAACTGGCAGCTTCTTCTTATTGGCCAGTCCGATATATGGCTTTCTCTTTGCTACTCTGCCTAGAAGGCCAGCATCTCGGCGTCGTCTCTTCACTGTTGACGTTGAGACTGGTGTATTGTGGGTATTATTTAATGAAGCTGCCAGTTGAGGACTTGTGAGGTGTCACTTTCTTGCTCAGTTGTGCAGCGGGGCCTCCCACTCCTCTTTCTATTCCGGTTAGAGCTTGTAATTGACTATTAATTAACAAAGACATTTAGCATTTTCCAGATATACAAGCTTCATACAAGCTAATGCGGAGGTTTGGAACATTACATTTTAAAAAGTATAATAAATCCATTCAATATACACACTCACAATAAATTCATTATTTATTTTAGATAGGTCTAAAGAAACATTATGATATGAAGAGAAACAAACACCCATAGAGGGGGTAGGAAAGAACTAGTGGGGATTAACAACTCACATCTTGTGGTAAATCAATGGAGAAGATCCAGGCCTGTGCTCTCCAAATTCACCAAAATAATGTGCTTTGTCTCAACAGACCTTTTCCCGCTGAAACTTTAAAACGTTCAAAGGCAAATACTGGAACAATATTTCTGAAGTAGAACATGGGGAATGGTCAAAGGCAATCTATAGAAAACAAATGTAATTTTGTTCGTTATTTTGTGATGTCATTAAACATGTTATAAAGGAAATACTGTAACTTGGAAAATAAACACTTCATGGATGAAGTTCCCATACTATGGGTTGTGCATGTAATATGAAAAATGATGACTGTTTTTGTTAAGAGACGGATGTGATTTAAGAAGCTATAAGAGAAAATAGTTTTCAGCGTATTACGTGTCCAGTCAATAACCTGATCAGTGTGTATGTTTATCCTGTTTCCCATTTAATTAGCTAGTAAATAAATAATTAAACCAATTTGTGTAGTATTGAATCTTAAGGCTCGGGTTTTTGTAGATGCAAGGAGGTTATGAATGTTCAGAATTATGATATGATACGAGGTTATGATTAATAAGTTGACTGTTTATAGATGTGATAGGTAAATACCCTTTCGAGTTTAATTCGGGAGATTGTAACTTTAAAAGACCCACTCTAGCGGTTCCCCAGATCCTAATGAGTCAATTGTTACATGATTAATTTAATCGGGTAACAACTAAACATAGTTAGTGAGTCTTCAGATTATTTTTAAAGTCAAGACACAGTGTAATTAATGCTTTTCATATATGCTCTTGCAAAAATAATAATTTGTTTGTGTTTATGAAGTTAAGACCACTCGGGCTCCCGAGCGGAGCAGCACTTTAAGGCACTGCATCTCAGGGCACTGCATTCTCTCTGATCTCATGATCTCTCTGAAGCGATCCCGTGACATGGTTTCTCCAAAGAAAGGTATCCCATACATTTTGTGCTGATAATCGGCCATAACATTGTCACCGGCTTGTTCTATCCAAACAGTGCTGTCCCTTCCTCACTCCTGTCGCTCCTGTCTCACCGGTTCATTTGGTGGTATCCCGGTCTGCCTTTTTTCCCAATAGGCCTCGGAGGTGTAGGCTGAGGCTCAGAAGAATAATCATCAGAGATGTCACATTTAATTTCTTCCCCACCATCTCAGTCAATTTCAGATTTGGTAAATTACTGATGGCTTGGACTGCTGTTCTTCATTCACAATTGGTGATTACAAAATTATACATAATTTACTTCCCCGCGATCATCAACTCACCCATCATACCACTTAATTTATTTCAACTGTTGAGTGTGAAAAACCCAGCAGCGTTGCAGTTCTTGACACACTCAAACCGGTGCGCCTGGCACCTACTACCATACCCCGTTCAAAGGCACTGTAATCTTTTGTCTTGCCCATTCACCCTCTGAATGGCACACACACACAATCCATGTCCATGTAACCTGTCTCCTCCCCTTCATCTACATTGATTTAAGTGGATTTAACAAGTGACACACAGTTGAAGTCGGAAGTTAACATACACTTAGTTTGGAGTCATTAAAACCTTGTTCAACCTTTTCAATCATTTTTCAACCACTCCACAAATGTCTTGTTAATAACAAACTATAGTTTTGGCAAGTCGGTTAGGACATCTACTTTGTGCATGACACAAGTCATTTTCCCAACAATTGTTTACAGACATTAGTTCACTTATTATTCACTGCATCACAATTCCAGTGGGTCAGAAGTTTACATACACTAAGATGACTGTGCCTTTAAACAGCTTTGAAAATTTCAGAAAATTACGTCATGACTTCACAAGCTTCTGATGGGCTAATTGACATCAATTGAGTCAATTGGAGGTGTACCTGTGGATGCATTTCAAGGCCTACCTTCAAACTCAGTGACTCTTTGCTTGACATCATAGGAAAATCAAAATAAATCAGCCAAGACCTCAGAAATAAAATGGAAATGAAATGGTCGACATCCACAAGTCTGGTTCATCCTTGAGAGCAATTTCCAAATGCCTGAAGGTACCTCGTTCATCTGTACAAACAATAGTATGCAAGAATAAACACCATGGGACCACGCAGCCATCATACCGCTCAGGAAGGAGACGCGTTCTGTCTCCTAGAGATGAACATACTTTGGTGCGAAAAGTGCAAATCAATCCCAGAACAACAGCAAAGGAAATTGTGAAGATGCTGGAGGAAACAGGTACAAAAGTATCTATATCCACAGTAAAACGAGTCCTTTTTTAGACATAACCTGAAAGGCCGCTCCGCAAGGAAGAAGCCACTGCTCCAAAACCGGCATAAAAAAAAGCCAGACTATGGTTTGCAACTGCACATCTGACGAAACACAAAAAGAGCTGTTTGGCCATAATGACCATCGTTATGTTTGGAGGACAAAGGGTGAGGCTTGTAACCCGAAGAACACCATCCTAACAGTGAAGCACAGGGATGGCAGTATCATGTTGTGTGGGTGCTTTACTGCAGGAGGGTCTGGTGCACTTCACAAAAAAGGCATCATGAGGCAGGAAAATTAGGTGGATATATTGAAGCAACATCTCAAGACATCAGGCACGAAGTTAAAGCTTGGTCGCAAATGATGGGTCTTCCAAATGGGCAATGACCCCAAGCTTACTTCCAAAGTTGTGGCAAAATGGCTTAAGGATAACAAAGTTCACAAAGCCCTGACCTCAATCCTACAGAAAATCTGTTGGCAGAACTGAAAAAGCATGTGCGAGCAAGGAGGCCAACAAACTTGACTCAGTTACACCAGCTCTGTCAGGAGGAATGGGCCAAAATTCACCCAAATTATTGTGGGAAGCTTGTGGAAGGCTACCCGAAATGTTTGGCCCAAGTTAAACAATTTAAAGGCAATTCTACCAAATACTAATTGAGTGTAGGTAAACTTCTGACCCACTGGCATTGTGATGAAATAAATCAAATCTGAAATAAATCATTCTCCCTACTATTATTATGACATTTCACATTCTTAAAACAAAGTGGTGATCCTGACTGCCCTAAAACAAGGTATTCTTACTAGGATTAAATGTCAGGAATTGAGTTTAAACTGAGTTTAAATGTATTTGGCTAAGGTGTATGTAAACGTCCAACTTCAACTGTAAATAAGGGATCATAGCTTTCACCTGATTCAGCTGGTCATTCTGTGCCATGGAAAGTGTTCTTAACGTTTTGTATACTCAGTGTATGCGTGCCATTCAGAGGGCGAATGGGCAAAACAAAAGATTTCAGTGCCTTTCAACAGGTATGGTAGTAGGTGCCAGGTGCACTGGTTTGAGTGTGTCAAGAACTGCAACGCTCAACAGTTAAAATAAATAAATTAACTACTGTTGAAGCACATGTTGTGCCCTGAAAACTAATATGTAACCCTTTAATGCCATTTGTTTATTATGTAAGTTACAACACCATGATATTTAGCTTTGTTGCATAGTGCTGAACAGACAGGGAACATATGCTCAATAAGAAGCAGATGTCCTTCTGCATGCTCTGTTATTATTTGCATGGTATTATCTCTTTATTAGAGTAATTGTGTCTATATTTCATAAAAAGGGAAGGCTTTCTACAAGGCCAAGTGGATTATTGAGTTTCGACAGCACCGCGTGAGCTGTCAGCTAGGGTCTACGAGCTTAGCCTTCTCACCAATGCTGTTGTCGAGAGATGGTGGAGCACAACAAAGCCAAGAGTACATCATGTCAAGATGTTCTCACGGAAATAAACAAATAAATCACAATGGTATGTCCTAAATATGTCTATTTTTCAAACACACTGTACTCTCAGAGCCATCTGAAAAAGTCCAGCAAGAACACAATAGCTGAGTGTAAATATAATATTTTCCCCAAAAAACTTTTGCCAGTTTTCAGCCTGCTCTGACAATTATTTTTCATTGACAGAGTGACTACTGAATATATCAAATCAAAGTGCATTGGTCGCGTACACAGTTTAGCCGTGCAGCGAAGTGCTTATGTTACTACAAGCTCCTAAGAATGCAGTCAAATGTCAAACAGCTAAAATGTCAAGAAATGTCAAATGTAAAGAAAAATAAAGAAATCAAGGACGGCGGGACGAATCCAATTACCAACCCAAATAGCACTGAAGCAGTATCAAAATGCAATCTATACATATGTACACTGGGGGAATCTACACAAGATAAACTGAAAAGGATACGTACTGCAGTAGATATATTGTGATCGTTGTGGTCGTGTATCTTTTTTTTTTTTTTTCTTTCTTTTTCTCTTTTTTATGGTGTCAGGCCAAGGGTGCACCATTTTACATAGTCCTATTATTTTTCTCCATTTGCTTCCAATTTAAACTGTCAAAATATCCCTATGGTGCAGAGACCTCGGGAAGGGGTGCCCAGAGCCTCTTAATGCGAGTGTATTCTGCATGCATGTATGTGAAGCAGAGATAAGGGCCATGATTTTTTTTTTCATTCTAGAGTAGAATGTAGGGCACATCTCCACGGATAGACCTGAAAGGAGAATGTACTCAGGTGTGACAGCTGGAACATCTCAGGGCAGAAGTAGAACACACCACAGAGACATGGAGAAGGAGAGGAGAGGGATGAGAAGCAGATAGGGTTCAAATAAACACAGTCAATATCGATATTTCGTCACAAATGCTCAAATATGTCTGCAAGATAAACTCAGCAAAAAAATAAATGTCTCTTTTTCAGGACACAGTCTTTCAAAGATAATTATTAAAAATCCAAATAACTTAACAGATCTTCATTGTAAAGGGTTTAAAAACGTATTATGGCTGGGGGCAGTATTGAGTAGCTTGGATGAATAAGGTGCCCAGAGTAAACTGCCTGCTACTCTGTCCCAGTTGCTAATATATACATATAATTATATGCATATTATATTTGGATAGAAAACACTCTGAAGTTTCAGAAACGGCTTGAATAATGTCTGTGAGTATAACAGAACTCATATGACAGGCAAAAACCTGAGACAAAAATCCAACCAGGAAGTGGGAAATCTGAGGTTGGTCGTTTTTCAACTCATTCCCTATTGAAGATACAGTGGGATATCGGTCATGTTGCACTTCCTAACTTGTTTGAGGCTTCTACTGTAAAGGAGGGGCTCATAAGAGCTCTTTGAGTCAGTGGTCTGGCGGAGTGCCATAAACTAATGACGCTCATTCACATGAGAGGTAGCTCACATTCCACTGCATTTCTACAGAAAGGAATTCTCCGGTAGGAACATTATTGAAGATTTATGTTAAAAACACCATAAAGATTGATTCTGTACATCGTTTGACATGTTTCTACGGACTGTAATGAAACTTTTTGACATTTCGTCTGCAACTAGTGAACGCGCTTCGTGAGTTTGGATTTGTTTACAAAATGTGCTCACAAAAGTAGCTATTTGGACATAAATGATGGACATTATCGGACAAAACAAACATTTATTGTGGAACTGGGATTCCTGGGAGTGCATTCTGATGAAGATCATCAAATGTAAGTGAATATTTATAATGTTATTTCTGACTTCTGTTGACTGCCCAACATGGCAGATATCTTTTTGGCTTGTTTGGTCTCTGAGCGCCATACTCAGATAATTCCATGGTTTGCTTTTTCCGTAAAGCTTTTTTGAAATCTGACACAGCGATTGCATTGAGGAGAGAGTATATAAAGTTCCATGCATAACACTTGTATTTTCATCAACATTTATTATGGGAATTTCTGTAAATTGATGTGGCTCTCTGCAAAATCACCGGAAGTTTTTGGAACTACTGAACATAACGCGCCAATGTATACTGAGAGTTTTTTATATAAATATGATGTACATGTATTGTGTAACATGAAGTCCTATGAGTGTCATCTGATGAAGCTCATCAAAGGTTAGTGATTAATTCTACCTCTATTTCTGATTTTTGTGACTCCTCTTTTTGGCTGAAAAAATGGCTGGAAAAATGGCTGTGTTTTTCTGACTTAGCTCTGACCTAATATAATCGTTTGTGGTGCTTTCACCGTCAAGCCTATTTTAAATCGGACACTGTGGAGGGATTAACAAGAAATGTATATTTAAAATGGTGTGAAATGCTTTTATGTTTGAGGAATTTTAATTATGTGATTTCTGTTGTTTTGAATTTGGCGCCCTGCACTTTCACTGGCTGTTGTCATATCGATCCCGTTAGCACCTACACCTGTGGAACGGTCGTTAAGACGCTAACAGCTTACATATGGTAGGCAATTAAGGTAACAGTTATGAAAACTTAGGACACTAAAGAGGCCTTTCTACTGACTGAAGAAAATACCAAAAGAAAGATGCCCTGCTCATCTGTGTGAATGTGCCTTAGGCATGCTGCAAGGAGGCATGAGGACTGCAGATGTGGCCGGCACTGCAGTACTTAATGCAGCTGGTGGCCACACCAGATAATGACTGTTACTTTTGATTTTGGCCCCCCTTGTTCAGGGACACATTATTCCATTTCAGTTAGTCACATGTCTGTGGAACTTGTTCAGTTTATGTCTCAGTTGTTGAAACTTATGTTCATACAAATATTTACACATGTTGAGTTTGCTGAATATAAATGCAGTTGACAGAGGACGTTTCTTTTTTTGCAGTTTATGTTTGCTGAGATTTTTCATTTTGTATTTTTATTTAACCTTTATTTAACTAGGCAAGTCAGTTCGGAGCAAATATTTTATAATGACAGCCAAACCCAGATGACGCTGGGCCAATTGTGCGCCACCCTATGGGACTTCCAATCACGGCCGGTAGTGATACAGCCTGGGATCGAACCAGGGTCTGTAGTGACGCCTCTAGCACTGAAATGCAGTGGCTTAGACTGCTGCTCCATTCGGGAGACTGCATGCAGAGGTACGATGAAGGAAATGTATTTTTCAGTGTCTGTCTACTATAATTTCAAGAACTTGTTGCTTTGGTACGGTGCTCTGTGGTAAATCTGGAAAATAACTGGAATAAGGAGGAAAAGGTTTTCTAGTAATAGTAAAAAAACAATGAAGTTGTGCCCCAGAATACGAATGAGTAAATCACATTTTTGTCTTAACAACAGACACTCTCTGAGACATGCAGGCAAACACACATTTATTTGCCACACTGAAGGGTCCTTTGTCTAAATCAGTTTTGAATTACGTTAATCTTTTCCTCAGTTCTACAGAGCCAACTACAGACAAAATCCTTAGGCTGGAATGTGAAAGTATCTTCCTAACGCCATGATTCCCCTTCAATTCCATTCAGAACCAGACAAATGATCCTCTTTGTGTTCCACCCAATGCAGAAAAGCATTTTGTCGACGTAATACAGCCCAGAGCCAAGTAGTGCAGGGAGTTATTATGCCGCAGTGCCTTAGAAATGAATGTGGATAATAGATATATTCATGACTGTATTAATATCCTCAGAGTTCAACTTTTTTTTCTCTCCTTATCTCTCACTCCATTTTCCCTCTCCCAGGCTCCATACTGCTTTGCCCTTGGCTATGCCTTATACTAAACAGATTTATGAGAACATTTGTGTCATATTTCCTCTTTTTCCCAGATTGTCAAGACGGATCGTCAGCGCAGCCTCTGATTGAGTTGAATCACCACACAGGCTTGGCTCTCATTGTCAGGTCCCACAGATTAATCTCTGGGGGAAAATTATAGGAGGCAAATTGGCCAATGACACTTCTCTCAAGGCTTTTCCGTCACTATTACCGCGAGGTCAGGGGTCAGGAAAATACTGTCTTAAAGACTACCATTTCCAACGACAATATAATCAAATCAAATGTTATTGGTGACATAAAAATATTTATCAGATGTCATTGCGGGTGTGGCAAAAATGTTGTGTTACTAGTTATAACAGTGCAAAAGTATATAACAATTCACAAATCTAAAAGTAAAAGAATGGAATTAAGAAATATATAATATTAGGACGAGCAATGTCGGAGTGTCATTGACTAAAATACAGTAGAATAGAATGCATTATATACATATGAGATCAGTAAAGCAGGATGTAAACATTATTAAAGTGCCTAGTGTTCCATTATTAAAGTGGCCAGTGATTCCATGTCTATGTATATAGGGCAGCAGTATTTAAGGGACAGGGTTGAGTAACCGGGTGGTAGTCGGCTAGTGATGGCTGTTTAACAGTCTGATGGCCTCGAGATAGAAGCTGTTTTTCAGTCACTCGGTCCCAGCTTTGATGCACCTATACTGCACCTATACTGACATCGCTTTCTGTATGATAGCGGGGTGAACAGGCTGTGGCTCGGTTGGTTTATGTCCTTGATGATCTTTTTGGCCTCCCTGTGACATCGGGTGCTGGAGGGCAGGCAGGGCCAATTGTACGCTTTGAAAAAAAGGTATATCTTAACCTGGAAATGGACAGCAGGAAATCTCCACCGAAAATGGTGTTGATGTGCCTCGATCATCTGTCCACAACATTAGCTCATGTTCGTGAAATAACATTATTGACAGACGCATTCAAGGCGAATGCTCCGTAAGACAGTTCAAATTAATCTAAGCGATGAGCGGAGGAGCCATAGGTATGTATGTCAGAGAGGTAATGAAAACTACCACAGCAGAGAGAAGTGAGAGGTGAATCTCTTTTGGAATGTGATTCAGACGTCCCACAGCACGGTACAGAGCGCCGGTAGCAATGTTCAACCTGACCCCATTTAAAGCTTAACTAACAACGTAGATATTTTTGGTGTGTGCCTTTGGCCCAGGCACGGGGGTGAACTCCTGATCTCCTTCCCTTCACTGGCTCTACCCTGGGGAAATCCTCCATCTTTAATTATCATCTCAGAGCTGTCTGTGGCGAACAGAAATGCAGTGACGGTGGACTCTATTCCCAAGGTGGTCCACTCGGCACGGGATGGCAGGACCAACATTGGGCCAGGGTAGTTGAGGCATCGGGCTGGAGATGGCAGCTCTTCTGCCCACACCATCCGTCAGAAACAGGAAATAAAGTGTGTCCTTTCCTGTCAGAAGGAATATCTTGGGTCTCTGGAGAAATGTCAAATGTGTCCTTGTGTGATGTTCTGCTTGTCAAAGCGAGATTCCCAAGCACCAAGTAAAAATAGGTTTAAGGAAGCATTTTTGAGTTTCATACATCTAAGTGAAACATTTACAGAGGATTTAATTGTTGTCGAGTATGCAACGTTTTTTTGTCCTGAGGGAATGATGCTAGAAATTCTCCTATCTGGAAAAAAGAGGAGCAAGTTTTGTAGTCGTTAAATCTCTTAGTAAATCTGGCCTGAGGTGTTTTTGTTGAGAGGCAATAAGTTAGAGGTCGATAACCACTCTGGGGTGGGATTTGAGTAATGCATTTTCTCATTGAAGGTATATGCGTCCAAATTTCACCTGCATTCCATTAAAGCTGCAGGATTTAGCCAGCGGATCTAGCAAGTGCTTATATGAGCAGAGATTATAGCACCTTTAAGGCAGCCTTAAGAGTTCCATCCAGTCTAAAAGCCACAGGCAGCACACGGTGCTGAGAGCACAAGATGGCATGATAACTGCCCATGAAAAGAGATATAGTCCTTTAAAACTAAACAAGAATAAAGTAGATAAACGGCGGCGAAGGAAGAAGCAATGCTGTGTTTTGCATTAAGCATGACCTCCGAGATCCAAAATGCCTTGTGAGAAACACTCCCCTGAACCTTTGTTCGGTACATAGTTTTGAAGTTGTGTGTCAGCAAGTGCTTTGAGTCACCATTGGCAGTCCCAAGACACAAAAAACATTAGCAGAGGAGAACTTCATCCATAACAATTTTCCAACAGACAAGGCCAACTTCAAAGCCGATGCCGCCGCTGTTCACAGTGCAGAAAAGCTAGTTGATTACATGCTAATCAACGTTTATTGTGGCAATGTTATCAAAGGAGCAAACAAACAAATGAAGAACACAACACATGAGGAAATGGCTATTCATTAAATCATCAGTCAGAAAAAAATGACTAATTGGATGTTCAACCACAGAAACAATAGGACTAACACATGGGATGTTTCCCAATATGCATACCACCGTGCTCCACACTCTTCTTGAGACCCCTTGAATTTTTCTACATTTTGTTACGTTATAGCTTCATTCTAAAAATGCTGAAAAAGGTTTTTTCCCCCTCATCAATCAATACAAAATACCCCATAATGACAAAGAAAAACAGGTTTTTAGAAAGCAAATGTATATATGAAAAAAAGGGAAATATCACATTTACATAAGTATTCAGACCCTTTACTCAGTACTTTGTTGAAGTACCTTTGGCAGCGATTACAGCTTAAAGTCTTCTTGGGTATGACGGTGCAAGCTTGGCACACCTGTATTTAGGGAGTTTCTCCCATTCTTTTCTGCAGATCCTCTCAAGCTCTGTAAGGTTGGATGGGGAGCGTCACTGCACAGCTATATTCAGGTCTCTCCAGAGATGTTCGATCTCGACATTCCGAGACTTGTCCTGAAGCCACTCCTGCGTTGTCTTGGCTGTGTGTCTAGGGTCGTTGTCCTGTTTGCCCCAGTCTGAGCGCTCTAGAGCAGGTTTTCATCAAGGATCTCTCTATACTTTGCTCCGTTCACCTTTGCCTCAATCCTGACTAGTCTCTCAGTCCCTGCCGTTAAAAACATCCCCACAGCATGATGATGCCACCACCATGCTTCACCGTAGGGATGGTGCCAGGTTTCCTCCAGACTTGACGCTTGGCATTCAGGCCAAATATTTCAATCTTGGTGTCCTCAGACCAGAGAATCTTGTTTCTCATGGTCTGAGAGTCTTTAGCTGCCTTACGGCAAATTACAAGCGGGCTGTTACTGAGGAGTGGCTTCCGTCTGGCCACTCAACCATAAAGGCCTGATTGGTGGAGTGCTGCAGAGATGGTTGTCCTTCTGGAAGGTTCTCCCAAACTCAGAGGGACCATGGGGTTCTTTGTCACCTCCCTGATCAAGACCCTTCTCCCTCCCCCGATTGCTCAGTTTGGCCTGCCGGCCAGCTCTAGGACGAATCTTCAGCCATTTAAGAATGATGGAGGCAACTGTGTTCTTGGGGACCTTCAATGCTGCACACGTTTGTGTACCCTTCCCCAGATCTGTGCCTCGACACAATACTGTCTCTGAGCTCTACGGAAAAATGATTTGACCTCATGGCTTGGTTTTTGCTCTGACATGCACTGTCAACTGTAGGACAATATAAAGACGGGAGTGTGCGTTTCCAAATCATGTCTAATCAATTGAATTTACCACAGCTGGACTCCAATCAAGTTATAGAAAGATCTCAATGATGATCAATGGAAACAGGATGCACCTGAGCACAATTTCGAGTCTCATATTAAAAGGTCTGAATACGTACAGTTGAAGTCGGAAAGTTTACATACACTTAGGTTGGAGTCATTAAAACTTGTTTTTCAACCACTCCACACATTTCTTGTTAACAAACTATAGTTTTGGCAAGTTGGTTAGGACATCTACTTTGTGCATGACAATGCATTTTCCTAACAGTTGTTTACAGACAGATTAGTTCACTTATAATTCACTGTATCACAACTCCAGTGGGTCAGAAGTTTACATACACTAATTTGACTGTGCCTTTAAACATCATGGAACATTCCAGAAAATTATGTCATGGCTTTAGAAGCTTCTGATAAGCAAATTGACATAATTTGAGTCAATTGGAGGTGTCTGGATGTATTTCAAGGCCTACCTTCAAACTCAGTGCCTCTTTGCTTGACATCATGGGGAAATCAAAAGAAACCAGCCAAGACCTCAGAAAAAAAAGAGAAATTGCTCCCAAGGAGAACCCACAAATCTGGTTCCTCCTTGGGAGCAATTTCAAAACGCCTGAAGGTAAAATAAAAGTGCAAATCAATCCCAGAACAACAGCAAAGGAAATTGTGAAGATGCTGGAGGAAACAGGTACAAAATAATCTATATCCACAGTAAAACGAGTCCTATATCGACATAACCTGAAAGGCCACTCAGCAAGGAAGAAGCCACTGTTTCCAAAACTGCCATAAAAAAACTGACTACGGTTTGCAACTGCACATGGGGACAATATCATACTTTTTGGAGAAATGTCCTCTGATCTGATGAAACAAAAATAGAGCTGTTTGGCCATAATGACCATCGTTATGCTTGGAGGAAAAAGGGGGATGCTTGCAAGCCGAAGAACACCGTCCCAACAGTGAAGCACGGGAGTGAGAGCATCATGTTGTGGGAGTGCTTTGCTGCAGGAGGGTCTGGTGCACTTCACAAAATAGATAGCATCATGACGCAGGAAAATTAGGTGGATATATTGCAGCAACATCTCAAGACATCAGTCAGGAAGTTAAAGCTTGGTCGCAAATGGGTCTTCCAACTGGACAATGACCCCACGCATACTCCCAAAGTTGTGGCAAAATGGCTTAAGGACAACAAAGTCAAGGTATTAGAGTGGCCATCACAAAGCCCTGACCTCAATCCTACAGAAGATTTGTGGGCAGAACTGAAAAAGTGTGTGCGAGCAAGGAGGCCTAGAAACTTGACTCAGCTACACCAGCTCTTGTCAGGAGGAATGGGCCAAAATTCACCCAACTTACTGTGGGAAGCTTGTGGAAGGCTACCCGATAACGTTTGACCCAAGTTAAACAATTTAAAGGAAATGCTACCAAATACTAATTGAGTGTATGTAAACTTCTGACACACTGGGAATGTGATAAATAAATCACTCCCAACTATTATTCTGACATTTCACAATCTTAAAATAAAGTGGTGATCCTAACTGACCTAAGACAGGGCATTTTTACTATGATTAAATGTCAGGAATTGTGAAAAACTGAGTTTTAATGTATTTAGCTAAGCTAACAAAATATCCACAAAGAAACGGCTTTACTTCATAATCAGCTAGCTATATGTGAATCATAATAATGTAGCTAATCAGATAGTTTAACAGGCAAACATATCATAAAACTAATATTATGCTAGATGTATTAACGTATCAAGATAAAATATTGTAGTCAGGCAACATATGAAATGTTAAGACAATTCCTTCCGAATTCAGCTCAAAGGGCAGCTCAAATAATGGCTGCCCTTGACATCAATACATGTTTCATCATTTTATACGTGGTTGCATCATATTTCTTTGCATACTTTCAGTTGAAGCTTGCAAACAGAGTATACATTCCAGAAGTGCCCTTCGTGCTCCATTTCGCATACTTTGATTTGGACTCATCCTCTGACCCTCATGTGCTCCAATTTGCATGATCGGAACACAGTAGTGTGCATTTTGAGAAACACCCATGCTCTTACTACCTTGAATCACTCTATGACCCAACACTCTATGACCCAACACTCTATGACCCAACACTCTATGACCCAACACTCTATGACCCAACACTCTATGACCCAACACTCTATGACCCAACACTCTATGACCCAACACTCTATGACCCAACACTCTATGACCTAACACTCTATGACCCAACACTCTATGACCCAACACTCTATGACCCAACACTCTATGACCCAACACTCTATGACCCAACACTCTATGACCCATCACTCTATGACCCATCACTCTATGACCCAACACTCTATGACCCAACACTCTATGACCCAACACTCTATGACCCAACACTCTATGACCCAACACTCTATGACCCAACACTCTATGACCCAACACTCTATGACCCAACACTCTATGACCCAACACTCTATGACCCATCACTCTATGACCCATCACTCTATGACCCAACACTCTATGACCCAACACTCTATGACCCAACACTCTATGACCCAACACTCTATGACCCAACACTCTATGACCCAACACTCTATGACCCAACACTCTATGACCCAACACTCTATGACCCAACACTCTATGACCCAACACTCTATGACCCAACACTCTATGACCCAACACTCTATGACCCAACACTCTATGACCCAACACTCTATGACCCAACACTCTATGACCTAACACTCTATGACCTAACACTCTATGACCTAACACTCTATGACCTAACACTCTATGACCTAACACTGTTGACATGAAGGTCAATGGACATACAGCTCCTTAACATCACGTTTATCACCTTACCCATCCAATTTGCTACATTAGAGGGGATAGTTCATTAAAAACTGCACCAAATTCATATACTGTAGGTGCCAAACGTTACAAGGGTCTCAATAACTGTTCGTGGGGAGTTTTATGTGGGCGGTTACTTATTCAAGCGTTACTGTCATAGGCAGTTACTACACAATACCTAACCACAAAAAGTCTAGCTAGTAGGCTTGTAGAGAGAGTGTATAACAATAATTCTGAGGGACATGGTAAGAATGGGATAAATATGTTGGACACGCTCAAAAGATTAGCATTATTTTTAAAGGGTAAGACAATAAATCAGATGATCACTTCCATTCATTTTAAAGGGTAAGACAATAAATCAGATGATCACTTCCATTCATTTTAAAGGGTAAGACAATAAATCAGATGATCACTTCCATTCATTTTAAAGGGTAAGACAATAAATCAGATGATCACTTCCATTCATTTTAAAGGGTAAGACAATAAATCAGATGATCACTTCCATTCATTTTAAAGTTTTCGGTTCACAACCCGCTCCATCAAACCAATATGAGTGTGCACCTGGAGTACATGAAAGCATGCTACAGTGACATTATTTCATCTCAAACCTACTGACATGCCAACTCAACCTCAATGAATATAATAAGACATTATAGGTCCATCTGAGATTGTGATTATGTTGCTCTGCTGCCTGAGACAACACAGAAACATGCCATACATTTGGAACATGGAGGCGTTAAGTGCCTTGACTAGCAGCCTTTGGGTTGCCAGTTCATCTCTCATATTGCAAAGCCCCTGTTTCAAATGAGCAACCTTCTGGTTAATGGTCCACTTGTCTAACTTCTGGGCTGAAACAAGTACATTGTCTATACAAAACAGAACAAAAGTGCGTAAGAATAGGGAATTAATGTAAAAACAGCACAACAACACCACAATGTCAGTCCTCATGGTCATCAGTCCGCTTGTCCCAGGCTCTCCTTGAGACTCAGCAAATGCCATGCCCCTGTGAGTCTCTCTGGGTGAACATCTGGCTTCTAATTAGCAGTGACCTTGAGGCAGGTGAGCCATTGATGATGGGCAAGTCCATAGAGAGAAGGGTCTAGTCTCCTGTGAGGACAACTGTGTGTGCTGGGCCGGGCTCCAGTTATCACTGACCTCTACCTGCCTCAAAAGCTACTCCCTATGGGCAGACAGCTTCTGAGGTAATAAGAGATGCTATCATGTGTGTCAGGGAAGGGGAGAGTAGACGACCTGCTGGGAGTCCACATGCAGATCTATCATCTCGTTAGCGTGTTGCATTTATAATTCACAAGCATGCAGGGTTGCATGTGTAATTAAGTTGTGCATCCACACAACTCTATGACGACGCTATGACTCAGAAAACCAGATGGCTTTTACACCGCTCTACAGGAAATTCTACTGAGATTTCAGTCAAGGCGACCATTTTGGTTCTGAAGGCAAGTGGATTTATCGACTCATTTCTCCAATACACCAACTATAGATAAACATAACATTCATTTCACTAATATTTTACAAGGAATGAATCAGAATGAAAATACTATTCTGCAAAAGAAAGTAATACAATCAAACCAAATTAAAATTATTAAAAGGGCATCTTATTGAATAACATTAATGATTGCCAGCAAATGCCAAAGTACGCCGCTCGACCCGGAGTGGATTGTACAAGGATCCAGTTTTCATTGATTAGCAATTATCTTTCTTTTCGATTTGAACTTGTCATGACAGAAGCATAACATTAAATAGAAACAATATAAGGCAATTAACATGAAGTGAAGCAGTTGGGAAAAGGCAGTATAATGTGCTTAAGGGAGGCTCAGCCTGCAATAGAGCAGACAAAGGCCTGTCTCTCTCTCTTTTCTCTCTCACTCTTTTCTCTCTTTCTCTCTCAATTTTTTTTCTCTCTCTCTGAGGAGACTTGGGAGAGAGAGAGTCCCTCTGGAGTGGGCAATCAAGGGAAAGGAACTGACAAAAAGCATTCTCAGGGAAATCAGCCGGAACTGATTGCTCTTTTCAATCAGGTATATTAAGTGTGCAGGCTCCAGCCGTTTGTAGATGAGCTTGTGATTATTCTAATGTTTGAACCCCCTCCTCCTCATCACACCCCCCCACCTTCTGACCAGCCAACCCCCGTTCTCCCCCACGGCCCTTGATGCAACAAGCAGAAATTTGCAGGCTCAGGGCCTCTGGCTGTACAGGATGAATAGGTCACCTGGCCTCACCTCAGCTACAGATCACAACAGAGGGTGGTGGTAGTCATCGCAGAGGCGAGGGGTCTACTTCAGCTGAAAATAATGAGTTAAATAATGATTCAACACACAACAACATTTTCCAAGTTGTAGTGGTGGTGGGACAAGCAGGGGGAGGTTCTATTTGTAATAGCTTGTCAGAAGTAAGTTGGGTGGCACAGAGAGAAATGATGGTGGAAACAGGGATATAGAGAGAGGAAGTGATGGGGGAGACAGAGATACAGAGAGAAAGTGATGGTGGAAACAGGGATATAGAGAGAGGAAGTGATGGGGGAGACGGAGATAAAGAGAGAAAGTGATGGGGGAGATGGGGATAAAGAGAGAGGAAGTGATGGGGGAGACGGAGATACAGAGAGAAAGTGATGGTGGAAACAGGGATATAGAGAGAGGAAGTGATGGGGGAGACGGAGATACAGAGAGAAAGTGATGGTGGAAACAGGGATATAGAGAGAGGAAGTGATGGGGGAGACGGAGATAAAGAGAGAAAGTGATGGTGGAAACAGGGATATAGAGAGAGGAAGTGATGGGGGAGATGGAGATACAGAGAGAAAGTGATGGTGGAAACAGGGATATAGAGAGAGGAAGTGATGGGGAGACGGAGATAAAGAGAGAAAGTGATGGGGGAGATGGGGATAAAGAGAGATGAAGTGATGGGGGAGACGGAGATACAGAGAGAAAGTGATGGTGGAAACAGGGATATAGAGAGAGGAAGTGATGGGGAGACGGAGATAGAGAGAAAGTGATGGTGGAAACAGGGATATAGAGAGGAAGTGATGGGGGAGACAGAGATACAGAGAGAAAGTGATGGTGGAAACAGAGATATAGAGAGAGGAAGTGATGGGGGAGACGGAGATAAAGAGAGAAAGTGATGGTGGAAACAGGGATATAGAGAGAGGAAGTGATGGGGAGACGGAGATAGAGAGAAAGTGATGGTGGAAACATGGATATAGAGAGGAAGTGATGGGGGAGACGGAGATACAGAGAGAAAGTGATGGTGGAAACAGGGATATAGAGAGGAAGTGATGGGGAGACGGAGATAAAGAGAGAAAGTGATGGGGGAGATGGGGATAAAGAGAGAAAGTGATGGGGGAGATGGGGATAAAGAGAGAGGAAGTGATGGGGGAGACAGAGATACAGAGAAAAAGTGATGGTGGAAACAGGGATATAGAGAGAGGAAGTGATGGGGAGACGGAGATAGAGAGAAAGTGATGGTGGAAACAGGGATATAGAGAGGAAGTGATGGGGAGACGGAGATTAAAGAGAGAAAGTGATGGGGGAGACAGGGTTGAAGAGAGAGGAAGAGATGGGGGAGACAGGGTTGAAGAGAGAGGAAGAGATGGGGGAGACAGGGATAAAGAGAGAGAGAGAGATGGGGGAGATGGGGGAGATGGGGATAAAGAGAAAGGAAGAGATGGGGGAGACAGGGATAAAGAGAAAGGAAGAGATGGGGTAGACAGGGTTGAAGAGAGAGGAAGAGATGGGGGAAACAGGGTTGAAGAGAGAGGAAGAGATGGGGGAGACAGGGATAAAGAGAGAGGGAGCGATGGGGGAGACGGGGATAAAGAGAGAGGAAGAGATGGGGAGACGGGGATAAAGTGAGAGGAAGAGATGGGGAGACAGGGTTGAAGAGAGAGGAAGTGGTGGGGGAGACAGTGATAAAAAGAGAGGAGGTGATGGGGATAAAGAGAGATGACGTGATGGGGTATAAAATGAGAGGAAGTGATGGGGAGACGGGGCTAAAGATACATGAAGTGATGGGCGAGACTGGGCTAAAGATACAGGAAGTGATGGGGGAGACGGGGCTAAAGATACAGGAAGTGATGGGGGAGACGGGGCTAAAGATACATGAAGTGATGGGGGAGACGGGGCTAAAGATACAGGAAGTGATGGGGGAGACGGGGCTAAAGATACAGGAAGTGATGGGGGAGACGGGGATAAAGTGAGAGGAAGAGATGGGGGAGACAGGGTTGAAGGGAGAGGAAGAGATGGGGAGACAGGGTTGAAGAGAGAGGAAGAGATGGGGGAGACAGGGATAAAGTGAGAGGAAGAGATGGGGGAGACAGGGATAAAGTGAGAGGAAGAGATGGGGAGACGGGGATAAAGAGAGAGAAAGAGATGGGAGAGACGGGGATAAAGTGAGAGGAAGAGATGGGGGAGACAGGGATAAAGAGAGAGAAAGAGATGGGGGAGAAGGGGATAAAGTGAGAGGAAGAGATGGGGGAGACGGGGTTGAAGAGAGAGGAAGAGATGGGGGAGACGGGGATAAAGAGAGAGAAAGAGATGGGGGAGACAGGGATAAAGAGAGAGAGAGAGATGGGGGAGACAGGAATAAAGAGAGAGAAAGAGATGGGGGAGAAGGGGATAAAGTGAGAGGAAGAGATGGGGGAGACGGGGATAAAGAGAGAGAAAGAGATGGGGGAGACGGGGATAAAGTGAGAGGAAGAGATGGGGGAGACAGGGTTGAAGAGAGAGGAAGTGGTGGGGGAGACAGTGATAAAAAGAGAGGAGGTGATGGGGATAAAGAGAGATGACGTGATGGGGTATAAAATGAGAGGAAGTGATGGGGAGACGGGGCTAAAGATACATGAAGTGATGGGCGAGACTGGGCTAAAGATACATGAAGTGATGGGGGAGACGGGGCTAAAGATACAGGAAGTGATGGGGGAGACGGGGCTAAAGATACATGAAGTGATGGGGGAGACGGGGCTAAAGATACAGGAAGTGATGGGGGAGACGGGGCTAAATATACAGGAAGTGATGGGGGAGACGGGGATAAAGTGAGAGGAAGAGATGGGGGAGACAGGGTTGAAGGGAGAGGAAGAGATGGGGAGACAGGGTTGAAGAGAGAGGAAGAGATGGGGGAGACAGGGATAAAGTGAGAGGAAGAGATGGGGGAGACAGGGATAAAGTGAGAGGAAGAGATGGGGAGACGGGGATAAAGAGAGAGAAAGAGATGGGAGAGACGGGGATAAAGTGAGAGGAAGAGATGGGGGAGACAGGGATAAAGAGAGAGAAAGAGATGGGGGAGAAGGGGATAAAGTGAGAGGAAGAGATGGGGGAGACGGGGTTGAAGAGAGAGGAAGAGATGGGGGAGACGGGGATAAAGAGAGAGAAAGAGATGGGGGAGACAGGGATAAAGAGAGAGAGAGAGATGGGGGAGACAGGAATAAAGAGAGAGAAAGAGATGGGGGAGAAGGGGATAAAGTGAGAGGAAGAGATGGGGGAGACGGGGATAAAGAGAGAGAAAGAGATGGGGGAGAAGGGGATAAAGTGAGAGGAAGAGATGGGGGAGACGGGGATAAAGAGAGAGAAAGAGATGGGGGAGAAGGGGATAAAGTGAGAGGAAGAGATGGGGGAGACAGGGTTGAAGAGAGAGGAAGAGATGGGGGAGACGGGGATAAAGTGAGAGGAAGAGATGGGGGAGACGGGGTTGAAGAGAGAGGAAGAGATGGGGGAGACGGGGATAAAGAGAGAGAAAGAGATGGGGGAGACAGGGATAAAGAGAGAGAGAGAGATGGGGGAGACAGGGATAAAGAGAGAGAAAGAGATGGGGGAGAAGGGGATAAAGTGAGAGGAAGAGATGGGGGAGACGGGGATAAAGAGAGAGAAAGAGATGGGGGAGACGGGGATAAAGTGAGAGGAAGAGATGGGGGAGAAGGGGATAAAGAGAGAGAAAGAGATGGGGGAGATGGGGATAAAGTGAGAGGAAGAGATGGGGGAGAAGGGGATAAAGTGAGAGGAAGAGATGGGGGAGACGGGGATAAAGAGAGAGAAAGAGATGGGGGAGAAGGGGATAAAGAGAGAGAAAGAGATGGGGGAGAAGGGGATAAAGTGAGAGGAAGAGATGGGGGAGACGGGGATAAAGAGAGAGAAAGAGATGGGGGAGACGGGGATAAAGTGAGAGGAAGAGATGGGGGAGAAGGGGATAAAGAGAGAGAAAGAGATGGGGGAGATGGGGATAAAGTGAGAGGAAGAGATAGGGGAGAAGGGGATAAAGTGAGAGGAAGAGATGGGGGAGACGGGGATAAAGAGAGAGAAAGAGATGGGGGAGAAGGGGATAAAGTGAGAGGAAGAGATGGGGGAGACGGGGATAAAGTGAGAGGAAGAGATGGGGGAGACAGGGTTGAAGAGAGGAAGTGGTGGGGGAGACAGTGATAAAAAGAGAGGAGGTAATAGGGATAAAGAGAGATGACGTGATGGGGGATAAAATGAGAGGAAGTGATGGGGGATAAAGGGAGAGTAAGTGGAATCCTAGATACACATTTCCATTCCAGCATGCTGCCGGCCATGGGCCAAGTAGAAAAATAATAACAAAAGGAGAAACTAGAAAGTTATTTTAGTGGAGACGAGGAAACAAAGTGGCTCTAATGCACTGTAGCGATGAAGGAGAGAGAGATGCCTAACAGAGAGGAGAATGAGAGATGACAACTAGATATTGCTTGGGGTTAGGGTGAACAGTGTACCCAGTTAAGGAAGCAATCTTTTTCCCATGTTCTTATACCAATTTACCTGACAGGAGACCAAAAAGCCTTGTAAAAGATCTGGAAGATAGTCTATAAATTATTCAGATGGGCCCCGTTGTTCTACACAAGTGTTACAGCTCCTCCAGACTCGTATCAAGCTAACGCGTGGCCCAGCCATCGTGGTGTTCCAGCCTTGTGTTCCAGCCTCAAAGTGTTCTCTGATTAAATGAGCTTTAGTGAGACTAGACAGCTGCGATTTGAGCTTCTTTGTTTTGGTCCTCTCCGGCATCTCAAAAAGCCCTTAAAAGCACCCGAAAACAACAGAATAAAACGTGAGCGCTGGTGACCAAATAGGTCTCTCTTTGGTACGGGGAAAAGGAAAATGAGAACACACTATGAATTTTCTTTTAAAACAAAGATCATTGTGTCATGTTTCTTGTTGGAGTGAGAGACGCTGCATTTTTTGTTAGAGTGGGTGACTCAATCATCTAATTCCTTTTGGCTTCACCTGTGGAGGCGGACTTCTGTCAAAACTGAAGAAACACATCACTTCATGATTCAAACCAATGCTGTCTGGCTGACCAATAGGGACAATAACAAAATATATTTCCAAATCAAATGATTTCTCTCTCAGTATGGAATCATCTGCTCTTAAAGGTCTAATGCAGACGTTTTTATATCAATATCAAATCATTTATATGTAGCAATTAAGTACCTTCCTGTGATTGTTTTCAATCACTTAGAAAATAGCAATTTCTCAAGCAATTTTGTTAGGACTGTCTGGGTGTGGTTTGAGTGGGGAAGGGAAAACTGAAAACTACACTGAACCAAAATATAAATGCAACAATTTCAAATATTTTACTGAGTTACAGTTCATAAGGAAATCAGTCAAATGAAATAAATGAATTAGGCCCTAATCCATGAATACCTTAAAAACAAAGGAGGGGCGTGGATCAGAAAACCAGTCAGTATCTGGTGTGACCACCATTTGTCTCATGCAGCGCCTCATCTCTTCTGCATAGCGTTGATCAGGCTGTTGATTGTGGCCTGTGGAATGTTGTCCCACTCCCCTTCAATGGATGTGCGAAGTTGCTGGATATTGGTGGGAACTGGAACAAGCGGTCGCACATGTCATTTCAGAGCATCTCAAACATGCTCAATGGTTGACGTGTCTGGTGAGTATTCAGGCCATGGAAGAACTGGAACATATTCAGTTTCCAGGAATTGTGTACAGATCCTTGCGACATGGGGCTGTGCATTATCAAATTACCATCAATAAAATGAAATTGTGTTCGTTGTCCACCATGAGGCAATCTGTTCAGAACATTGACATCAGCAAACCACTCGCCCACCCGACACCATACACAATGTCTGCCATTTTCCTGTTGGAGTTGAAACTGGGATTCAACCGTGAAGAGCACACTTCTCCAGCCTGCCAGTGGCTATCGAAGGTGAGTATTTGCCAACTGAAGTCAGTTCCGACGCAGAACTTCAGTCAGGTTAAGACACTGGTGAGGATGACAAGCATGCATATTATCTTCCCTGAGACTGTTTCTGACAGTTTGTGCAGACATTATTTTGTTGTGAAAACTCACAGTTTCAGCAGTCTGGGTGGCTGGTCTCAGACGATCCCGTAGCTGAAGAAACCGGTGGTGGAGATCCTGGGCTGGCGTGGTTATACGTGGTCTGCGTTTGTGAAGCCGGTTGGAGGTACTGACAAATTCTCTAATGGTGGTAGAGAAATGAACATGTAATGTCCACCAGGCAACAGCTCTGGTGGACATTCCTGCAGTCAGCATGTCAATTGCATGCTCGCTCAAAACTTGAGTCATCTGTGGCGTTGTGTTATGTGGCAAAACTGCACATTTTAGAGTGGCCTTTTAGTCTCCTCAGCACAAGCTGCACCTGTGTTATGATCATGCTATTTAATCTGCTTCTTAATATGCCACATCTGTTAGGTGGATGGATTATCTTGGAAAAGGAGATATGTTCAATAACAGGGATGTAAACAAATTTGTGCCAACATTTGAGAGAAACAGGCTTTTTGTGTGTATGGAAGGTACATTTCTGGCATCTTATATTTTATCTCTTGAAACATGGGACCAACATGTCGTCGTATCAGTAAATTAACTAAATTACCACCTGTTGATGTCACCGGGCAGGCCAAAACTCCACCCACCAAAACAGGGTGACATTTCAGGCAGTCTTTTCGAACAGCACTTACACTAAAATGGTATTATCATAATTTTCACAATTTCATAGTATTATTCCAACCTCAGTGTAGAAATAAAAATGTATATATATATATATATATATATATATATATATATATATATACATATATATATATATACATATATATATATACATATATATCACACACAGGGAAATCACATTTTTGACTGTACTGGGCCTTTAAATGGCTAATTTTCTTGGTTTTACCTTAAAATGTTCATGGATAATAAGGTTATCGTGTTGTATATCACATTTGACCTATTATTAAAATACAGGGTCTACGGAAAGCACTGTGAGGTAAACAGCTTTATAGCCCATATAGCCTTCTCCTTGGTGTTATGTCTGTGTTGTCTACTGGTGTTTGTCATAATGAATTGAGTCAACCAATGGCTTATCAGTCTCACCCAATTGAACTAACAAGCATGTACAAGAATTGATTGTCCCTGAAAGGACTTGAATGAGTTGATACACGTTGACAGTTTGAGCCGTATACTAATCCATCTATATCCATAATGAAGACTGGTTCTGGTCCACTTCAACAATAGCTGCCTCACTGCGTCATTCGAGCACATAATTAGCGGGAATTCGATTAAATAACCAAATAGGAAACTAACAAAGTAAATACGCCTCTGGGGATTGTCCACCAAATACTTGA
Source organism: Oncorhynchus kisutch (assembly GCF_002021735.2). NCBI lineage: Eukaryota > Metazoa > Chordata > Actinopteri > Salmoniformes > Salmonidae > Oncorhynchus > Oncorhynchus kisutch. The sequence continues at coordinate 46,084,263 of NC_034192.2, forward strand.
GAATGAAATGAACTTATTGACAGGCAGTCAGACAAACAAGTCTATTCCCAGACAATGAGGCAGCAAATGCTTACTTGCCAGATTGCCTAGGGAGACTAACTTTCATACGTGCCAGATAAATAACTTAATTCAAAGGTGGGAACAATGTAGCATGTTTACTCGAGTTAATTACGCCACTTGAGCTGTAAATACACCACTTCTGCACCACAAATGGCAGCCATGTTCTCTTATTCTCAACGCCAATCCACAATGGCAGATAGACAATAATGCCTAGGGCATTAAGCCACCGTCGTTCTGTCCTGTCATCCACACCATGCCTCCCATTCGGTCTGTTAACCTGTCCTGGTGGTCGTCTCAGAACGCATACAAATCCCTTGTGCTCTATTAAAGTCCTTCTCCCATTGGCCACTGAAACTGCTGCCATATACCATCCATATTGAATCAGACGGGGCCCTCTTCCTGAACGGAAGAATATTTCCGATTTTTACTACAAAAATCAGATCAAAGTTTATTTGTCACGTGCGCCGAATACAACAGGTGTGTAGACTTTACAGTGAAATGCTTACTTCCAGGCTCTAACCAACAGTGCAAAAAAGGTATTAGGTGAACAATAGGTAAGTAAAGAAATAAAAACAACAGTAAAAAATACAGTGAAAAATAACAGTAGCGAGGCTACATACAGGCGGATTGAGGTAGTACGTAAACGTAGATATGGTTAAATGGACTATGCATAGATGATGAACACAGAGTAGCAGTAGTGTAAAAGAGGGGTTGGCGGTGGTGGGTTGCGGGACACAGTGCATATAGCCCGTTTAGCCAATGTGCGGGGGCACTGGTTGGTCGGGCCAATTGAAGTAGTATGTACATGAATGTATAGTTAATGTGACTATGCATGATACACAGAGAGTAGCAGCAGCGTAAAAAGAGGGGTTGGGGAGGCACACAATGCAAATAGTACGGGTAGCCATTTGATTGCCTGTTCAGGAGTCTTATGGCTTGGGGGTAAAAACTGTTGAGAAGCCTTTTTGTCCTAGACTTTGGCACTCCAGCACAGCTTGCCATGCGGTAGTAATGCAACCATGCTCTCGATGTTGCAGCTGTAGAACCTTTAGAGGATCTGAGGACCCATGCCAAATCTTTTAGTTTCCTGAGAGGGAATAGGCTTTGTCGTGCCCTCTTCACGACTGTCTTGGTGTGTTGGACCATTCTTGTTTGTTGTTGATGTGGACACCAAGGAACTTGGAGCAGGTTGAGAGCTTCACTACAGCCCCGTCGATGAGAATGGGGGCGTGCTCGGTTCTCCTTTTCCTGTAGTCCACATTAGTCTCCTTAGTCTTGGTTACGATGAGGAATAGGTTGTTATTCTGGCACCACCCGGACAGGTCTCTGACTTCCTCCCTATAGGCTGTCTCGTCATTGTCGGTGACCAGGCCTTCCAATGTTGTGTCGTCTGCAAACGTAAATGATGGTGTTGGAGTTGTGCCTGGCCATGCAGTCATGGGTGAACAGGGAGTACAGGAGGGGACTGAGCACGCACCCCTGAGGGGCTCCAGCGTTGAGGATCAGCGTGGCAGTTGTGTTGCTGCCTACCCTCACCACCTGGGGGCGGCCCGTCAGGAAGTCTGTGATCCAGTTGCAGACAGAGGTGTTTAGTCCCAGAATCCTTAGCTTAGTGATGAGCTTTGAGGGCACTATGGTGTTGAACGCTGAGCTGTAGTCAATGAATAGCATTCTTACGTAGGTGTTCCTTTCGTCCAGGTGGGAAAGAGCAGTGTGGAGTGCAATAGAGATTGCATCATCTGTGGATCTGTTTGGATGGTATGCAAATTGAGTGGGTCTAGGTTTTCTGGGATAATGGTGTTGATGTGAGTCATTACCAGCCTTTCAAAGCAGTTCATGGCTACGGACATAGTCATTTAGGAAGGTTGCCTTCGTGTTCATGGCCACAGGGACTATGGTGAACTGACTGCTTGAAACATGTTGGTATTACAGACTCAATCAGGGACATGTTGAAAATGTCAGTGAAGACACCTGTCAGTTGGTCAGCACATGCCCGTCTGGCCCCGCAGCCTTGTGAACAGTCGTCCGGAACAGGTGATGTTCTCATGCATGCCTCAGTGTTGCTTGCCTCGAAGCGAGCATAGAAGTGATTTAGCTCATCTGTTTGGCTCGTGTCACTGGGCAGCTCGCGGCTGTGCTTCCCTTTGTAGTCTGTAATAGTTTGCAAGCCCTGCCACATAAGATGAGCATCGGAGCCGGTATAGCATTATTCAATCTTAGCCCTGTGTTGACGCTTTGCCTGTTTGATGGTTCATTGGAGGGCATAGCAGGATTTCTTATAAGCTTCTGGGTTAGTCCCGCACCTTGAAAGTGGCAGCTCTACCCTTTAGCTCAGTGCAAATGTTGTCTGTAATCCATGGCTTCTGGTTGGGGTATGTACGTACAGTCACTGTGGGGACGACGTCCTCGATGCACTTATTGATAAAGCCAGTGACTGATGTGGTGTACTCCTCAATGCCATGGGAAGAATCCCGGAACATGTTCCAGTCTGTGACAGGAAAACCATCCTGCATCTGCTTCACCTGACCACTTTTTTATAGACCGAGTCACTGGTGCTTCCTGCTTTAATTTGTGCTTGTATGCCGGAATCAGGAGGATAGAAATGTGGTCGGATTTACCAAATGGTGGACGAGGGAGAGCTTGTACACGTCTCTTTGTGTGGAGTACAGGTGATGTAGATTTTTTTTCCTCTGGCTGCACATTTAACATGTTGATAGAAATGATGTAGAACTGATTTAAGTTTCCCTGCATTAAAGTCTCTGGACACTAGGAGTGGTTTCCTGTTTGCTTATTTCCCTATACAGCTGAAAGTGCGGTCTTAGTGCCAGCATCCGTCTGTGGTGGAAAATAAACAGCCATGAAAAGTATAGTTGAAAACTCTCTAGGCAAATAGTGTGGTCTGAATTTTATCACAATATACTCTACTTCAGGTAAGCAAAAGCTAGAAACTTCCTTAGATTTCGTGCACTGTTGTTTACAAACATGCACAGACCGCTTCCCCGTCTTACCAGGGCATGCTGTTCTATCTTGCCGGTGCAGCGTGTATCCCGCTAGCTGAATATCTGTCATCATTTAGCCATAAGATATTACAGTTTTTGATGTCCCGTTGATAGGATATTCGTGATCGTACCTCGTCTAATTTATTGTCCAATGATTGCACGTTGGAGAGTAATATTGACGGTAATAGCAGTTTTCCCACTCGCCTTGCAAGGCACCCTGCTCTGTGTCCTCTGTACCTGCGTATATTCCTCTTGCAAAAACTGGGATGCTGGCCTTGTCAGGTGTTTGGACAATGTTTCTTCAACAAGCAGTACACACAGGACAATCTTTGTCTAATCAGAGGTGAGTGGTAGCTGTCCTGATATCCAGAAGCTCTTTTTTGCCGTAAGATACGGTTGCAGAAACATATGTACAAAATGAGTTACAAATATCGCAAAAAACCCCACAATTGGTTGGGCGCTCGTAAAACTGCTACCATTACTTCTGGGCCATTTGAATGGATTAAGAGGGGCTCTCTGGCCACAATAATTAAGAGGGGCTCTCTAGCCATTAGGAAGTTTTATTCCATCGGATGCAACAGACCTAATTAAAGTATCTTAACCTTGTTGGGCCTAATCTCATGCGTCACTCTATAAAACATGGGCGTGTCTAAATCAAGCTGTAAAATGCCTCGAAGCCTCCTGGTTTGAGCTCTAGCTCTCAAAAGAAGCGTTTAAAACAAGTCGGATAACGCTGGATCAATGTTAAAATGCCGAAACAAAGCAAATACCATTGGCCAATTACAATTTGATTTAACCGGGTTTATATCGCTCAAAAGGAATTATGTTCAATTAGCGAGGATGCTGGTGGGGGAGAAGGTAAATAAAATACTTTGATGAAAACACAAGCAAATAACATCATAGTTGTAATCAACAGCTTTCTTAATTGAAATGGAGCCAAGGAAGACACAGCTATAATATTTGGGCTTGTCGAGAGATTTCTATTGGTTACTAATAAAACACAATGCAGGGGGGTCAAAACAAGAAGATGAGGAAATGAAACATGGCAGTAAATTGGTAAAGGTGACATAACACCTAGAATGATTGCAGGTGTGGAGTAAATTGCATGTTTGTTAAAAAATCTTTTGTGATTTCCTGTGAGAGCGTCCAATTTCAAGACGCAGATATTTCCGGGGAGGAATATATCTTGTTTGTTGAATATATAGTTTACTGTCTGCAAGGTCCAATAACAGCATGTTGAGCGATTCAAAACATGCAAGTATGACCTTAGCAGAAAACAACACGTTTTAATTACTCTCTGACTTTGCAGTGTGTTATACATCCATCTCTCACATCAGAATATAAACTACTGTTAATGCCTCAGGAGTGTCCGTGTAGACTTATGGTTCAACCAGTGATACAGTGTCCATATAAGGACAGTGTCAACCATTATTTAAAGAGGACTGACTGGCTTACCTTTGCTAGCCCTCTCCACATGCTGCAGCTCTTCAGGGAACCTCAGGATCTCCGGGTACTTCTCTTCACACTTCTCAGCCAGGAAGTGGAGCAGCGTTGTGTTTTGGTCGGCCGACTTAGTGTCTCGAAGCTGAGAGAGAGGTGAAGTCATGGGTGAGTCACGGCATTAGTTGTTCTTACCCATTTAGGAAAATCCCAAAGCAACTGACAACAGTGAGTGCATACATTGTAGTATAGATGACCTCCAACCCACGACCCTGGCATTTCTAGCGCCATGCTCTTACCAACTGAGCCACGCAGGGACAGAATGTTCTTTGAATGTTAGAAAAGGCCACAACAATAACGGATCGGCATGAAACAGCCAACCATACAGAGAGCTGTTGGGGGAGGAGGGCATGTGTAAACGTTCAGCTCTCTTTCATGCAGTCTTTCAGGAACCACCTTTAGCCTTCTTTGCTTTTGCCATATGACAGTGGCAGATAGATGCATTATATAGTTCAGTTTGTTAGTGGTCACATACATGTTTAGTGATATGATGGGCTGAGAGGCATTCTGATAAATATGCATAAAGGAACATACGCCCATGCATTGAGTAGACAACATTAAAAACACACATCAGTAAAACATACATATCAAACAGAACTGGATAAAAAAATACAAAGCTTTGAGAAAGGAGAAGTGAATGTGCTGGACTAGACTAATACAATTGGAGAGAAAAAGGCCAGTACACTGGCTGCTAGGAGCATATTCTCCATTGTGGTGCCTTAGAGACAACTGCACAAGCCTTTCAGAGATCCTACATGACCTTTCAATGAGGCGTTTGGGCTGGAGAGTAGGGGCAAGCCAAATCCCTTTCCTCCCCTCTCCCTCTCTTAAAACCCTGTCCAATTTTAGAGCAATTGGCTCATTGATGCATTCATCCCTACAAGCAGTTCCTTCCTCGGTTCCCTCTCTCTACCAGAGTACATTTAATTTCCCCCTCACTCTTCTTTGGGGGCAGACTGAATGACTTTGGAAAATGCATTTCTGTCAAAATAGGAGAGCTATACCACCTTCTTGGGGCGGCAGGGTAGCCTAGTGGTTAGAGCGTTGTACTCGTAACCGGAAGGTTGCAAGTTCAAACCCCCGAGCTGACAAGGTCCAAATCTGTTGTTCTGCCCCTGAACAGGCAGTTAACCCACTGTTCCTAGGCCGTCATTGAAAATAAGAATTGGTTCTTAACTGACTTGTCTGGTTAAATAAAGGTAAAATAAAATAAAATAAAAATTCTCCAGTAAATCACATTGGCTTTATTAAGTGTGGGTCGGCACTTCAATATAAAGAATGTCAAACATGTCAGACGGACTACGCTGCTGTTTACCCAGATTTCAGTTCATTTGTCCATTCACACATAGGATGACAGAGAAATTGGTCAATAAAGCTGTAACTATGTAACGTGTGTAAATAAAATGTTTCTACAGTTATTTCTGTGTAGTTACATTAGGGTAACTTAAGTAAAGCTTTTAAGGCAAATTAAGTGTTACAGAATCTTACAACTATTGGATCAAACCACAGTATTTACCCATAAATATAATATACGTGTGTACTTTAAATATAAATATTTCAGCAGGACTGGGGAGGCAGAGTTGGGGGATTACCCACTGAGTAACATCTGTCGGGCTGCATCTCAGCAGCATTGAATCACACATCCACATGTTAGCGCAGTGCTGTAAGGTGTTTTAGCAGCTCCTTAATAAATAGCTGTGTCGATAAAAATGACTATGACTTTGGCGCTGGAAAACCGGTTATTTATTCACCCTTATTACTTAACTTAATTCAAAGGCAATGTTCACTTTAATTACATTGGACCCGTGTGTCAACCTCCCCCAAACATATATCATTCTGACACCACCTTTTCTGTCCTGAAGATGTAAAAAAACGGAGATAACCTTTTCACGAATCTCGAGCACAAAGACTTTGAAAAGGAATTCAAAAGAGATAATGTCAAATGTAATGTCAAGTGGTATAGTACGGCTCTAAATGAATGAAACCCCACAGAGGTAGTCGACCAGACTGCAATCCCTAACTCGTCCTCCTTTTTTCTGTTCCCTCCCTCCCTCACAGAGATTGGAGGGAGAGGACAGGGGCTGGTGGGATGCATTAGGCAGGGGCACTGGTGCTGGCTGACCCCCCTCGCCGGCTCAAACAGATTGTTTTCTGTCAAGACTTGACTTCAGGAAGGTTTGAGGGGGGAGAAGAGAGAGAGGGAAATAAAAATAAAAAACACAACAAGATGGCTTCTATTATTAACCTCACAGAGCCATGCCAAACTCTCAAGATTCTGGCAGACCTCCCTGGGAACAAATGTCTTGTAAGGTTACGTTATCTTGATGTGTGGGGGAGCCAGCGGTTGACTAAGACAACAGGAAACCACATGATCATATCAGAGAGAAGAAATCCATTCATATTCCATTCTGCATTGTCTTAAGAATGATCAAGAATACTCTTACTGTAGACTTATCATTGACAATGTACTTTTTAAAATCCTCAATCACAACAGAATGCATCCATTTTAGGACAATAAACAGCAGCAGATGTGGAATAGGGCTGTTGGAAGACTAACAAAAGTCATTGGCAACATTCCCAGCCCTTGCCCCTATCAGGGGAAGATTTCAAAGGGAGGGTGAGCAGAGTTGATTACACGTAATACAATTGACCACTCTCTAGGACATAGACAATTACATGATTACAACAGACCAAGCATGTGGTTCAGTTCTCATGCTGACGCGTCAGGCTGTGATGAAAGGGCACACACATTGCCACTGATAGTTTAATGGCAACGAGGGTTAATGCAACAGGACATTATGCTTCTGCTCCAATAGCCATAGGATTATGATGATGAGCATCACCATCAGAACCTTTCCCATGGTCACATATCTGGCCATATCGCCGTATAAAGCAGCAATTTAACCCCACCAGCCTCAATTAAACACCTGCTAAGAGCACAAGGCACTTGTTATCCAGGAACGTCCTGTTGAAGCACACCATCACTCTCTTCTCTATTTTACACCATCCCTCTCTTCTCTGTGGCCACCCCTCTATCCTCTCCGTCGCCACCCCTCCATCCTCTCCGTCGCCACCCCTCCATCCTCTCCGTCGCCACCCCTCCATCCTCTCCGTCGCCACCCCTCCATCCTCTCCGTCGCCACCCCTCCATCCTCTCCGTCGCCACCCCTCCATCCTCTCCGTCGCCACCCCTCCATCCTCTCCGTCGCCACCCCTCCATCCTCTCCGTCGCCACCCCTCCATCCTCTCCGTCGCCACCCCTCCATCCTCTCCGGCGCCACCCCTCCATCCTCTCCGGCGCCACACCTCCATCCTCTCCGTCGCCACCCCTCCATCCTCTCCGTCGACACCCCTCCATCCTCTCTCGACACCCCTCCATCCTCTGTCGACACCCCTCTATCCTCTGTCGACACCCCTCTATCCTCTGTCGACACCCCTCTATCCTCTGTCGACACCCCTCTATCCTCTGTCGACACCCCTCTATCCTCTGTCGACACCCCTCTATCCTCTGTCGACACCCCTCTATCCTCTGTCGACACCCCTCTATCCTCTGTCGACACCCCTCTATCCTCTGTCGACACCCCTCTATCCTCTGTCGACACCCCTCTATCCTCTGTCGACACCCCTCTATCCTCTGTCGACACCCCTCTATCCTCTGTCGACACCCCTCTATCCTCTGTCGACACCCCTCTATCCTCTGTCGACACCCCTCTATCCTCTGTCGACACCCCTCTTATCCTCTGTCGACACACCTCTATCCTCTGTCAACACACCTCTATCCTCTGTCAACACACCTCTATCCTCTGTCAACACACCTCTATCAACACACCTCTATCCTCTGTCAACACACCTCTATCCTCTGTCAACACACCTCTATCCTCTGTCAACACACCTCTATCCTCTGTCAACACACCTCTATCCTCTGTCAACACACCTCTATCCTCTGTCAACACACCTCTATCCTCTGTCAACACACCTCTATCCTCTGTCAACACACCTCTATCCTCTCTGTCGCCACCCCTCTCGTCTCTTCAGTTGACTTCCTGGTTTTTCCAATCTGTTGATAGGTTGATAGCAGTCGGTCCCCTCCTCTCAGTCCTACTTTGTGCAGCCACCAATGTTGTCCTAGCGCTAACAATCAAGGATTACTTGGAAAAATATGCATGGTGAGGGGAATCATCTATCATGGTGCTATGCAAACAATGGCCCCCGTATTAAGATAATCACCTATTCAAAGGGCTCTGAGTGATCAATAAAGTATTTATCCTGGATAAGGCCTTTGTATCCTTTTCAAGGTGGAGGGGGCTTTCACGGGATTATACTGCAATTGTTCCCAGGTAAGAATTAATTGCGACGAAAGCCCAAACTCGAAAAGCTGGGTGGGGGTGGATTGATTTATCCATTATGAAAGAATAATTCAGCAATTGCTCTACTGCGGTTTTTATCTATTTATCAAAGAGAGGAGCTTGCATGGTACACTGGGGGAAAAGCATCCTATCTCCAAACATGTATTAATTTGAAATGGCACTGTGTTCCAGCATCCATTAAATAAATCACTCCCAGTACCTCCCAGAGAGATTGGCTTCAAAGGCCAACATACATAGGGACATGTCTCAACTGCAATCTCGCCAATGACAAAGCCTTTTCCAAACTCACAGAAAGAATCTCAAACCATTGGCAAGAAATGCAACAATAATCAAATCAGAAATATTAGATGGTTCCCTCCCGAATTATCCTTTCATCAAAGCCCGCTGTCTTCCTTCGATACCTGGGCTCAATGCTTTGGACAAAATGGCAGGGAGGTATTTCGTTATATTCTTTGATACAGTGCCTTCAGAAAGTATTCAAACCCCTTGACTTTTTCCACATTTTGTTGTGTTACAGCCTGAATTTAATATTGATTTTACTCAGATTTTTGGTTACTGGCCTAGACACAATACCCCATAATGTCAAAGTGGATTTAAAAAAAATTAATTAACAACTAAAAGCTCCAATGTCTTAAGTCAATACATATTCAACTTCTGTGTTATGGCAAGCCTAAATATGTTCAGGAGTAAAAATGTGCTTAACAGGTCAGAGAATAAGTTACATGGACTCACTCAGTGTGCAATACTAGTGTTGAACATGATTTTTGAATGATTACCTCATCTCTGAAATGTATCTTCAGATTCAACTACAAAAACTAGGGAAGTTAACCAAGGGCCCCTATTAGTAGATATTCAAAGCAGACATTGAATATCCCTTTGAGCATGGTAAAGTTATTCATTACACTTTGGATGGTGTAACAATACACCCAGTCACTACAAAGATACATGTATCATTCCTAACTCAGTTGCCGGAGAGGAAGGAAACCACTCAGCGATTTCACCATTGTGACTTTAAAACAGTTACAGAGTTGAATTGCAGTTACTCCACAATACTAACCTAATTGGCAGAGTGAAAAGAAGGAAGCCTGTACAGAATAAAAACATTCCAAAACATGCATCCCGTTTGCAACAGGGCATTAAAGTAATATTGCATAAAATGTGGCAAATCAATCAACTTTTTGTCATGAATACAAACTGTTATGTTTGGGACAAATCTAATACAACACATTACTGAGTACCACTCTCCATATTTTCAAGTATAGTGGTGCCTGCATCATGTTATGGGTACTATATGCTTGTAATCGTTAAGGGCTGGGGAGTTTTTCAGGTTAAAAAACAAACCGAAGAGCCAAGCACAGGGAACATTCTAGAAGAAAACTTGGTTCAGTCTGCTTTCCAACAGACACTGGGAGATTCATTCATCTTTCAGCAGGACAATAACCTAAAACACAAGGCCAAATCTACAATGGAGTTGCTTACCAAGAAGACAGTGAATGTTCCTGAGTGCCGAGTTACAGTTTTGACTTAAATCTACTTGAAAATCTATGGCAAGGCCTGAAAACGGTTGTCTAGCAATGATCAACAACTAATATGACAAAAGCTTGAATAATTCTGAAAATAATCCAGATGTGGAAAGCTCTTTCAGACTTAACCAGAAAGACTGGTTATCGCTGCCAAAGGTGCATCTACACAATATTGACTGAAGGGTATGACTACTTATGTAAATGAGATACTTCTGTATTTAATTTTCAATAAATTAGCAAAAAATATATATTTTTATGGTTTCACTTTGTCATGATGTGGTATTGTGTGAAGATCAACTTAATCCATTTTGAATTCAGGCTGTAACAAAAAAATGTGGAATAAGTCGAGGGGTATGAATACGTTCTGAAGGCACTGTATACAAAGAGGGTTTGAACGGCTGCAGTGTGTGTGTGTACATGTCGCGTGTGTGTATGTGTGCATGTTGGTGCACGTGTGTGTACTTGCACGCATGTGTGTGTGTGTGTTGACTGTTCATAAAGGATTGTGACACTTTCCTAATCACAGGGAACTCTTGGTTTTCTTTCACATGAATCCTTATGTTTTCTTTTCAGATAGACCACATCTTCACTTTCCTGAGTCAATAGGAGTAGAAATGTAGCCCCAAAGTGAATTATCTTCAGCTTAAAATCAACTACTGCCTCTTTCTCCTAACGGTTAAAGGGACCATCTGGGATAGGTACTCCAATCTTTTGACTTTCCAAAAAATGATATACTGTACACTGAGTGTACAAAACTATGAGAACACCTTCCTAATATTGAGTTGCACTCAAAACAGCCTGAATTCATTGAGGCATGGACTATACAGGGTGTTGAAAGCGTTCCACAGGGATGCTGGCTCATGCTTCCCACAGTTGGTTCAAGTTGGCTGGATGTCCTCTTGATGGTGGACCATTCTTGATACAAACCGGTGCACCTGGCACTTACTACCATATCCAATCTTTTGTCTTGGCCATTCACCCTCTGAATGGCACACATAGACAATCCATGTCTCAAGGAATAAAAATACTACTTTAACCTGTCTCTTCCCCTTCATCTACACTGATTGAAGTGGATTTAACAAGTGACCTCAATAAGGGAACATAACTTTCACTTTGATTCACCTGGTCAGTCTGTGTCACGTGTCATACTCATTCCACAGAGGGCCGAGTGGCTGCATCCTTGTACTTGATTGATGAATGAACTAATTAGTAAGGAACTCCTCTCACCTGGTTGTCTAGGTCTTAATTGAAAGCAAAAACCAAAGACCCTCAGACACTAGGTCCTCTATGGAAGGAGTGTGACACCCCTGGTCAATGTCATGGAAAGAGCAGGTAATTGCACTCATCTGGTGTCACAGGTCTAAATATGTCCCTGATTTGATTTTTAAAAAAATTCATTGAACCTTTACCCTAGGCAAGTCAGTTGAAAACAGATTCTTATTTACAATGATGGCCTACCGGGGAACAGTGGGTTAACTGCATATACCTTGTCAGCTCAGGGATTTGCTCTAGCAACCTTTCGGTTACCGGCCCAACGCTCTAATGACAAGGCTACCTGCCGTCCCAAATTACAGGGGAAAAATGTCAACCAGAAGAGTAACTGCCTCAAGGGACATATTTGAATAGGTTGGACAGCAACTTATGTCCATCCAGCCCCTTATACATTCTTAAAGCTGTCATCTCAACACACCCACAAACACTGTTTATATAGGCCCGGTTGTTGCTTATTGTTCTATATGCATCTGCTGTATAATTACAATTTATTTCCCCCTTTCATCATCACCAGCAACCTCTCTTCAGAAATTTATTCTGGAATCTTGTTAGTTATTTATAGGCCATATCATTAAAGTATATTAATATATGTGGACTGGCTGGTGCTACTGTTTGGCGCAGGCGGTGCCGCAACATAAAAGATCTGTTTGGTACATTGAAAAGCACAAGAGAACCCTAATAACTGAAAACATTCCTACTGATGCTGAAATATTTAAGTGGCAGTTATTATGCCCTACCTGTCTCTCTGCATCTCTAATGGTCAAAGAAGTTATTGTGCCCTACCGGTCTCTCTGCATCTCTAATTGTCATATAAGTTATTGTTCCCTACCTATCTCTCTGGGGTTCTAATGGGCATAGAAGTTATTATGTACTACCTGGCTCTCTAATGGTCATATAAGTTAACATGACATATATATATATATATACATACATACATATATATACATACATACATATACACATATATATATATATATATATATATATATATATATATATATATATATATATATATATATATATATATATATATATATATATATATATATATATATGAATATATATATATATATATATATGAATATATATATATATATATATATGAATATATATATATATGAATATATACATATATATATATATGAGAGAGAGAGAGAGGGAGAGAAAAACATATCGCTGAATATCTAATGATTATATAAGTTATTATGCCCTACCTGTCTCTTTGCATGTCTAATGGTCATAGATGTTATTATGGCCTACCTGTTTCTCTAATGGTCATAGAAGTTATTATGCCCTACCTGTCTCTTTGCATGTCTAATGGTCATATATGTTATTATGGCCTACCTGGCTCTTTGCATGTCTAATGGTCATAGATGTTATTATGGCCTACCTGGCTCTTTGCATGTCTAATGGTCATAGATGTTATTATGGCTTACCTGGCTCTTTGCATGTCTAATGGTCATATATGTTATTATGGCCTATCTGTCTCTTTGCATGTCTAATGATCATACATGTTATTATGACCTACCTGGCTCTCTGGGTTTCTAATGGTCATATACGTTATTATGGCATACCTGTCTTTCTGCATGTCTAATGGTAATATATGTCATAGCCTACCTGGCTCTCTGGGTTTCTAACGGTCATATAAATTATTATGACACACCTGTATAAATGCCTCATGAACATAGTTCCACTGTGGTTCCCATCACAACCCAACCCTTGATTTACTCAACTTTTTGTAATGTCTACAAAAAAAGTGTTGGGATACCCAATGTGTTGTTGTTTGAATCCCAGATTGCCCCTATACTAAGGGAGGCATCAGAAACGCTCCAGTGTAGATATCAAAACAAGGCCAGCTGCTTTGGGGGAATGTAGCAGCACCCGAAACATGATGGTGTTCTCTTAATTTAAACAGAACTAAGTTCTGCTGTACCCCACACTCAGCCACTGGGTTGTTTACCATTCACTGCTCACACACACACATACACACACACAGAGGAGTGAGCAACAGTACATGCATAAAGATAATACATTTTAAAGACTTTCACCATTTCCATAAAGATGCAAGGTCTGCTCTGACGACCTCAGCCGGTTTAGTGCTTTCCACAGCTATCACCACCACAACAACTGAGGGCTTTGCACCAGCTAGGTGTTTGAACAGCAAATAATGGGTCTTACGTCTAGTACCCTCAAACATTTTGACGTAAGTAAATACAAAATACAAGTTTTCCTTAACACCCTGAACAGTACATTCTGAAAGTGAAAGAACATTGTCAGCAAACACACTTGCCAAGTATCAAGTTTCAGTCATCATGAACACTGCAGCAGACCTATTGTCTCAGCAAGAGATATCTAGTTTAATTCAGAATTGTACAAATATGAACCCCTTTAGGTAACATTATATTACATTGGGTTACATTATGAGAGCATATAGTGGTGGACAGAAGAGGTAAAGCGTACATGTTGATTGACCTTTGTTTCCATTGCATTGATAAAATGGGTTTCCATGGCCGAGCAGCCACACACAAGCCTAAGATCACCATGTGCAATGCCAAGCGTCGGCTAGAGCGGCGTAAAGCTCATTGGACTCTGGAGCAGTGGAAACGCTTCACCATCTGGCAGTCGGACGAACTAATCGGAGTTTGGTGGATGCCAGGAAAACGCTACCTGCCTGAATGCATAGTGCCAACTGTAAAGCTTGGTGGAGGAGGAAAAATGGTCTGGGGCTGTTTTTCATGGATCGGGATGGGCCCCTTATTTTCGATGAAGGGAAATCGTAACGCTATACAGCAAACAATGACATTCTAGACATTTATGAGTTTCCAACATTGTGGCAACAGTTTGGGGAATGCCCTTTCCTCTTTTAGCATGACAATGTCCCCATGCACAAAGTGAGGTCAATACATAAATGGTTTGTCGAGATCGGTGTGGAAGAACTTGACTGAGCCCTGACCTCAACCCAATCGAACACCTTTGGGATTAATTGGAATGCTCAATAGAAAGAGTCAACATTACAGGGCTATGGAATTAGGTCCTGGAGAGCCTAAACAATTCAGATTTTTGTTTCTGATAGTTAATTGCACTCATCTGGTGTCACAGGTCTAAATATGTCCCTGATTTGATTTTTTAAAAAATTCATTGAACCTTTACCCTAGGCAAGTCAGTTGAAAACAGATTCTTATTTACAATGATGGCCTACCGGGGAACAGTGGGTTAACTGCATATACCTTGTCAGCTCAGGGATTTGCTCTAGCAACCTTTCGGTTACCGGCCCAACGCTCTAATGACAAGGCTACCTGCCGTCCCAAATTACAGGGGAAAAATGTCAACCAGAAGAGTAACTGCCTCAAGGGACATATTTGAATAGGTTGGACAGCAACTTATGTCCATCCAGCCCCTTATACATTCTTAAAGCTGTCATCTCAACACACCCACAAACACTGTTTATATAGGCCCGGTTGTTGCTTATTGTTCTATATGCATCTGCCGTATAATTACAATTTATTTCCCCCTTTCATCATCACCAGCAACCTCTCTTCAGAAATTAATTCTGGAATCTTGTTAGTTATTTATAGGCCATATCATTAAAGTATATTAATATATGTGGACTGGCTGGTGCTACTGTTTGGCGCAGGCGGTGCCGCAACATAAAAGATCTGTTTGGTACATTGAAAAGCACAAGAGAACCCTAATAACTGAAAACATTCCTACTGATGCTGAAATATTTAAGTGGCAGTTATTATGCCCTACCTGTCTCTCTGCATCTCTAATGGTCAAAGAAGTTATTGTGCCCTACCGGTCTCTCTGCATCTCTAATTGTCATATAAGTTATTGTTCCCTACCTGTCTCTCTGGGGTTCTAATGGGCATAGAAGTTATTATGTACTACCTGGCTCTCTAATGGTCATATAAGTTAACATGACATATATATATATATACATACATACATATATATACATACATACATACATACATACATACATATACATACATACATACATACATACATACATACATACACATATATACATACATACATACACATATATATATATATATATATATATATGAATATATACATATATATATATGAGAGAGAGAGAGAGGGAGAGAAAAACATATCGCTGAATATCTAATGATTATATAAGTTATTATGCCCTACCTGTCTCTTTGCATGTCTAATGGTCATAGATGTTATTATGGCCTACCTGTTTCTCTAATGGTCATAGAAGTTATTATGCCCTACCTGTCTCTTTGCATGTCTAATGGTCATATATGTTATTATGGCCTACCTGGCTCTTTGCATGTCTAATGGTCATAGATGTTATTATGGCCTACCTGGCTCTTTGCATGTCTAATGGTCATAGATGTTATTATGGCTTACCTGACTCTTTGCATGTCTAATGGTCATATATGTTATTATGGCCTATCTGTCTCTTTGCATGTCTAATGATCATACATGTTATTATGACCTACCTGGCTCTCTGGGTTTCTAATGGTCATATACGTTATTATGGCATACCTGTCTTTCTGCATGTCTAATGGTAATATATGTCATAGCCTACCTGGCTCTCTGGGTTTCTAACGGTCATATAAATTATTATGACACACCTGTCTTTCTACAGATCTAATTGTCATAGATGTTTTTATGGCCTACCTGGCTCTCTGGGTTGCTAATGGTCATATAAGTTATTATGGCTCTCTGGGTTTCTAATGGTCATATAAGTTATTATAACTCTCTGGTTTGCTAATGGTCATATAAGTTATTATAGCTCTCTGGTTTGGTAATGGTCATAGAAGTTATTATAGCTCTCTGGGTTGCTAATGGTCATAGACGTTATTATAGCTCTCTTGGGTTTCTAATGGTCATAGAAGTTATTATAACTCTCTGGGTTGCTAATGGTCATAGACGTTATTATAGCTCTCTGGGTTTCTAATGGTCATAGAAGTGAAGGAGAAAAAACAAAAGTGACACACTGAGCTCGAGGTAATTTGACATCTTAGAAGTCATTCTACATGGATGTAGGGAATGCAAATATTACTGCTACATTAGTGAAATGATGTACTTCAACCTATTTCTGTCACTGTAATGACTGCCACCAAATCTAGAGCGTGTTGATTCTGATTCTTCTCTGGCTGGTCCACAGGTGTCCCTCATACAAACAAGATGCCCTGGGTTGGCAGAGTGGGTGGTAATTAGCTTAGCAGATGCCTATTGTCCAATGATAAATCATGCTGTCAATATATATTAGTGTACAAGAATAGGGCCTGGGCACACAGCGGTGTTTAAGAATGACATGCAGTCAGCACACTGGGCCATGTTACAGGGGAAGCATGTAGCCCTATATTAAAACACAGCTGTGTATAAAATGGAGCAAAGAGCTGCGGCCCCCTGCTGAATTGTGGACACACCAGTCTTTACAAAATAAAAAAAGGAGGATGCTGGCACAGTCCTATGTATAAGGAGTCTGGAGAGAAATACTGTGCCAGCCAAGTGTGTGTGTGTTTACATGTTGTCCTACCTTGTGTGTGTGTGTGTGTGTGTGTGTGTGTGTGTGTGTGTGTGTGTGTGTGTGCCAATATCTCCACTTCAGTGCATAAGAAACTTGTTCCATATTGATTACCCACTGTGACTGCCATGCTGCTGGAACTGCATGTTGTGAGAGCTAATTAGCACTACCCACCTCTGCAACCCCATTCCAACAATATTCTTGCCATATAAACACCGCAGTCAGCCGTGCCTACACACACACACTCACACACAAATGTGAGCACAAACACACACTTTCATTAGATGAGGACCAATCATCTGCTCACATAGGGTAAAAATCACAATTTCATTTAATACATTTAAAAAAAATAAATGTTGTTACACCCCAAACTGTCATTACCACATGCAAACGTCCATCTATGCTCTTCTCATCTGATAGCTCAGATCAGCAGTATGTTGTGGGAAAAGACAAGAATCCGAGAGTAGTACATTTCATATAAAATGTTCAAGGTATGGGCCCAGTGAATTATACAATACAACAGCACTCTACATAATCAAACACCAGCCTCAGCAAATAACACAGTGAATTAACACAGTCTGGTTATAGTTGACAGCTACACATGGTTATGCATCTGCTTGTCATGTCCTGAAATAACATCAGCAGCGTAAGTACAAACTAAAGCACAAACTAAAGTATCAACTGGTACCTGATTCCCACTGTAGGGCGGACCCAAACCGTACTGTGTTGGCTCAGTAGTGTGAAAAGGGCACAATAATGAACAACTTCTCAGATAGCTAATGGATTCCAGCTCCCCTCACAATGCTATGCTGTGAATATCTGCCATCTTGGCTATTTTTCATCATTTCTGTTAATGAGATAAATACAGTGCCTTGCGAAAGTATTCGGCCCCCTTGAACTTTGCGACCTTTTGACACATTTCAGGCTTCAAACATAAAGATATAAAACTGTATTTTTTTGTGAAGAATCAACAACAAGTGGGATACAATCATGAAGTGGAACGACATTTATTGGATATTTCAAACTTTTTTAACAAATCAAAAACTGAAAAATTGGGCGTGCAAAATTAGCTTTAAGCACCAGCTGTCAGAGCAGCTCACAGATAACTGCACCTCTACATAGCCCATCTATAATTTAGCCCAAATAACTACCTCTCCCCCTACTGTATTTATTTATTTATTTTACCCCATTATTTCTATCTCTACCTTGCACATTCTTCCACTGCAAATCTACCATGCCAGTGTTTTACTTGCTATATTGTATTTACTTCGCCAACATGGCCTTTTTTGCCTTTACCTCCCTTATCTCACCTCATTTGCTCACATTGTATATAGACTTATTTTTCTACTGTATTATTTATTGACTGTATGCTTGTTTTACTCCATGTGTAACTCTGTGTTGTTGTATGTGTCGAACTGCTTTGCCCTATCTTGGCCAGGTCACAATTGTAAACTTGAGAACTTGTTCTCAACTTGCCTACCTGGTTAAATAAAGGTGAAATAAAAAAAAATGAAAAATATATATAATTATTACGTTGTATTTACCTGTATAGTGTCAACCTTAGGCATGGGTACACTCAAATGTCCATCCATTATGCCACCAACTGACACCCTTTCTAAGAATTATATTTCTATGGATCCAACACAGTAATTTGTATCAGTATCAAACCAAACCTCTCAAATACTCACACAACAATTCATAAGGTATATGCCTTATGGCATAGCATTTGGTTTATGCCAACTTTAGAAAGGGGTTAGGGCCTAGGACAAATTCTCCATCAAATACCACCAGTATCCATTGTTATTCCACCATATATAGGTAGATCTTGTTTGAATTCCTGAGGCATACCCCTCAATAGATATGTGAGCTCTGTTTGAATTCCTGAGGCATACCCCTCAATAGATATGTGAGCTCTGTTTGAATTCCTGAGGCATACCCCTCAATAGATATGTGAGCTCTGTTTGAATTCCTGAGGCATACCCCTCAATAGATATGTGAGCTCTGTTTGAATTACAGAGGTACACCCCTCAATAGATATGTGAGCTCTGTTTGAATTACAGAGGTACACCCCTCAATAGCTACAGTTGAAGCCGGAAGTTTACATACACTTGGGTTGGAGTAACTAAAACTCATTTTTCAACCACTCCACAAATTTCTTGTTAACAAACTATAGTTCTGGCAAGTTGGTTAGGACATCAGGAGCATGACGCAAGTCATTTTTCCAAAAATGGTTTACAGACAGATTATTTCACTTATAATTCACTGTGTCACAATTCCAGTGGGTCAGAAGTTTTTATAGACT
The DNA here is from genome assembly GCF_002021735.2 of Oncorhynchus kisutch. NCBI lineage: Eukaryota > Metazoa > Chordata > Actinopteri > Salmoniformes > Salmonidae > Oncorhynchus > Oncorhynchus kisutch. The sequence continues at coordinate 46,103,795 of NC_034192.2, forward strand.
AAGTTGACTGTGCCTTTAAACAGCTTGGAAAATTCCCCAAAATTATGTAATGTCTTTAGAAGCTTCTGAGAGGCTAATTGACATTGTTTGAGTCAATTGGAGGTGTACCTGTGCCTCCTTGCTTGACATCATGGGAACATTATAATAAATCAGTCAAGACCTCAGAAAAAAAAATTGTAGACCTCCACAAGTCTGGTTCATTCTTGGGATTTCCAAACTCCTGAATGTACATATTTACTAACAATAGTATGCTAGTATAAACACCATGGGACCACGCTGCCGTCATCAAGCTCAGGAAGGAGGCGAGTTCTGTCTCATAGAGATGAACGTACTTTGGTGTGAAAAGTGCAAATCAATCCCAGAACAACAGCAAAGGAAAATGTGAAGATGCTGGAGGAAACAGGTACAAAAGTATCTATATCCACAGTAAAACGAGTCCTATATCGACATAACCTGAAAGGCCGCTCAGCAAGGAAGAAGCCACTGCTCCAAAACTGCCATAAAAAAGCAAGACTACGGTTTGCAACTGCACATGGGGACAAAGGTCGTACTTTGTGGAGAAATGTCCTCTGGTCTGATGAAACAAAAATAGAACCGTTTGGCCATAATGACCATCGTTATGTTTGGAGGAAAAAGGGTGAGGCTTGCAAGCCGAAGAACACCATCCCAACCGTGAAGCACGGGGGTGGCAGCATCATGTTGTGGGGGTGCTTTGCTGCAGGAGGGACTGGTGCACTTCACAAAATAGATGGCATCATGAAAGGAAAATGATGTGGATATATTGAAGCAACATTTCAACACATCAGTCAGGAAGTTAAAGCTTGGTGGCAAATGGGTCTTCCAAATGGACAATGACCCCAAGCATACTTCTAAAGTTGCGGGGAAATGGCTTAAGGACAACAAAGTCAAGGTATTGGAGTGGCCACAAAGTCCTAACCTCAATCCTATATAAAATGTGTGGTCAGAACTGAAAAACCGTGTGCGAGCAAGGAGGCCTACACACCTGACTCAATTACATCAGGTCTGTCAGAAGGAATGTGCCAAAATTCACCCAACTTATTGTGGAACCTTGTGGAAGGCTACCCGAAACATTTTCCTCAATTTAAACAATTTAAAGGCAATGCTACCAAATACTAATTGAGTGTATGTAAACTTCTGACCCACTGGGAACGTGATGAAATAAATAAAAGCTGACATAGATCACTCTCTACTATTACTCTGACATTTCACATTCATAAAATGAAGTGGTGATCCTAACTGACTTAAAACAGGGGATTTTTACTAGGATTAAATGTCAGGAATTGTGAAAAACTGAGTTTAAACAAGGTGTATGTAAACTTCCAACTTTAACTGTATGTGAACTCAGTTGGAATTACTGAGGCACACCCCTCAATAGCTATGTGAGCTCTGTGTCTAATCATATTCTAAAATGGATTGATCTAATTTGCTTTGTGTTATGATGTTCCACTATTTTCTCCAGCAGAGAGAATCTCTCACCCCCCTCCGGCCTTGTTTAGTCTCTCTCACCTCCACTTTCCCCCAGTGAATGGAATTACTATCGCGCACGCACACACACACACACACACCACACACACACACACACACACGAGAGAGACCCATGCACACACACAGACCCATGCACACACAAACAAACATACACACAGAACCATTCACGCACACACACACACGCACACACACACACACACACACACACACACACAAACACAAACACATGCACATACACACACAAATACATACACACCTTTTGAAAACCCTAAATGATGTTCCACTCTGCAAGCTTCAGAGGGTTCATGCAGGGATAACTTACACGGAACAGTTACTTTGAAATGAGGCATCAAGACAATAGCGTCACCCATATGGTGATATGTTAAAACAGAGTCAAGTCTAGAGACATGGATGACTATGATATGTCTTATTGCCTGCAGTGTTGGCAACTTGAAGAACTAATGAAGCCAAGTTTACAAAGTACATTTTTACTTCCAACTATGCAGGGTCTGGCGAGTCATTTCCAATATACTATTACAGAACACCAAAGTCACATGGTGAAAATAGTCCTGCAATTAGGAATAGAAGATGAAGCGTCACAATTAGTTTCATTACTTCCGATTCATGACTACTTATTTACGTGAATTTCACCATACAAAACAGATGGGCCAAATGGGCTTTTTCCTTGTGTTAGTCACATTCTATGTGAGGGGAGTTTGTTTGATATAGGATATGGCCATGAGGTAACACTCCACCAAGCCCCTAGCGAGTTAGTATACCGGCATGTGCTCATTCTATATTGCAAGATATTGGCTGCCTGCATGATAATGGGCATCCGCCAAGATGTTGAAGGGAAATATATAAATAAAGGAAAAATTAAATAATAAAAGACAAAAGTAGCAATGGGAATATAGAACCCTCATGCCAACAGAAGTATTGTCAAACCCTGATTGCTCTATTTAACTTTCGCCAAAGGAGTTCTCCAGCCCGGCTCTCTTTGACAAAGTATTACATCGCGGATCTTCGCTCCGATGTAATTTGCTTATTCCTGGTTGAGTAGAGAAGGTGTGTGTGTGTGTGTGTTTGTGTGTGTACTTGCTCGTGCATGTGTGCATGCTCATGTCTGCAAGTGTGTGTGTGTGTGTGCCATTGTGGGTGAACAAGCAATGTCTCTGGGTATCATGGCAGTGGGGCTGAGTGGCCGTTGGCACTTTGGACCTTCTTGAGCGCCAGTGGCAATGAGCCTGGACTCAAGCGACAATCTCAGACCTCAACACACTGCCTAAGCTCCGGGTTTGTTTTGGGAGAGTGACAAGTGAAAATCATTGAGCCCTCAGGCTACACCCCGGGCTATGGCCAGGTTATTAGAGGTGGATAGAGGATGGTGCATATAGTACAGTAGATGTGTCCAAGAGCAACCTCTGAATCGAAATGTTATGTAGTGAGAAACATCTGTCAATCCAAAATATTGTTCTAAATTATAGGAACATCTTCTGTCAGTCTTTGGTCAAATTATGGGAATTGGATCAGAATGCTAAGTAAAATAAGAGGAATGTACAGAATCTGCTATAAAGAGGGTGGACAGATGCTAATGAATGAATATCATTTGCTACTCAGGATTCCGAGATGAGAATGTCTAAAACATCACAGGAGGAAGTACTAGTTGGATCTCAAAAGATTAATGTTCTTATTGGACTGGTAAACCGAAATTAATACTGTTATTGTACTGTAAAACAACATAGATTAATGTTCTTATTGTACTGGTAAACAACATAGATTAATGTTGTCATTGTACTGGTAAACAACATAGATTAATGTTCTCATTGCACTGGTAATTGACAAAGATTAATTTTGTAATTATATTGGTAAACAACATATTACTGTTCTCATTGTACTGGTAAACTACATACTACTGTTCTCATTGTACTGGTAAACAACAGATGAATGTTCTCATTGCACTGGTAAACAACAGAGATTAATGTTCTCATTGTACTGGTAAACAACAGTGATTAGCTTTCTCATTGTACTGGTAAACAACAGTGATTACTTTTCTCATTGTACTGGTAAACAACAGAGATTAATGTTGTCATTGTACTGGTAAACAACATATTACTGTTCTCATTGAATTGGTAAAAAACAGTGATCACTGTTTAGGTTGTACTGGCAAAGAACCTAAACTAATGTTCTCACTGTACTGGTAAACAACAGGGATTAATGTTCTCATTGTACTGGTAAACAACATAGATTAATGTTCTTGTTGTACTGGTAAACAACACAGATTAATGTTCTCATTGTACTGGTAAACAACAGATTCATGTTCTTATTGTTCTGGTAAACAACAGAGATTAATGTTTTCATTGTACTGGTAAACAACATATTACTATTCTCATTGTACTGGTAAACAACAGAGATTAATGTTCTCATTGTACTGGTAAACAACATATTACTGTTCTCATTGTACTGGTAAACTACATACTACTGTTCTCATTGTACTGGTAAACAACAGAGATGGATGTTCTCATTGCACTGGTAAACAACATAGATTAATGTTCTTATTGTACTGGTAAACAACATAGATTAATGTTGTCATTGTACTGGTAAACAACATAGATTAATGTTCTCATTGCACTGGTAATTGACAAAGATTAATTTTGTAATTATATTGGTAAACAACATATTACTGTTCTCATTGTACTGGTAAACTACATACTACTGTTCTCATTGTACTGGTAAACAACAGATGAATGTTCTCATTGCACTGGTAAACAACAGAGATTAATGTTGTCATTGTACTGGTAAACAACAGAGATGAATGTTCTCATTGCACTGGTAAACAACATATTACTGTTCTCATTGTACTGGTAAACTACATACTACTGTTCTCATTGTACTGGTAAACTACATACTACTGTTCTCATTGTACTGGTAAACAACAGAGATGAATGTTCTCATTGTACTGGTAAACAACATATTACTGTTCTCATTGTACTGGTAAACTACATACTACTGTTCTCATTGTACTGGTAAACTACATACTACTGTTCTCATTGTACTGGTAAACAACATATTACTGTTCTCATTGTACTGGTAAACAACAGAGATTAATGTTCTCATTGTACTGGTAAACAACATACTACTGTTCTCATTGTACTGGTAAACAACAGAGATTAATGTTCTCATTGTACTGGTAAACAACATATTACTGTTCTCATTGTACTGGTAAACTACATACTACTGTTCTCATTGTACTGGTAAAGAACAGAGATGAATGTTCTCATTGCACTGGTAAACAACATATTACTGTTCTCATTGTACTGGTAAACTACATACTACTGTTCTCATTGTACTGGTAAACTACATACTACTGTTCTCATTGTACTGGTAAACTACATACTACTGTTCTCATTGTACTGGTAAACAACAGAGATGAATGTTCTCATTGTACTGGTAAACAACATATTACTGTTCTCATTGTACTGGTAAACTACATACTACTGTTCTCATTGTACTGGTAAACAACAGAGATTAATGTTCTCATTGTACTGGTAAACAACATATTACTGTTCTCATTGAATTGGTAAAAAACAGTGATCACTGTTTACGTTGTACTGGCAAAGAACCTAAACTAATGTTCTCATTGTACTGGTAAACAACAGGGATTAATGTTCTCATTGTACTGGTAAACAACAGGGATTACTGTTCTCATTGTACTGGTAAACAACAGGGATTACTGTTCTCATTGTACTGGTCAACAACAGGGATTACTGTTCTCATTGTACTGGTCAACAACAGTGATTAGCTTTCTCATTGTACTGGTAAACAACAGTGATTACTTTTCTCATTGTACTGGTAAACAACAGAGATTAATGTTATCATTGTACTGGTAAACAACATATTACTGTTATCATTGTACTGGTAAACTACATACTACTGTTCTCATTGTACTGGTAAACAACATATTACTATTCTCATTGTACTGGTAAACAACAGAGATTAATGTTGTCATTGTACTGGTAAACAACATATTACTGTTCTCATTGAATTGGTAAAAAACAGTGATCACTGTTTACGTTGTACTGGCAAAGAACCTAAACTAATGTTCTCATTGTACTGGTAAACAACAGGGATTAATGTTCTTATTGTTCTGTAAAACAACATATTAATGTTCTTATTGTACTGGGAAACAACATAGATTAATGTTCTTATTGTACTGGGAAACAACAGATTAATGTTCTTATTATACTGGTAAACAACATAGATTAATGTTCTCATTGCACTGGTAATTGACAAAGATTAACTTTGTAATTATATTGGTAAACAACATATTACTGTTCTCATTGTACTGGTAAACAACAGAGATTAATGTTCTCATTGTACTGGTAAACAACATACTACTGTTCTCATTGTACTGGTAAACAACAGAGATTAATGTTCTCATTGTACTGGTAAACAACATATTACTGTTCTCATTGCACTGGTAAACTACATACTACTGTTCTCATTGTACTGGTAAACAACATATTACTGTTCTCATTGTACTGGTAAACTACATACTACTGTTCTCATTGTACTGGTAAACAACAGAGATGGATGTTCTCATTGCACTGGTAAAAAACATAGATTAATGTTGTCATTGTACTGGTAAACAACATATTACTGTTCTCATTGAATTGGTAAAGAACAGTGATCACTGTTTAAGTTGTACTGGCAAAGAACCTAAACTAATGTTCTAATTGTACTGGTAAAGAACAGGGATTAATGTTCTCATTGTACTGGTAAACAACAGTGATTAGCTTTCTCATTGTACTGGTAAACAACAGTGATTACTTTTCTCATTGTACTGGTAAACAACAGAGATTAATGTTGTCATTGTACTGGTAAACAACATATTACTGTTCTCATTGAATTGGTAAAAAACAGTGATCACTGTTTAGGTTGTACTGGCAAAGAACCTAAACTAATGTTCTCACTGTACTGGTAAACAACAGGGATTAATGTTCTCATTGTACTGGTAAACAACATAGATTAATGTTCTTGTTGTACTGGTAAACAACACAGATTAATGTTCTCATTGTACTGGTAAACAACAGATTCATGTTCTTATTGTTCTGGTAAACAACAGAGATTAATGTTTTCATTGTACTGGTAAACAACATATTACTATTCTCATTGTACTGGTAAACAACAGAGATTAATGTTCTCATTGTACTGGTAAACAACATATTACTGTTCTCATTGTACTGGTAAACTACATACTACTGTTCTCATTGTACTGGTAAACAACATAGATGAATGTTCTCATTGCACTGGTAAACAACATATTACTGTTCTCATTGAATTGGTAAAAAACAGTGATCACTGTTTACGTTGTACTGGCAAAGAACCTAAACTAATGTTCTCATTGTACTGGTAAACAACATAGATTAATGTTCTTGTTGTACTGGTAAACAACACAGATTAATGTTCTCATTGTACTGGTAAACAACAGATTCATGTTCTTATTGTTCTGGTAAACAACGGAGATTAATGTTCTCATTGTACTGGTAAACAACATAGATTAATGTTCTTATTGTACTGGGAAACAACATAGATTAATGTTCTTATTGTACTGGGAAACAACATAGATTAATGTTCTTATTGTACTGGGAAACAACATAGATTAATGTTCTTATTGTACTGGGAAACAACAGATTAATGTTCTTATTATACTGGGAAACAACATAGATTAATGTTCTCATTGCACTGGTAATTGACAAAGATTAACTTTGTAATTATATTGGTAAACAACATATTACTGTTCTCATTGTACTGGTAAACAACAGAGATTAATGTTCTCATTGTACTGGTAAACAACATACTACTGTTCTCATTGTACTGGTAAACAACAGAGATTAATGTTCTCATTGTACTGGTAAACAACATATTACTGTTCTCATTGTACTGGTAAACTACATACTACTGTTCTCATTGTACTGGTAAACAGAGATGGATGTTCTCATTGCACTGGTAAACAACAGAGATTAATGTTGTCATTGTACTGGTAAACAACATATTACTGTTCTCATTGAATTGGTAAAGAACAGTGATCACTGTTTACGTTGTACTGGCAAAGAACCTAAACTAATGTTCTAATTGTACTGGTAAACAACAGGGATTAATGTTCTCATTGTACTGGTAAACAACAGTGATTAGCTTTCTCATTGTACTGGTAAACAACAGTGATTAGCTTTCTCATTGTACTGGTAAACAACAGTGATTACTTTTCTCATTGTACTGGTAAACAACAGAGATTAATGTTCTCATTGTACTGGTAAACAACATATTACTGTTCTCATTGTACTGGTAAACAACAGAGATTAATGTTGTCATTGTACTGGTAAACAACATATTACTGTTCTCATTGAATTGGTAAAAAACAGTGATCACTGTTTACGTTGTACTGGCAAAGAACCTAAACTAATGTTCTCACTGTACTGGTAAACAACAGGGATTAATGTTCTCATTGTACTGGTAAACAACAGATTCATGTTCTTATTGTTCTGGTAAACAACAGAGATTAATGTTCTCATTGTACTGGTAAACAACATATTACTATTCTCATTGTACTGGTAAACAACAGAGATTAATGTTCTCATTGTACTGGTAAACAACATATTACTGTTCTCATTGTACTGGTAAACTACATACTACTGTTCTCATTGTACTGGTAAACAACATAGATGAATGTTCTCATTGCACTGGTAAACAACAAAGATTAATGTTGTCATTGTACTGGTAAACAACATATTACTGTTCTCATTGTACTGGTAAACTACATACTACTGTTCTCATTGCACTGGTAAACAACAAAGATTAATGTTGTCATTGTACTGGTAAACACCATATTACTGTTCTCATTGAATTGGTAAAAAACAGTGATCACTGTTTACGTTGTACTGGCAAAGAACCTAAACTAATGTTCTCATTGTACTGGTAAACAACAGGGATTACTGTTCTCATTGTACTGGTAAACAACAGGGATTACTGTTCTCATTGTACTGATAAACAACAGGGATTACTGTTCTCATTGTACTGGTCAAAAAACAGTGATTAGCTTTCTCATTGTACTGGTAAACAACAGTGATTACTTTTCTCATTGTACTGGTAAACAACATAGATTAATGTTCTCATTGTACTGGTAAACAACATATTACTGTTCTCATTGTACTGGTAAACTACATACTACTGTTCTCATTGTACTGGTAAACAACAGTGATTACTTTTCTCATTGTACTGGTAAACAACATAGATTAATGTTCGTATTGTAATGGTAAACAACACAGATTCATATTCGTATTGTACTGGTAAACAACAGAGATTAATGTTGTTATTGTATTGGTAAACAACATATTACTGGTGTCATTGTACTGGTAAACTACATACTACTGTTCCCATTGTATTGGTGAACAACAACGATTACTGTTGTCATTGTAATGGTAAACAACAAATATTAATGTTGTCATTGTATTGGTAAAAAGCAGATTAGTGGTGTCATTGTACTGGTAAACAACAAAGATTAATTTTGTCATTGTATTGGTAAACAACATAGATTAATGTTGTCATTGCACTGGTAAACAACATAGATTAATGTTCTCATTGTACTGGTAAACAACAGAGATTAATGTTCTTGTTGTACTGGTAAACAACACAGATTAATGTTCTCATTGTATTGGCAAACAACAGATTCATGTTCTTATCGTACTGGTAAACAACAGATTGCTGTTCTCATTGTACTGGTAAACAACAGATTGCTGTTCTCATTGTACTGGTAAACTACATACTACTGTTCTCATTGTACTGGTAAACTACATACTACTGTTCTCATTGTACTGGTAAACAACATATATTAATGTTCTTGTTGTACTGGTAAACAACACAGATTAATATTCTCATTGTACTGGTAAACATCAGATTAATGTTCTCATTGTACTGGTAAACAACAGTGATCACTGTTCTCATTGCTCAGTAAACTGGTAAACAACATAATATCAAATAAACAAAATGTAAACGAAATCAAAAGTTTTATTTCCATTCAGTGCCCTTAATAAACCATTGATGATAAAATACAGAGGACTCTCCTTATAATTAAACCATAATGACATATCAGCCATGGTTGTTCAGAGAGCACCCTCCCACTAACTCCTCTCTATAGCCTATATATTAAGATGAATTATGTATATTCTGGGTCCCCAAAAGGTGAGAGAAAAATCCAGCGTTAATTAACTTACTGTCTAATTTAAAGCCCTTTTTTTAGCTTACGGCTTTGAAAGCCGCTCTGACCGAACAGTAAGGCTTCCCTGCACATATTTTCCCCCTCACTTTATTTGAAGTTGCTGTAATCTCTGTGTGCATTCCTCTGAGTCTACCTTTCCTGAAAGATGTCAAATCTCCTCCACAGAAGTTGCTTTTTGTGAGAAGTCGATGACAAGGAGCCAAGAATCCAAAGCAGTGCAGGCTGAAGTCATACGCTATTTCTTGTTCTTTATTCTATTATTTCGTCTCTCGATTAGATCAAAATTAACTGAAGCTCAAAACACCCTGGATGTCAATGTCCCAAGCAAGAAGATGACCAGGTTCAGGAAGGTCTGATTATCAAGGAAGCATGAAGAAAGTTCCTCTCCATTGATCTGATCTTCTATGAAAACACATTGAACTGTGGTATCATCTTGTCGTGAATGACATTTATGATAATTGCCGTTGGTATTACCTTTGGAAGCTTCCAGATGTTTTACGAGCGGAAATTTTCGATAATGTTCCCTTTGTCAAGGACACAAGTTCATTATAGGACAGGGGGCGTGACATTTCCATTTAAATTCAAACGTTCAAATTAGTCAAATGAATTAAAGTGACAACCTGTTTTGTTTAACATAAGCTGAAGGAAAAAGCCTGCCTACAGTTACTTAAAATAGGCAACCAATTAAAGTAATGGTATGTCTGACGAGTTTTCTTTTAAGTAAGTCAGTGATAAAACACAACAGAAATACTGTTCAACGAATATTGGTAATTACACAACAGCTGTTTCCAACGTCACTGTAAATATGTTTCAATAACAAAACAAAACGAGCGTGTCCATTGTCTCACGACTTCCTTTCGAAGACAGGCTGGATTCTCCATCTTCAGAAGATGTTGTCTACACATAAATCACTGTTGCATGTAACTGATACCCTGTCGTCTGAGAAACGAGAGGCATACACACAATCCCTTCATTCATCAAACAAATCCTTCACGTCGTGGGGGGGGGGGGGTACATAGTAGAGTGCATCCAACACAATAATGGCTTGCGTTAACCTTCTCCTCACCCCACACCTTATACTGACTCATATAACCAACCTTTATCACTAAACCAAAGCCAATATTCCGGTAGCTGCACTGGCTCCAGCATAGGCCCCTGGGGGACTCCATGTCCGTGTCCCTCAGTCTTGGCAGGAACAGAAGGGATAGTCTGGGGAGGTGACAGGGTCAGCTCTCGCCTTTCCCCTGCACAACCTCCTTGATGAGCCCATTAGGTAGCTGGGACCCACCACTCAGGGGCCATTTAGTTGATTGACCCGAGTTGAGAATGTGGACATTTTCTTCCCTGTCCATCAATAATGGGCCAATCAGCCTCATGGGGATAGGGCCGGTCTCATCACACCAGACACTTCACTCTGATTCGGACCCAACCTGCAGGAAGACCAACGTGAGGCTGGGGTGCATCCCGAATGGCACTGTATTTCCTATATAGTGCACTACTTTTGACCAGGGCCCATAAGGCTTTGATCAAATGTAGTGCACTATGTAGGAATTAGTGTGGCATTTGAGACAGATGCTGGGTTTTCAATGCTAACAGTCACATGTACTGCATTGTACTACTCTTTATGGGCCCTCTAGATGTATTATTAGTACAGGCTATGATTACTAGCCTCCACAAAAAGGCAAAGTGTTGTTAAAATACATGTTTGATCAGAAGCATGTGACCAGCTGATTAAAATGGTTATAAAACTAGTTTTATTATTATGGATGTCAACCATTTCAAATAAAATGAATGTTTAATAAAATGTACCATGAATCACTTATTTCATAAATCCATAGTTTATAATTCATTAAGTTTAACTTGGTCTTATGATTGACCTGTGTGTGCGGTACAAAACAAACGTACATACCAGAAGTTTGAGTCTTTCACAACTGTTGCAACGCTATACTGGATGTCTTTAATTAAAACAAACATTGATTAAGTAGCACATCTGAGAATGGATGGAGGACATCACTTCTGAATTATTTTCTGTGTCAGTGTGTTTCTCTACCTAAGGGCAACTTCTGTATTGCTAGGACACACCACAAAACACAACGCAAGTGTCTGATGTTGGCATGCACTCTATCATCAATGTGCGGGACAGAGACAGAGAGAAAGACAGAAAGCAAGAGAGAGAGAGAGAGAGAGAGAGAGAGTGGTCCGGGCCTAAATCACACACAAAAAAACACAACACTATGGAACACAACGTTTTTACTCATCCTGGAATATACAAGGTCTGCCTAAAGAGCAGGAACCCAGACTTCATCAATTAAATTGGAAATACAGACATTGTCATCCTACAAGTAGTCCCATCCACAAAAATACCAGGTGTGAAATAGGGAAGAGACTCAGGGGGTATGCTAATTTGGTATAGAGCAGACCTAAACCACTATTAAATTAGTCAACACAGGAACATTTCACATCTGGCTAGAAATTAATAAGGAAATGATCTCAACAGAGAACAATGTAATCATGTGTGGTACCTAAACTCAGCAAAAAAAGAAAAGTCCCTTTTTCAGGACCCGGTCTTTCAAAGATGATTCGTAAAATCCAAATAACTTCACAGATCTTCATTGCAAAGGGTTTAAACACTGTTTGCCATGATTGTTCACTGAACCATAAACAATGAATGAACCTACACCTGTGGAACGGTCGTTAAGACACTAACAGCTTTCAGACGGTAGGCAATTAAGGTCACAGTTATGAAAACTTAGGACAATAAAGAGGCCTTTCTACTGACTCTGAAAAACACCAAAAGAGAGATGCCCAGGGTCCCTGCTCATCTGCATAAACGTGCCTTAGGCATGCTGCAAGGAGGCATGAAGACTGCAGATGTGGCCAGGGCAATAAATGGCAATATCTGTACTGTGAGACGCCTAAGACATTGCTACAGGAAGACAGGACGGACAGCTGATTGTCCTCGCAGTGGCAGACCACATGTAACGACAACTGCACAGGATCGGTACAGCCGAACATCACACCTGCGGGACAGGTACAGGATGGCAACAACAACTGCCCAAGTTACACCAGGAATGCACAATCCCTCCATCAGTGCTCAGACGGTGTGCAATAGGCTGAGAGAGGCTGGACTGGGGGCTTGTAGGCCTGTTGTAAGGCGGGTAGGTACTCACCAGACATCACAGGCAACGAAGTTGCCTATAGGCACAAATCCAACGTCGCTGTACCAGACAGGACTGGCCAAAAGTGCTCTTCACTGACGAGTCGTGGTATTGTCTGATCAGGGTGATGGTCGGATTCGCGTTTATCATCGAAGGAATGAGTGTTACACTGAGGCCTGTACTCTGGAGCCGGATTGATTTGGAGGTGGAGGGCTCTGTCGGACACTGTGTATGTACAGAGTCAATTGTAGGCTTTGAGTGGACTCCTTTGGTAGGTACACCTATAGCTCATCTCTTAGCAGTAGTACTGTAGACTACTTTATCACTGACCTCAACCCAATGTATCTTAGAGCGTTCACAGTCAGTCCACTGACATCCCTATCAGATCACATCAAAATCCTACTCAACCTGAACAAAGATATGCTCAATCATGAGGCATCAAAGTCAAAGGAAATTAATAATATTAACAAATACTATTGATGGAAGGGAAGTAGTGTGGAAATCTACCAAAAAACAAATAGTCAACAAAAAAATCAATCCCTTCTAGACAATTTCTTGGAAAAAATGTTTCACTGTAATAGTGAAGGTTTAAAATTAGCAGTAGAAAACCTAAACAGTATAATACACATCTGAGCTTCCCTATCAAATCTAAAAATTTCAAGCAGACAACCTAAGAAAATGAACAACAATGACAAATGGTTTGACGAAGAATGCAAAAACCTGAGAAAGAAATTGAGAAACCTATCCAATCAAAAACATAGAGACCCAGAAAACCTAAGCCTACGCCTTCACTATGGTGAATCACTAAAACAATATAGAAATACACTATGGAAAACGAAGGAACAGCACGTCAGAAATCAGCTCACTGTAATTGAAGAATCCATAGACTCTAACCACTTCTGGGAAAATGTGAAAACAACAACACAGAGTTATCTATCCAAAACGGAGATGTGTGGATAAATCACTTCTCCAATCGTTTTGGCTCTATAACAAAGAACAAACAGCAAAAACAGAAACATGATTGAAAAAAAAATCTTAGAATCAACTATTAAAGACACCAGAAGACACTGGATTCTCCAATTGCATTGAATGAACTACATGACAAAATACAAACCCTCCAACCCAAAAAGGCCTATGTGGTTGATGGTATCCTCAATGAAATGATAAAATATACAGACCACAAATTCCAATTGGCTATATTTAAAGTCATTAACATAATCCTCAGCTCTGGCATCTTCCCCAATATTTGGAACAAAGGACTGATCACCCCAATCCACAAAAGTGGAGACAAATTTGACCCCAGTAACTATCATGGGATATGAAGCAACAGCAACCTTGGGAAAATACTCTGCATTATCATTAACAGCAGACTCGTACATTTTCTCAGTGAAAACAATGTACTGAGCAAATGTCAAATTGGCTTTTTACCAAATTACCGTACCACAGAGCACATATTCACCGTGCACACACTAATTGACAAACAAACAAACCAAAACAAAGGCAAAGTCTTCTCATGCTTTGTTGATTTCCCCAAAAATATTTTGACTCAATTTGGCATGATGGCCTGCTTTAAAAATTGATGGAAAGCAGTGTTGGGTGAAAAACATATGACTAAATACAATCCAAAAACAGGTGTGCGATTAACATTGGCAAAATAAAACAACATACATTTCTTTCCACAGGGCAAAGGGGTTAGCACACGGCCTCACCCTACTAGAATCGGAAGTCAAATGTCTACTGATGATCTGGTGCTTCCGTCCCCAAGCAAGGAGGGCCTACAGCAGCACCTAGATCTTCTGCATAGATTCTGCCAGACCTTGGGCCCTGACAGTATATCTCAATAAGACAAAAATAATGGCGTTACAAAAAATGTCCAGTTGCTAGGACCACAAATACAAATTCCATCTAGACACTGTTGACATAGAGCACACAAAAAACTATACATGCACTACTGTTCAAAAGCTTGGGGTCACTTAGAAATGTCCTTGTTTTTGAAAGAAAAGCAACATTTTTGCCCATTAAAATAACATCAAATTGATCTGTTGTTCTGACTAAAAAAGCAATAAAACTGTCCGTCTTTAGACAAGTTGAGTATCTGGAGCATCAGCATTTGTGAGTTCGATTACTGGCTCAAAATGTCCAGAAACAAAGTTACAGAAATTACTTTCTTCTTTAACTTGTGAGTCTATTCTTGTTCTGAGAAATGAAGACATTTCCATGCAAAATTGCCAAGAAACTGAAGATCTCGTACAACGCTGTGTACTACTCCCATCACAGAACAGCGCAAACTGGCCCTAACCAGAATAGAAAGACGAGTGGGAGGCCTCGGTGCACAAATGAGCAAGAGGACAAGTACAGTAGAGTGTCTAGTTTGAGAAACAGACGTCTCACAAGTCCTCAACTGGCAGCTTCAATAAATAGTACACCAGTCTCAACGTCAACAGTGAAGAGGTGACTCTGGGAGGCTGGCCTTCTAGGAAGTTTTATTGCTTCTTTAATAAGTACAACCGTTTTCAGCTGTGCTAACATAACAGCTGTGCTAGTTATTTACAACATTAACAATGTCTACACTGTATTTCTGATCAATTTGATGTTATTTTAATGGAAAATAATGGGATTTTCTTTCAAAAACAAGGACATCTAAGTGAAATCTAAGTAACCCCAAACATTTGAACAGTAGTGTACCTCAGCCCAAACATGAGCGCTACAGGTAACTTCCACAAAGCTATGAACGATCTGAGAGACAAGGCAACAAGTGTCTTCTATGCCATCAAAAGGAACATAAAATTCGACATACCAATTAGGATATGGCTAAAAATACTTGAATCAGTTATAGAACCCATTGCCCTTTATGGTTGTGAGGTCTGGGGTTTTCTCACCAACCAAGAATTCACAAAATAGGGAAAACCCAAAATGGAGACTCCACATGTAAAACACCAAATGCAAAAATTTAAAACACCAAATGCATGCATGCAGAGCATAATTAGGCCAATACCTGCTAATTATCACAATTCAGAAAAGAGCCATTAAATTCTACAACCACCTCAAAGGAAGTGATTCCCAAACCTTCTAAAACAAAGCCATCACAAACAGAGAAATTAACCTGGAGAAGAGCCCCCTAAGCAAGCTGGTCTCGGGGCTCTGCTGTCTATGTACAGGCTCAGTGAGCATAGCCTTGGTATTGAGAAAGGCAGCCAAAGGCAGACCTGGCTCTCAAGAGAAGACAGGCTATGTGCACACTGCCCACAAAATGAGGTGGAAACTGAGCTGCACTTCCTAACCTCCTGCCAAATGCAGCACCATATTAGAGACACATATTTCCCTCAGATTACACAGACGCACAAAGAATTTGAAAAGAAATCCAATTTTGATCAACTCCCATATCTATTGGGTGAAATACCATAGCATCAGAATTCTGTGACATGTTGCCACAATAAAAGGGCAACAAGTGAAGAACAAACACCATTGTAAATACAACCTGTATATATTTGTTTTATTTATTTTCCCTTTTGTACTTTAACTGTTCCCCTCTTTCCACTGGGATTCTCTGCCTCTAACCCTATTACAGGGGCTGAGTCACTGGCTTGCTGGGGCTCTCTCATGCCGTCCCTGGAGGGGGTGCGTCACCTGAGTGGGTTGATTCACTGTTGTGGTCATCCTGTCTGGGTTGGCGCCCCCCCCCTTGGGTTGTGCCGTGGCGGAGATCTTTGTGGGCTATAATCAGCCTTGTCTCAGGATGGTAAGTTGGTGGTTGAAGATATCCCTCTAGTGGTGTGGGGGCTGTGCTTTGGCAAAGTGGGTGGGGTTATATCCTTCCTGTTTGGCCCTGTCCGGGGGTGTCCTCGGATGGGGCCACAGTGTCTCCTGACCCCTCCTGTCTCAGCCTCCAGTATTTATGCTGCAGTAGTTTATGTGTCGGGGGGCTGGGGTCAGTTTGTTATATCTGGAGTACTTCTCCTGTCCTATTCGGTGTCCTGTGTGAATCTAAGTGTGCGTTCTCTAATTCTCTCCTTCTCTCTTTCTTTCTCTCTCTCGGAGGACCTGAGCCCTAGGACCATGCCCCAGGACTACCTGACATGATGACTCCTTGCTGTCCCCAGTCCACCTGGCCATGCTGCTGTTCCAGTTTCAACTGACCTGAGCCCTAGGACCATGCCCCAGGACTACCTGACATGATGACTCCTTGCTGTCCCCAGTCTACCTGGCCATGCTGCTGCTCCAGTTTCAACTTCCACCTGACTGTGCTGCTGCTCTAGTTTCAACTGTTCTGCCTTATTATTATTCGACCATGCTGGTCATTTATGAACATTGAACATCTTGGCCATGTTCTGTTATAATCTCCACCCGGCACAGCCAGAAGAGGACTGGCCACCCCACATAGCCTGGTTCCTCTCTAGGTTTCTTCCTAGGTATTGGCCTTTCTAGGGAGTTTTTCCTAGCCACTGTGCTTCTACACCTGCATTGCTTGCTGTTTGGGGTTTTAGGCTGGGTTTCTGTACAGCACTTTGAGATATCAGCTGATGTACGAAGGGCTATATAAATACATTTGATTTGATTTGATTTGATTTATTTGCACATCATTACAGCACTGTATATAGACATAATATGACATTTGAAATGTCTGGAACTATTGTGGAACTATTGTGAGTGTAATGTTTACTGTATATGTTTTTAAATGTATTTACATTTTGTTTATCTATTTCACTTGCTTTGGCAATATAAATAATTTGTTTCCCATGCCAATAAAGCCCTTAAATTGAAAATGAATTGAAATTGAATTGAGAGAAAGAGAGGGAGAGCGAGAAAGAGAGTCAAAGAGAGAGAGTCAGAGAGCGAGAGACGGTCAAAGAGAGTGAGAGACAGTCAGAGAGAGAGACAGTCAGAGAGAGAGACAGTCAGAGAGAGAGACAGTCAGAGAGAGAAAGAGTGAGAGAGGGAAAGAGAGACAATCAGAGAGAGAGAGAGAGAGAAAGGGAGAGAGTCAGAGAGAATGACAGTCAGAGAGAGATACAGTCAGAGAGAGAGCGAGAAAGGGAAAGAGACAGAGAGAATCAGAGACAGTCAGAGAGCGAGAGAAAAAAGCTGAATGTCTGAAAAGGGCGAGGATGAACTTATACAGTCCTTGCAGTACCTACCTTGCAGAGGAAGCTGATGTTGAAGCCAAAGGTCTGGGCATTCCGGGAGCCAGCGTTCATGTAGTTGCCCACCAGCAACACCATCTCCAGCAGCTTGCTGAAGCTGTCACTCTTCTTCACCTCCTCGCAGGCGAACGTCACATTCATGATGTCCGGACGGATGTTGTTCACCTGCTCCTCGAAGGTCAGCTTGAAAAGGATTCCGTTGAGGCGTGAGCGCAGCAGCTTCACAGAGCTCATCTAGGACAAACATGACAATATTTGGTTTTGAAAAGTTTAGCGAGCCTACGTAGGGTTTATGAAGGCTCTATGAAGTCCTAATTAAGTATGTATAAGTTATATGTTGTTTAATGTGTGGCAAATGTGGCATTGCAGAGCTCTAATGCAAATGTCTGTATAGTCAGCAGTTGAGAGATGTGCCGGTGCGACAACTTCCACCAACATGCCACAGTCTGCCGTATAATTCGACGCTGCGAGGCAGTTTTTCCCTGGTCCTAATGTTTCATTTCAGCTCAAATGTATTCTTGTTGATGAGGAAGTTGTTAAACCAAAGTCATTGTCCTCTTACCCTTGATTTGATTTCTCTGTACCTGATTAAATCGGCTCTAGAGGGAGTTTATTTTCAATTTAATTTTACCTTTATTTAACTAGGCAAGTCAGTTAAGAACACATTTTTATTTTCAATGACGGCCTAGGAACAGTGGGTTAACTGCCTGTTCAGGGGCAGAACAACAGATTTGTACCTTGCCAGCTCGGGGGTTTGAACTTGCAACCTTCCTGTTACTAGTCCAACACTCTAACCACTAGGCTACCCTGCCGCCCCATATTGTGAGTATATATAGAGCAGCGGCTAAAACGGGAGCGGCGGCTCTAGGGGGAGCGGCGGCTCTAGGGGGAGAGGCGGCTCTAGCGGGAGCGGCGGCTCTAGAGGGAGCGGCGGCTCTAGAGGGAGCGGCGGCTCTAGAGGGAGCGGCGGCTCCAGTGGTAGTGACGGGTGAACGTGACTTATTTCCCTCAGAAGCATCTGTGTGTCGTGGTGGTCCTGATGACGTAGCTTCACCAGCAGGATTTCCACGATATTTCCACGATTGCTCTACGATAGATATCATTGGGGAACTTGCTTCATTACATCCTCAAACAGCCACAGGTACATAGACACCACCCAGTTTTACTGAATGGGTACAAACTGATTTGCAGGTCTACCCCAATTTAACGTTATCATATTATTTTTAACCCATTAGGTTAATAACTGAAAATAATCTCTTTCAGACAACGAACTGGAGGAAAAAACTGACAAGAAAATGTAAAGATATAGCTAAATATACATGTATAAAGTTTTCTGGAATGTACTATGATAATGTGCTCTGGATAAATCAATGTGGTATAAAAAAGTAATTGTAAGATAAAACAATAAAGTCACTTTATAGACTCACTTCTACATGACTGTAGAAAGCGTAAAAATACAACTGTAGGCTAAAGTATAACCCCAGCATCCACTACAGCTAGCGCTTGAGGCAACCATACTAAATCACTTATAGTAGCTTGGAGTGTAAAATTGAGCTGTTCTGACTTCACTATGAAGTAGAGTGCACTAACTTTATTACAGAGAATCCAAAGCCCAAGGCTATGATTCTATCACTAGGCAATAGTGACGGTTTATGCCTGAATATGGAATTTGTTTCAGCCAGGAATGACACCGTGACTTTCACAACACAAGGACACATAATTAAGCTACTATATTGAAATCAAGTTTCACACTTTATTATTTATCAAAATCATGGCTTCTGTCAGTCAAAGAGCAGGCTACCATATCGGACTTGTTATGAAACGTTCTTGCTCTTTAAGATATTGAATAGGTCTGATAATGCATAAAACCTCAAGGCCGTCTTTTTCTATTCCCCAATTGCTCTCTCAGTGGTCCTATTCTTAATTTCCTAGTCCCCTCCCTACTGTCTTGGCCCTACACTAACCTCCTTAATTAATGAAGAGCTAGATATATCATGGTGTGTGAAGTAGCAATAAAATAAAGGGTGGGGGTCTGCTGTGTGACAAAAGGAAAGGGAACACAATTGAAAGAGAGGAAAGGGGAGTGGTTATGAGAGTAGGTAGTGTTTGGTGCACTGGAATATGAGGGAAGGAGAGAGGGGGTGAGAGTGAGAGTGAGAGTGGGGAGAGAGATAGAGAGGGGGAGAGTGGGAAGAGAGTGAGAGGGGGGGAGAAAGATAGAAAGGGGGAGAGAGGGGGAGAGAGGAGGGTGAGAGAGAGAGATAGAGAGGGGGAGTGAGAGAGGGATCTATCCTTATCAATAACCAATAACCATGCCTACATTTCCTCTGTAGGTATGTAGGTAAGTGTGTGTAAAACAGGGTATATTTTGTAAGACCTACTCACCACAATGCCAAACTGTTCAGGCTCACATAGGTCCTCGTACTCATTCTTCAGTTCTGCCAGAGCGCTCAGCTCCTTCTGCTCTGGTAGGTTCTTTATCAGGTTCTGTAAACACACACAGAGACACATTTAAATGCTTTATTTGAATCCAAAAATCACATTACAGGTCTAGAAGGATTTAACTTCTTAGATATAGGGGGCGCTCTTTTAATTTATGGATAATTTTTTCCCCCCGTTTTAAACAAGATATTTTGTCACGAAAAGATGCTCAACTATGCATATAATTGATAGCTTTGGAAAGAAAACACTCTGACGTTTCCAAAACTGCAAAGATATTGTCTGTGAGTGCCACAGAACTAATGCTACAGGCGAAACCAAGATGAAATTTCATACAGGAAGTGTCCCAGATTTTGAATGCGCTGTGTTCCAATGTCTCCTTATATGGCTGTGTATGGGTCACGAATGAGTTTAGACTTTCTGTCGTTTGCCCAAGGTGTTGACAGCATTGTGACGTATTTGTAGGCAAATCATTGGAAGATTGACTTTAAGAGACTACATCTACCAGGTGTCCGCTTGGTGTCCTTCGTTGCAATTATTGCGTAATCTCCAGCTGCGTGTATTTTTCGTTTGCTTCGAGGAGAAACACAGCTGCCACGAATGATTTATCATCGAATAGATATGTGAAAAACACCTTGAGGATTGATTCTAAACAACGTTTGCCATGTTTCTGTCGATATTATGGAGTTAATTTGGTAAAAAGTTTGGCGTTGTAGAGACTGCATTTTCGGATTTTTTTTCTTAGCCAAACGTGATGAACAAAATGGAGGGATTTCTCCTACACAAGTAATCTTTTTGGAAAATCTGAACATTTGCTATCTAACTGAGAGTCTCCTCATTGAAAACATCCTAAGTTCTTCAAAGGTAAATGATTTTATTTGAATGCTTTTCTTGTTTTTGTGAAAATGTTGCCTGCTGAATGCTAGGCTTAATGCTATGCTAGCTATCAATACTCTTACACAAATGCTTGTGTAGTTATGGTTGAAAAGCATATTTTGAAAATCTGAGATGACAGTGTTGTTAACAAAAGGCTAAGCTTGTGAGCCAATATATTTATTTCATTTAATTCGCGATTTTCTTGAATTGTTAACGTTGCGTTATGGTAATGAGCTTGAGGCTATAATTACGTTCCCGGATACGGGATTGCTCGGCGCTAGAGGTTAAACATTTTAAAGGACACAGATTCATGGACACCTACGGACACAAAAAGCATATACACACACAGCTCCTGTCAGTACAGTTTGCCCCCTGCTCGCCTCCGCAGGGACACCAAAATGCACCTGAGAGAACACTCAGGCAGCTTGGAGACAAAAGACTCTACAGAACCAAGCTAGAATCAAGACCCAGCACTGGGAACATCCACACAGCACCAAGCTAGAATCATTATCGTAAGGTTCCATACAAACACCAGTACAGTACATCAGAGCGTGGATGGTTATGAGATATTTTTGCATACATTCAGTACTTTCAAGATAAGCGTCACCGCAGGGAACAGACATGGTTCAGACAAACATTGCATTATCTACATTTATCTTGGAATTAGCACGCTAACTGTTTCTATGGGAATTACAAAGAGGAGAAGCAGCAGGTAGGAGGATGAGTAGGAAAAGGTCAGGTAATCTAGTGCTCTCGCTGCTGTATCCATTTTTTTACCTCAACGGGAACAACTTCAGTAAGAGCTCCAGCGAACCACAGTTCAAACACGTAATAACGCTGGTGATTAATGGAGACTTTCATTACGACTTTGTCGGTTTGCATCATCTTCCTTGGAAAACATGGCAATTTACCATTTATAAATAAGATTAACCGAGTAACTTCAGTTTTTAAATAGAACTTGACTTTCAGAATGCCAAAGTCAAGCTTTACAATTATCATACAGGTCCAAACAGTGAGGAAGATGAGCAGGAGGAAGAGGAGAACATCTTAATTTCCCATTAAATGTTAATTGTGCATGGAAAGGTCAGTTGAATAAATTCAATGAAGCATAGCTACCTTTTTTCAACTTCTCGGAAAGATGGAAGAGAAAGAAGAGAAAGAGGAGGAGAAAGATGAGGAAGAGGAGGAACAAAAAGAGGAGGACAAAAAGGAGGAGACAGAGTGTGATTAGATGTGCCCTCATTAGCTCCCCTAATTTAGACAGCAGGCTGGCACTCTGTCACATGACCAGGCCAGGACACACACACACACTGACCACTGCCCTGGAACGGAACAGCCATGAGCCGTCACTGGCCAGGCTCTACTGTCCACTAATTACGACATCTCTCCCCTTCCCCCATGGATTCAAAAGTCTAGAAACCAACCATGTTAGAAATAAATAGTGTGGAGTTTGTCAGTTCTAGTGTGGTCTGCAACATTTATATTAAAACGTGCGTTGCTTCTATATTAGCACTGAATGTTCTCCCAATTAGAGAAAAGAAGTGTGGCCCAGTTATGTAGCCTCATTATAATTCAATAATGAAGGCTGTTGATCATAGTGTACATCAATTTGGAAACAGCACATAGAATGGGATGTGAGACATGACATTCCCTCCCAAAAAGTGAATGGTGATGTGTACTAATGATGGGGCTTCCAATGGTGTCAGTGTTATTCCAAAGATCTCACTAACAATATGTGTTTTCTTTAATTGTTCCGGGGTTGGGGTGCATTATAAACACCTAGGTTGCGTCCCAAATTGCCCTATGAGCCCTGGTTAAAAGTAGTGCACAATATACGGAATAGAGTGCCATTTGGGACTTTCTAGACAAAAATAGAGACAGCTAATTATTTGCTCTTGACCTTTCAGGCAGAAACCCTTATTGATTATTGAACAGTCACTCCAATGTGCTCATCTCTGTAGTGCAGCTGCTGATCACTGCTTCCTTACTGCTTATTAGACATTATAGAAGTAAATTATTGTCTTTCAGGAAAATGGCATATTTGATAGAAGATAATTATTAAAACAATTATTTGGATAACCGATGTCAACCACCTTGCAGCGAAAAAGAAAGCAAATGCAAGCACAAGCTTGGTCACAGTTTATGACCCACATCTTATTGTGCAAAACACTTTTGGATATTAACCCAGTTATTTTGAAAGTGCAAACCAGAAAATAACCTGTTCAAGAATCCTCCAAAATGCTTCAACCCAATTCAAAAGAAGATTACGGAAACATTACGCGACGTGTGTAGAGGAAATAAATGAATTCTGGAAATTCAAACTGCCACTCTACTTTATTGTCTTCCCATGGTATATAAAAACAACTGCTTTGGAGAGCTTTACGGGCCTCGCAGAAACAGGACCACAACGGAGCAGCAAAGATCCACCGCCACGTGAAGAGGGATTATGAATTTCTATTTCCTCTTCCAAGTCTGAGGAACTTTACCCTGGGTTGAAGAACAAAGTCCTCCTCAACGACGTATCGTTGATTCAGAATGAAATGCAATAACACAGCAGCGAAACCATTCAGCCTCAGCAGTCATCGTCGCTAATGCTCCCAGAATCTGATTATTGGTGTTGTTTTCCTCTGCCGCAGCTCGTTAAGAAGAAACAGAAAATTAAAGTGTGTTGTGGCCTTGTCAGCAACCGTTTCCGATGTGGTCTCCAAGACTTTCTTCACCGACTGAAGCTGCTAGGTTGAGGTAAAGAGTTTGAATTGGAGATGGAATTTCAGTGTAATTGTTATTTCATTTGTCTGTCATCTAGTTAATTATCAGCAGCCCCCATAGACGGTAATTGACACAAAGGCGTCGCCATATGTGTAGTTCTGTCAAAACCGGTGCTAGATGAGGCTATGCCAGACCCTTCCCGGCAGGCCTCCAGACAGACACACATACAGACACACTCGGCATCTGGGGGAGATTATTGGAGGGCTGTTACAGTCACCGAATGCTCATTTGGGCTCCTGGAGACTGGTGAAATCCCTAATGACGTCAAGACAGAGCAACAAATAGTGTGTAACTTTCTGTACTGCTCAAAGCCCAATGCACATTGGCTAACCGGGCTATCTGCATTGTGTCCCGCCACCCCCTCTTTTACACTACTGCTACTCTCTCTTCATCACATATGCATAGTCACTTTAACCATATCTACATGTACATACTACCTCAATCAGCCTGACTAACCTGTCTGTATGTAGCCTCCTCTACTGTATATAGCCTCCTCTACTGTATATAGTCTGTCTTTTTACTGTTGTTTTATTTCTTTACTTACCCATTGTTCACCTAATACCTTTTTTTGCACTATTGGTTAGAGCCTGTAAATAAGCAATGTATTCGGCGCACGTGACAAATAAACTTTGATTTGAATGAGCATGGAAACTAATGGTCTTTCTTGAGTAGGAAGATAATACTGTATTGAATAGTATTGTATAGGACAGGAACAACTGTGGAGAAACCGTCTCCCAGCATTGATACTCCAATTAAAAAACATATAGAAGTGATATTGCGGAATAAAGATTTAATATGATGGCATGTCTTGTTTCTCTTTGTCATCTATCATGTGCTTCTTTAGAGCGTACAAAGCATACAGGTGGATGCTGACACACTGTTTGGCATGTCACTAGTGCTCACTTTTCTGATTGGAAGAATAAGTAGACACACTGGGTACACAGGTCAATTTATCCACTGTTCCCTTTCTATGGCCCCCACTGTTCCCTTTCTATGGCCCCCACGTTCCCTTTCTATGGCCTCCACTGTTCCCTTTCTATGGCCTCCACTGTTCCCTTTCTATGGCCTCCACTGTTCCCTTTCTATGGCCTCCACTGTTCCCTTTCTATGGCCTCCACTGTTCACTTTCTAGGGCCTCCACTGTTCCCTTTCTAGGGCCTCCACTGTTCCCTTTCTAGGGCCTCCACTGTTCCCTTTCTAGGGCCTCCACTGTTCCCTTTCTAGGGCCTCCACTGTTCCCTTTCTAGGGCCTCCACTGTTCCCTTTCTAGGGCCTCCACTGTTCCCTTTCTAGGGCCTCCACTGTTCCCTTTCTAGGGCCTCCACTGTTCCCTTTCTAGGGCCTCCACTGTTCCCTTTCTAGGGCCTCCACTGTTCCCTTTCTAGGGCCTCCACTGTTCCCTTTCTAGGGCCTCCACTGTTCCCTTTCTTTGGCCTCCACTGTTCCCTTTCAATAATACTAAACTTTTCATGTTGCAGGCTCCTGTGATTCTCTCTTCAGGCAGCGAACAAGTTGAAGAGAAGATGATAGTCACAGGAACAGCACAATCGATACAAAATGTTCTCCAAGCAATACAGTTTTTAGAATCAAAGGATTCAGGGGGAATCTCAACAGATGTATACAGTGGGTAAGAACTCCCTGTTTTCCTCTACCGATCTGGCTGGAGACTGACAATCAAAACATTTGAGATTTTTTTCCCTCCAATTCAAAGACCGCAAGATGATGTTTTTCGATCTGTTTGACAGATGCAATTTTCACATTTTAATAATTTTTTCCCGACAGATTTTGGCGAAGCGTCAGACAGAGCATGTGGCTTTTGTCAGACTGACGTCTTACCACTGCGGTACCACAGAGAGTCGCATTGAACAGCTGAAAGGCCTCTGTTAGATTTTGATACTGAAGAGCAGTCAAACAAGAGCCATTCTGAAGAGGTATCCACATCCGTTTTCATTTGAATCATGAGCTTTTCCAATTATATATTTTATGAGTTTCAGAGTTCCAATGCTTTAAAGGTGGGAAAAGTGATGGTTTGATGTAGTTTTAGGGGAGCTAATTGCAGGTAACTTTCAAAACAGATTATGGAAGAATAATGGAATGAGATGAATCTCCCAATGTGTCTTGTATATCCAGTATGCAAATGAGGTGCTGAAAAAACATGTAAACAAGACCTTTTTGTTTGGTATGATTGAATATACCAGTAATTGACAAAAAGTAAAAGACCAATTATTTATTTATTTTTTACCAGGAGGCACGTCATGACAAATGTAGTATGCCTATTACAAATGGAGTCACTTCAGATGCCTTCCACGTCACATCCTAACAGATGAACCAGATGAATGACAGTAGACTATCTCATTAGTGAGGAATTAACCCAGTGTGTATAAATATGTTCTCATTCCATTTCATCTGTCTGTCTCCTGACTAAACAATAAAAGCCTTCAAATGTAAATAAAGGTGCACTTTCTCCGCTATCAACACTTACAAAGTATATCAGCTAAAACAGGTGGTAGAAATCCCATGGTCATGGATTCAGATATTCCTTTAACATATATTTCAACAATCAGCTACAGTATTTGCAGAGCATATTTTGTCAGTCTGCAAATTGTCAATCCAAAACTAACATCAGCACCAACAGAAGGCATACGTACTTTTCACATTCTTTCTGTGTTATTCTGTACTTTACAAGCAGAAATGTTGACAAGTTTTGTATACTGAACTGGTGGCATCCGGTTAATCTAAAGTAGATCACTCAGACCTAATCCAGGATCCTTACTCCAAAGCCAACAAACACCTCAGAATCTCACTGAGGGTTGCTATTCGGAGAACAAGGGTGACAGATTCCAAAGTCATTGGCGTGACATTACCTTTGCCTTTTCAAAATAAATGTGGAGGATTCTGAAGTGTGGGCACACCTGAACAGTTACGTTAACCACAGAGTTTGTGAAGAGGAATCGAGGGATCTCATAGACATTACCACTGCACTGTACAGCAACTATCTGAGCAAGTGGATATACTGTACAACTCTTTAGGATACTGGGTGTGTGTGTGTGTGTGTGTGTGTGTGTGTGTACTTGCATGCATGTGCAGTGGGGCAAAAAAGTATTTAGTCAGCCACCAATTGTGCAAGTTCTCCCACTTAAAAAGATGAGAGAGGCCTGTAATGTTCATCATATGTACACTTCAACTATGACAGACAAAATTAGAAGAAAAAAAATCCAGAAAATCACATTGTATGATTTTTAATGAATTTATTTGCAAATTATGGTGGAAAATAAGTATTTGGTCAATAACAAAAGTTTCTCAATACTTTGTTATATACCCCTTGTTCGCAATGACAGAGGTCAAACGTTTTCTGTAAGTCTTCACAAGGTTTTCACACACTGTTGCTGGTATTTTGGCCCATTCCTCCATGCAGATCTCCTTTAGAGCAGTGATGTTTTGGGGCTGTTGCTGGGCAACACAAACTTTCAACTCCCTCCAAAGATTTTCTATGGGGTTGAGATCTGGAGACTGGCTAGGCCACTCCAGGACCTTGAAATGCTTCTTACGAAGCCACTCCTTTGTTGCCCGGGCAGTGTGTAAGGGATCATTGTCATGCTGAAAGACCCAGCCACGTTTCATTTTCAATGCCCTTGCTGATGGAAGGAGGTTTTCACTTAAAATCTCACGATACATGGCCCCATTCATTCTTTCCTTTACACGGATCAGTCGTCCTGGTCCCTTTGCAGAAAAACAGCCCCAAAGCATGATGTTTCCACCCCCATGCTTCACAGTAGGTATGGTGTTGTTTGGATGCAACTCAGCATTCTTTGTCCTCCAAACACGATGAGTTGAGTTTTTACCAAAACGTTACATTTTTGTTTCATCTGACCATATGACATTCTCCCAATCTTCTTCTGGATCATCCAAATGCTCTCTAGAAAACTTCAGACGGGCCTGGACATGTACTGGCTTAAGCAGGGGGACACGTCTGGCACTGCAGGATTTGAGTCCCTGGTGGCGTAGTGTGTTACTGATGGTAGGCTTTGTTACTTTGGTCCCAGCTCTCTGCAGGTCATTCACTAGGTCCCCCCGTGTGGTTCTGGGATTTTTGCTCACCGTTCTTGTGATCATTTTGACCCCACAGGGTGAGATCTTGCGTGGAGTCTTCCATTTCCTAATAATTGCTCCCACAGTTGATTTCTTCAAACCAAGCTGCTTACCTATTGCAGATTCAGTCTTCCCAGCCTGGTGCACGTCTACAATTTAGTTTCTGGTGTCCTTTGACAGCTCTTTGGTCTTGTCCATAGTGGAGTTTGGAGTGGGACTGTTTGAGGTTGTGGACAGGTGTCTTTTATACTGATAACAAGTTCAAACAGGTGCCATTAATACAGGTAACGAGTGGAGGACAGAGGAACCTCTTAAAGAAGAAGTTACAGGTCTGTGAGAGCCAGAAATCTTGCTTGTTTGTAAGTGACCAAATACTTATTTTCCACCACAATTTGCAAATACATTCATTAAAAATCCTACAATGTGATTTTCTGGATTTTTTTCTCATTTTGTCTGTCATAGTTGAAGTGTACCTATGATGAAAATTACAGGCCTCTCATCTCTTTAAGTGGGAGAACTTGCACAATTGGTGGCTGACTAAATACTTTGTTGCCCCACTGTACGTGCATGGATATATCTGCATGTGTACGTACAGTATGTATCTTAATAGTCTGAGCCCATCTCCCCCATAACTGTTAGCCCCACAGATCATGCCCCCATCGCTGTTAGCCCCACAGTTCATGCCCCCATCTCCCCCATCGCTGTTAGCCCCACAGGTCATACACCCATGTCCCCCCTCGCTGTTAGCCCCACAGGTCATACACCCATGTCCCCCCTCGCTGTTAGCCCCACAGGTCATGCCCCCATCTCCCCCTCGCTGTTAGCCCCACAGGTCATGCCCCCATCACTGTTAGCCCCACAGGTCATGCCCCCATCGCTGTTAGCCCCACAGATCATGCCCCCATCTCCCCCATCACTGTTAGCCCCACAGATCATACGCCCATGTCCCCCCTCGCTGTTAGCCCCACCAGTCATGCCCCCATCTCCCCCACAGATCATGCCCCCATCTCCCCCATCACTGTTAGCCCCACAGGTCATACCCCCATGTCCCCCCTTGCTGTTAGCCCCACAGGTCACATCCCCCCTAGCTGTTAGCCCCAAAGGTCATACCCCCATGTCTCTCCTCACTGTTAGCCACAGGTCACGTCCCCCTCGCTGTTAGCCCCACAGGTCATGCCCCCATCTCCCCCACAGGTTATGCCCCCATCTCTCAACCCCGTCTCCCCCACAGCTCATGCCCCCCTGTTAGGCCCACAGGTCATGCCCATGGATCTGGCTCCCTCAAGGCAACCAATCTGGACTAGTTAGTCATTATAAAGGTGACAGACAGTAGAACATTGTTAAAGTGTACATCATCTATGTCTGAAGCTCACAAGAAGGTGAGGCTTTCACATAGGTGACATCTCCACTTCTCCAGAGAGGATTGAGATGAAACACATATTACCTGTGTCACTGTGGCAATATAATTATTTCACTTTGATAGATCTGACTACTGAATCCTTCGTCTGAGCCCACCTCCCCCCTAGCTGTTAGCCCCACAGGTCATACCTTCATCTCCCTGTAGCTGTTAGCCCCACAGGTCATACCCTCATCTCCCCCTAGCTGTTAGCCCCAAAGGTCATACCCCCATCTCCCCCTAGCTGTTAGCCCCAAAGGTCATACCCCCATGTCCCTCCTCACTGTTAGCCCCACAGGTCATACCCCCATGCCCCTCCTTACTGTTAGCCCCACAGGTCATGCTCTCATCTCCCCCTAGCTGTTAGCCCCACAGGTCATGGCCCCAACTCCCGACCAATCTGTCCTAGTTAGTCATTATAAAGGTGACAGACAGTAGAACCTTGTTAAAGTGTACAAAATCTATGTCTGAAGCTCACAAGAAGGTGAGGCTTTCACATAGGTGACATCTCCACTTCTCCAGAGAGGATTGAGATGAAACACATATTACCTGTGTCACTGTGGCAATACAATTATTTCACTTTGATAGATCTTAACACAGTATTGAAGGTTGATATGACCATTACTTAATCAAATAAACTCAATTGAAGAAAGCTATTATTCCGGACTGAAATGATATGAGTTTGTCTGGAGAATAATGTGCCATCTGAATATGTTTCTCCCAGATTCATTTGTCATCTGTCACTGAGATAAAGAAAGTTTAGCTCCAAGAAGAAAACACTAAGTTCTGATTCATACAGCTTTATGTGTGTCTGAATGGGTCTACTGCATACACTCTAGCTAATGTAGCTGTCCATTATTCAATGCAGCACTGAGCCACAACGGTGTATGCACCAATTTGTGTGTGCCTGTGTTTTCCAGAGCAACATTTAAACTAGAACACAAAGGGACATGAAGCACTGTACCTGAGCCCTGGTCACATACCTGGTTCCAGTCCTGGTCACATCCTTGGTTACAGTCCTGGTCACATCCTTGCTTACAGTCCTGGTCACAGCCCTGGTTACAGTCCTGGTCACAGCCCTGGTCACAGCCCTGGTTCTGGTTCCAGTCCTGGTCACAGCCCTGGTCACTGTCCTGGTCACATCCCTGGTTACAGTCCTGGTCACAGCCCTGGTTACAGTCCAGGTTACAACCCTGGTTACAACCCTGGTTGCAGTCCTGGTCACAGCCCTGGTTCCAGTCCTGGTCACAGACCTGGTTCCAGTACTGGTCACATCCCTGGTTCCAGCCCTGGTCACAGACCTGGTTCCAGTCCTGGTCACAGACCTGGTTCCAGTCCTGGTCACATACCTGGTTCCAGTCCTGGTCACAGCCCTGGTCACAGCCCTGGTTCTGGTTCCAGTCCTGGTCACAGCCCTGGTCACTGTCCTGGTCACATCCCTGGTTACAGTCCTGGTCACAGCCCTGGTTACAGTCCAGGTTACAACCCTGGTTACAACCCTGGTTGCAGTCCTGGTCACAGCCCTGGTTCCAGTCCTGGTCACAGACCTGGTTCCAGTACTGGTCACATCCCTGGTTCCAGCCCTGGTCACATCCCTGGTTCCAGTCCTGGTCACAGACCTGGTTCCAGTACTGGTCACATCCCTGGTTCCAGCCCTGGTCACAGACCTGGTTCCAGTCCTGGTCACAGACCTGGTTCCAGTCCTGGTCACAGCCCTGGTTACAGTCCTGGTCACAGCCCTGGTCACAGCCCTGGTCACAGCCCTGGTTCTGGTTCCAGTCCTGGTCACAGCCCTGGTCACTGTCCTGGTCACATCCCTGGTTACAGTCCTGGTCACAGCCCTGGTTACAGTCCAGGTTACAACCCTGGTTACAACCCTGGTTACAACCCTGGTTGCAGTCCTGGTCACAGCCCTGGTTCCAGTCCTGGTCACAGACCTGGTTCCAGTACTGGTCACATCCCTGGTTCCAGCCCTGGTCACATCCCTGGTTCCAGCCCTGGTCACAGACCTGGTTCCAGCCCTGGTCACAGACCTGGTTCCAGTCCTGGTCACAGACCTGGTTCCAGTACTGGTCACATCCCTGGTTCCAGCCCTGGTCACAGACCTGGTTCCAGTCCTGGTCACAGACCTGGTTCCAGTCCTGGTCACAGCCCTGGTTACAGTCCTGGTCACAGCCCTGGTCACAGCCCTGGTTCTGGTTCCAGTCCTGGTCACAGCCCTGGTCACTGTCCTGGTCACATCCCTGGTTACAGTCCTGGTCACAGCCCTGGTTACAGTCCAGGTTACAACCCTGGTTACAACCCTGGTTACAACCCTGGTTGCAGTCCTGGTCACAGCCCTGGTTCCAGTCCTGGTCACATCCCTGGTTCCAGTACTGGTCACATCCCTGGTTCCAGCCCTGGTCACATCCCTGGTTCCAGCCCTGGTCACAGACCTGGTTCCAGTCCTGGTCACAGACCTGGTTCCAGTCCTGGTCACAGCCCTGGTTCCAGTCCTGGTCACAGCCCTGGTTACAGTCCTGGTCACAGACCTGGTTCCAGTCCTGGTCACAGCCCTGGTTACTGTCCTGGTTACAGCCCTGGTCACAGCCCTGGTCACAGTCCTGGTCACAGCCCTGGTTACAACCCTGGTCACAGCCCTGGTTACAACCCTAGTCACATCCCTGGTCACAGCCCTGGTTACAACCCTAGTCACAGGCTTGGTTATAGACATGGTCACAGCCCTGGGACCCAATGTTGTACATGGGGACATCGTATCCCTGTTGAAGCAGCCCAGCCTCCCCACAACTTTAACCTTCTCCATCATCCTTGTTGAAGCAGCCCAGCCTCCCCACCACTTTAACCTTCATCATCCCTGTTGAAGCAGCCCAGCCTCCCCACCACTTTATCTTTCTACATCATCCCTGTTGAAGCAGCCCAGCCTCCCCACCACTTTAACCTTCTCCATCATCCCTGTTGAAGCAGCCCAGCCTCCCCACCACCTTAACCTTCTCCATCATCCCTGTTGAAGCAGCCCAGCCTCCCCACCACTTCAACCTTCCATCCAGTCCCTTTGTGTTTTGTTTTCCTCCAAGCCTCCTTGATCAGCATAATGTATTTCGCATTTCATTGTTGAATTAGCATTTGATGCAGGAAAAGGGGGATATGGTACTGCGTGCCAAAATAAGGCTTCAATTAAGCTCAAGGGGGGAACCGGCTTTTTACAGCTTTTCCTGCTTAAGCGGTAATCCAATGGGCCCAATGCATGGCCATACTTATCGTCCTGTCCCACATTTGCACTTTACACCATGCAAATGATGGCCAAGCCGGGGAACAATACAGAAGGCTTGCTCCAGTCACCTGTTGTTGTTAGTCCTGCAGGAACAAAGGCTGGCACGGCTGCATCTGCGGAGGCCCTGCAGCTCTGCCGCCAAGGAGCAAGGCAAGTCCAGGTAATGAGGGGCCCATGCATATGGATGAGAGCCATGTTTAGAAATGGCAGGCAGGCGATGGCTGCTGGGTGATTGACAAACAAGATAAATAATAATAACAAGCAAGGGCCAAAACAAAAGCCCCGGCTTGGGCACAGCCAATCAAAAATCACCAGGCCCCAGCTGGAACAGTCGTTGCTATGGAGGGAGAGGTGAGACGCAGATTGGTTGTGGGATGGGAGAAGTTCCAGTGTGTGTGTGTTGCAAAACAACATGGATAAGGTACATTAAAACAATTTAGAGGACATATCTAACTGTCAAATTGAAACAGTATAAACAGAGAAAAATGCAACCATCTGTTCAATGCTAGTACACCGCCATTCTATTCTAGTACACAACCATTTGATTATAGTACACAACCAATCTATTCTAGTACAAAACCATTCTATTCTAGTACACAAACATTCTAGTCTACTACACTACCATTATATTCTACTACACAACCATGCTATTCTACTACACAACCATTATATTCTACTACACAACCCCACTATCTACTACACAACCATTCTATTCTACCACACAACCATTCTGTTCTACTACACAACCATTGTATTCTACTACACAACCATTATGTCCTACTACACAAGCATTATGTTCTTCTACACAAGCATTATGTTCTACTATACAACCATTACATTCTACTACACCACCATTACGTTCTACTACACAACCATTATGTTCTACTACACAGCCATTATGTTCTACTACACAGCCATTATGTTCTACTACACAACCATTATGTTCTACTACACAACCATTATGTTCTACTACACAGCCAGTATGTTCTACTACACAACCATTATTTTCAACCGCACAACCATTCTATTCTACCACACAACCATTATGTTCTACCACACAAACATGATGTTCTACTACACAACCATCATGTTCTACTACACAACCATGCTATTCTACCACACAACCATTATGTTCTACTACACAGCCATGCTATTATACCACACATCCATGCTATTCGACCACACAACCATGATATTCTACCACCCAGCCATGCTATTCTACCACACAGCCATTATATTCTACCACACAGCCATGCTATTATACCACACAACCATGCTATTCTACCACATAACCATTATATTCTACCACACAGCCATGGTATTCTACCACACAACCATTATGTTCTACTACACAACCATTATGTTCTACTACACAACCATTATGTTTTACTACACAACCATTACGTTCTACTACACAACCATTACGTTCTACTACACAACCATTCTACTATACAACACCATGACGTTCTACTACACAACCATGACGTTCTACTACACAACCATTACATTCTACTACACAACCATTACATTCTACTACACAACCATTACGTTCTACTACACAACCATTACATTCTACTACACCACCATTATGTTCTACTACACAACCATTACCTTCTACTACACAACCATTGTCTTCTACTACACAACCATTACGTTCTCCTACATAACCATTATGTTCTCCTACACAACCAGTACATTCTACTACACAACCATTATGTTCTACTACACAACCATTACGTTCTACTACACAACCATTGTGTTCTACTACACAACCATTACGTTCTACTACACAACCATTACGTTCTACTACACAACCATTAAGTTCTACTACACAACCATTACCTTCTACTACACAACCATTGTATTCTACTACACAACCATTATGTTCTCCTACATAACCATTATGTTCTCCTACACAACCAGTACATTCTACTACACAACCATTACGTTCTACTACACAACCATTATGTTATACTACACAACCATTACGTTCTACTACACAACCATTATGTTCTACTACACAACCATTACGTTCTACTACACAACCATTACATTCTACCACACAACCATTACATTCTACTACACAACCATTATGTTCCCCTACACAACCATTACGTTCTCCTACACAACCATTACGTTCTACTACACAACCATTATGTTCTACTACACAACCATTACGTTCTACTACACAACCATTATGTTCTACTACACAACCATTATGTTCTACTACACAACCATTATGTTCTACTACACAACCATTACGTTCTACTACACAACCATTACGTTCTACTACACAACCATTACGTTCTACTACACAACCATTGTGTTCTACTACACAACCAATGTGTTCTACTACACAACCAATATGTTCTACTAAACAATCATTATGTTCTACTACACAACCATTATGTTCTACTACACAACCAATATGTTCTACTAAACAACCATTATGTTGTACTACACAACCATTATGTTCTACTACACAACCATTATGTTCTACTACACAACTATTATGTTCTACTACACAACCATTACGTTCTACTACACAACCATTACGTTCTCCTACACAACCATTACGTTCTCCTACACAACCATTACGTTCTCCTACACAACCATTACATTCTCCTACACAACCATTACGTTCTGCTACACAGCCATTACGTTCCACTACACAACCATTACGTTCTACTACACAACCATTACGTTCTACTACACAACCATTACGTTCTACTACACAACCATTACGTTCTACTACACAACCATTACGTTCTACTACACAACCATTATGTTCTACTACACAACCATTATGTTCTACTACACAACCATTATGTTGTACTACACAACCATTATGTTCTACTACACAACCATTATGTTCTACTACACAACAATTACGTTCTACTACACAACCATTATGTTCTACTACACCTATGAAGAAATCCACCAAATTAAATAGTTTAAATATTTGTGAGAATCTTCTGCTGTAGATGCTAAGAACTCATATCAAAGTGAAAAGTTAAGCTTTCACCCTTGAGTGGTGTGTGTGTGTGTGTGTGTGTGTGTGTGTATGTGTGTGTGTGTGTGTGTGTGTGTGTGTGTGTGTGTGTGTGTGTGTGTGTGTGTGTGTGTGTGTGTGTGTGTGTGTGTGTGTGCAATATGATGCAAGTGTGTACACAGGCATGTAATGACATGATACTATTTAATATGATGCCTATCAATAGTCTATTCCACCATAGATACAATATACACTGTCATCCATATACATGCATGTTTTCAATACAGGTCGTCACTATGTAAATTCCTCCTGTATAAAATGAAGAGCACCTCCTCAATAATATTGACCAAATGAAATGGTTAAATGAGACTGTAAAGAGTAAGAACACATTCCTTTGAAATCTAAATTCCAGCGGGGAACATTACACTAGAACATTTCCTCTCCCAGGTAGAGCCTGTCGATAGGGTCGAACACTAAAGAAAGGCTGGCTTTATGTTTGACTGGGGGGACATACAGTACTGTCAGTGCAAACTGATGGCGAACATGGAGAGAAAGTAACTCAACAAAACAAATTTTTTTTGGGGTGACTCCAAAAGAAGAGGGAAAAACATCACAATTCAGAACCAGACAAAATCTGCCCACACACAAGAGGTTTGTAGTGGAGTACTGATGCAGTAACACACACACACAAAGAGCATGATTTTTTTTGTGTTTTTTTTCAACGGCCACATCTTGCCATAATTGACATGAATACACTTAATCTACAAAGTGTTTCTCCTGCAGCATGTAATAAGGCGTGCAGTAAACCTGCTCTCAGTTTGTAATTGTGACTAATAGTGGCCGTGGGCCTTACTGCCTTGTGAGAGACATTCACTTAAACATGTCATTTTAATTACCATAGAAAAATGTCACAACATGCAGTTTGTAAAATGTATTTAAGGTTTTTCTGGAAGGCGTAGAGGATAGATCTAACGTCGAGAAAACAACAAAACAGCAGAAAGCATATCGCTTTAACAAGAAGATATGCATCACTTACACTTTGTCTTTCAAAAAACTCTCACTTCCTGGTATACCCTTAAACGAGCAATTTGCTAAATCTATTTTAATGATATGTACCCAATGATTGTGCAAAGAATATAACTTGTAATTCACTCATGGACTTAGTTCAACTGGTGTACCACATCAAAAGCAAAAATATACTGTAAGCGTGTTTTACTCCAATGTTTGTAAACAAAGTAAATGTAAACAGACACTATGTAGCCTAAAACATTGTTAAAACTATAATTTTGACATCAAGGATGGTCAGTCTTTGCATCCATAGCTCTGTCTTTGAATTTGAGAGTGGTTACATTTCTCCAGCCCCATCCCTCAGTTTTTACCAGAACAGGGCTTGTCACTTTAATGAAATGTTCTAGAGTCCAACACATCGACAGATGCACAGTGTGAGAGATATAACATCCTAAAGGACTATAGGACAAAGGTAAGGCCAGGCAAACAAGTCTTGCCTTACAGACCACCACAAGACTGCTAGCAGACAAACACAGTAATAGATAGTGTAAAGGAAATTAAAAGAGTCAGTGGGCTGAACACACCACTACCAGCAGGGATGTGTCTTGAATGGCACCCTATTCCATCTATAGTGCACTACGTTTGACCAGGACCCATAGGGACTAGTGTGTCATTGGGGTGCAGTCTAGGACTAGAGCTGGGGAAGTGAAGGGTCAGAGACAGGAAATGAGTTGTAGTGTGAGTTTCCTGACTACTATTGTCAACACTCAGATTGACTAGACTGGGGTGTCACGTCAGTTTTAACGACTGGTACATTCAGTACCCTTGGATTTAACTCAGGGCCTTGATAACAGTGTGTGTGTGTGTGTGTGTGTGTGTGTGTGTGTGTGTGTGTGTGTGACAGCTGTATTTAACAGCTTTGCATAACATGATCACAGTATCTAAGCATCCCTTTTAGACAAATCCTCCAATGTTAATCAAAACATGGTAGGCTATGTGCCACAAAGCTAAGTACAAAATAAACACAGTATGTTTCAATATGCAAACTATTCCATGGTTATTACTGGAGCGCTACATGGGTACACAATATCTCCCACTGTTAAAGTCAAGGTCTGCTATTTACCATGACTTCGTTCAAATGATGTGCCCATATTTAACCGTTAAGCCTTAAACACAATAAAAAGACCCTTGGTATTTCCCTTAATATCCAAAAGTAATTTTCTTCTCTTAATACGTACTCTCGAAATGTAGCGCATTTGCACACAACATGTATTAATTACAACTAAATAAGCCGAGCAGAGCCGTGTAGTCATTAGCCTTTCCTTTTGAACAGGAGATGGGGTAATATTAAATACATCGGCCAACCTAAAACATTAAGGAACCACTCTGATATTCTGCAAAAAAAATCCCTCCCCGGGCAGCATCAACCGTTGAGCCTGAGCTTTACCACACACATGCAAACTTAGACACACACACGTGCGCTAGCACATGCACACAAACACAAAACACAGTCCCTCGCGCACAAACACACACACACATTTAACTTGACACACACACACACACACACCAAAAGTGAGTAAATATTTAGCATTTTCATCTGGCCCCAGCCTGAGTGAGTGACAGCTAAGGCCTTGGTGGAAGAGATAACAGATCACCAGGAGTTCTAGCAGTCAAGTCCTCAGAAGTTTCTTAAGCTGGGCTCAAAAGAGCCACTGACAGTTCACTTTTCATGTTGAATGTGGAGTCAGTGAGAGAGCCTTAGCGCCACACAGTTGTCACAGTACATCAAAACATCCACGGGATTGACTAAAAATGATGCAAATGTGTCGATGATAGACGCCCAACCTTCCCCATTGACACCAGTCTTCCCTGAGAAATCTAGAAAGTTCTATGTTTCCCTCCCTCTGTCTAAGGCTGAATGAAGATCTCATCAAACCAATCTAATAGTTGAGTCATTTTCTATTAGCTATTATGGCTAGAGTCCGACCAATACGTTTTTTTTTTTAGGTCCGATAAGATTTACATTTTTTGCAGGACAAAATTGACTGAAACTTCTGCCGATATACTGTTTCACGCCGGGACAATCAAAAAGTATACATTTTCACACTGAATTCTCATAAATTGCCATCCAAATGAGCAATTGTCCAATAAATAAACTTGATTTCATTCATTGTGAAATTGATGACATGTCATGAAAATGGTCGCAAGTGTTCAGATAAGCATACAATTCCCTTTTATCATTCTCGTTTGAATATCGGTTATGGTCCGACACCGATATAGCGGTAAGAGGCCATTATCGGCCGATAATATCAGTGAACCGATATATCGGTTGGGCTCTATTCATGCCCTTGGTTGGGGATAAGCAGCTTGAAAATACCTCATGATTGCCACAGAAAAATAATCACAACAGCCCAAAGGGTTCATAGATCTGGCATTGTGTATTCATCGTCTTCTATTTTGTTGTTGCTGCTATTCTTATTTCTTTGTGTGTATGCATTAGCTTTGATGCACTCAGGTCAGTGCTACAGTATGACGAGCATTGATGTGACATGGCTAATTTGGAAATGAAGGCCAATTAAACATCACAGACTCCCTCTCTCTGCCTGAAGGACTATACCTAGTGGAGCCGGGGCCGTGGGTTAGCGTTCATATGATGTAGGGAGGGAAACTGATTAAGACCTCAAAGAATACTACAAGCGCTGCGGGGTATTACAGGACTTCATGTATGTGAGATCTCTAAGAGGTTCCTAACAGTCATCCATGGAACCATTGTGTGCCCAGTCGGAAGAACATGAGGGTTTACAAACGTGATGTTTTAAATCAGACAAGGTTGACTTACTTGTAAACTCCCTAAAATAACCTAAAAACCTATTAAAGCCTGTCAATTATATTATCTAAGGAGACCTTGAAATGTCTTCCAAATCTTGGAAAACTAGATCCTCTAACAAATCCCTTCAAATGGCCAGCATAAAAAAGCAGCTGTAGCTGTGTCTTTTTGTCTAGCT
This sequence comes from Oncorhynchus kisutch, assembly GCF_002021735.2. Lineage (NCBI taxonomy): Eukaryota > Metazoa > Chordata > Actinopteri > Salmoniformes > Salmonidae > Oncorhynchus > Oncorhynchus kisutch. The sequence goes on from NC_034192.2 coordinate 46,143,717, forward strand.
GTGTGGTGCTGCATTCACAGCTCTAGGTCTGTGTTGTAGCTAGCAGTGTATTATCTCAGTAAGTAACCCAGCATGGAAAGGAGCTTTCACAGCTCTATGATTCTACCCAGTGTGTTGTAGCTAGCAGTGTATTATCTCAGTAAGTAACCCAGCATGGAAAGGAGCTTTCACAGCTCTAGGTTTCTACCCACTGTGTTGTAGCTAGCAGTGTATTATCTCAGTAAGTAACCCAGCATGGAAAGGAGCTTTCACAGCTCTATGATTCTACCCACTGTGTTGTAGCTAGCAGTGTATTATCTCAGTAAGTAACCCAGCATGGAAAGGAGCTTTCACAGCTCTAGGTTTCTACCCACTGTGTTGTAGCTAGCAGTGTATTATCTCAGTAAGTAACCCAGCATGGAAAGGAGCTTTCACAGCTCTATGATTCTAACCACTGTGTTGTAGCTAGCAGTGTATTATCTCAGTAAATGACCCAGCATGGAAAGGAGCTTTCACAGCTCTATGATTCTACCCACTGTGTTGTAGCTAGCAGTGTATTATCTCAGTAAATGACCCAGCATGGAAAGGAGCTTTCACAGCTCTAGGTTTCTACCCACTGTGTTGTAGCTAGCAGTGTATTATCTCAGTAAGTAACCCAGCCTGAGAGGAGCTCATTAATGATCTGTGGATTGTTTAGCCTTCTTGTGCTCAGTTGTCACCAACCGCACAAGGGCACCAAACCCAATATCACCAGTATGCCAATTAATAGGGATGCACGATATATCGGTGAACATATCGGAATCGGACGATATTAGCCAAAAATGCCAACATTGGATTCGCTCCGATGTCTAGTTTAACGCCGATGTGAAAAACCGATGACAAAGCTGACGTGCATACCTGTACAACACAGATAGATGAGAACATCTTTGGATATAATGTAGGTACATGACATACTGACACCACGTAAAATGTTGCGCTACATGTGCAAGCACAGCATTCCTAAACTAGCCCACAATGTCTGCTGTGTTGATCGAGCAGTCAACAAGTCGAGCAGTCATTTGAAAGAGTAAGTAAATATCAGGGCAACAACTCAAAGGCGAAATCCATTAACCACAAGATAATGGAATTCATTGCCCTTGACAATCAACCGTTCTCTGTTGTGGGTGATGTTGGCTTTCGCTGACTGGTCGAGCACGGATACACTTTTTTATGTTGTTGATGTTGTCCTACCGAAGTTACACAGTAATAGCGTCACTGCTGTTAGCTTTATGACTGATATTTGGACCAGAGATATCAGCCCCATGAGCATGCTAAGTCCGACAGCACAGTGGGTCATCGAGGATTTCGCACTGAGGACAGTCGTGTTGCATGCTCATGAATATTCTGATTGTCATACCGCTGCTGCCATTTCAATGGCATTTTTGAACAAGTTTGGAACTTGGAAACATGAACACACTAGCTAGCTCCATTCGAACAACTGACTTGAGAAATAAGCTCATCAACTGCGCCTGCAGCAGACGTGATAAGCTTTATGTGCGTATGTAGCATTTCTGGGATCTTTTTTTTCAGCTCATGAAACATGGGACAAACACTTAACATGTTGCATTTATATTTTGTTCAGTGTAATATTTGTATTCTAATTCCTAATTCTAACGCCACCGATTATGTCACACACGAGTGGAGTGTGCATGCCCATTCTGACTTTGCCAATGCTAAGCTAACCAGTTAGCTAGTAGCTAGTGTGCGAGTGTCTATGGAGTGAAGATGGCCCCTTTTCCCGTTTTTACTTGCCCACATTGGCGAATGAAACGGTTGCCCTTGACTACAGTTTGCCCCGGCAACAAAACTGCCCACACAGACCGTGAAGAAGCGATTTGGTGGCATTCTCTCTTTACAGTGTTGCCACCATGCTCAATGCTATATACAAGGACCGCTACTTCGATGCAGACAAGAAATGTTACATTCGAGGCTGGACAAGATAGAAACGGACATAGTGACAGTGTGCACCAAGGATGAGAGGCCATGGAGAGGCCTGAAACTTCCCTGCTTGACAAGTATGATGCAATCCTGGTTGAGAATGAAATGACTGAACAACGAAACAGCACAGCAAGTAAGTGAAAGAAATGGGTTTTGATGATGTTTTACTGGTAATGGGGACATACATTAATTCCAACAAAATACATTGTTGGTCAGTGTGTGTAACCTTTATTTAACTAGACAAGTCAGATAAGAACAAATTCTTATTTACAATGATGGCCTACCCCGGCCAAACCCGGACGACACTGGGCCAATTGTGTGCTGCCCTATGGAACTCCTAATCACGGTCGGATGTGATACAGCCTGGATTTGAACCAGGGACTGTAGTGACACCTCTTGCACGGAGATGCAGTGCCTTAGACAGCTGTGTCCATGTGTGTGTGTTAACTATGGAGCTGTACTAGAATGCTTAAAAGGCTGCAAAAATCGTTTTTTTTGCAAGGAAAATATTGGTATTTGACAAAAATGTCATATCGGTGTATCACTACCAGTTAAGCCTACTGTGTGTCAGTGTAGCAGTTGGAGCCCATTCCCCAGTCCACGAAACCCCTGATCCCACTGGTGCGGTGATTTACGTCAGAGGGAATCATGCACCTGAACCAGGCTGAACAGAGCACCAGTGTTTTAAATCGTGGCTGAACTGTTATTATTTGGGCTGAATAAAGTGCGAGGCGGGGAGTGCGAGTTGAGGGCCTCAGGTTGTGGCCTTGTCACGGTGCAGACAATGGGAGTCGATGCTGAACCTGCCAGTCTTCCCTGTCCGGGGGTGGTGGGGGTTGCTGAAAGGCACTGGAGGGGGGCCAAACACAATGGAACCAGACCCCCTCCTCCCCCCAACTGGGATTGCATGAGCCTGCCCAGACAATGCACTTCCACATGTCTCTTTCACAACCTCCTCTGTTCATGGTTCACAACAGCACTGAATGGCTTTGTCAGCCCGCCGGTCTTTTGAAGGAGACCTTTGTCAGCCCGCCGGTCTTTTGAAGGAGACCTTTGTCAACCCGCCGGCCTTTTCAAGGAGACCTTTGCCTCAGTTTTGCTGTAACGCGTTCCCACTTTTTACTGGGCAAACTTTTATAACAAATAAATGAACTGTTTTGCCACCTTTTGATCTAATCGTTACGGTGGGACTTTTGTGCCGACACGCAGGGGTCTTCTGACGTCTTTCTGGGTACGTGCCGATGAAGAAATGGTGCTGACATCCATAACTGAACTTTCTGCAACCTTGAATAAAGCCAAAATCAGAAGATCATAGAGTAGCAGCTGACTGCAAAGGGACATTATTCACAGAGGGAATCTGTACTGGGGTGAAGGAAATCTGTACTGGGGGGAAGGGAATATGTACTGGGGGAAGGGAATCTGTACTGGGTGGAAGGGAATCTGTAATGGATGGAAGGGAATCTGTACTGGAGGGAAGGGAATATGTACTGAGGGGAAGGGAATCTGTACTGAGGGGAAGGGAATCTGTACTGAGGGGAAGGGAATATGTACTGAGGGGAATGGAATCTGTACTGAGGGGAAGGGAATCTGTACTGAGGGGAAGGGAATCTGTACTGAGGGGAAGGGAATCTGTACTGAGGGGAAGGGAATCTATTGAAGGGAAGGGGATCTGTACTGAGGGGAAATGAATCTGTACTGAGGGGAAGTGAATCTGTACTGAGGGGAAGTGAATCTGTACTGAGGGGAAGGGAATCTGTACTGAGGGGAAGGGAATCTGTACTGAGGGGAAGGGAATCTGTACTGAGGGGAAGGGAATCTGTACTGAGGGGGAAGGGAATCTGTACTGAGGGGGAAGGGAATCTGTACTGAGGGGGAAGGGAATCTGTACTGAGGGGGAAGGGAATCTGTACTGAGGGGGAAGGGAATCTGTACTGAGGGAGAAGGCAATCTGTACTGAGGGGGAAGGGAATCTGTACTGAGGGGGAAGGGGATCTGTACTGAGGGGGAAGGGGATCTGTACTGGAGGGAAGGGAATCTGTACTGAGGGGGAAGGGAATCTGTACTGAGGGGGAAGGGTATCTGTACTGAGGGGAAGGGAATCTGTATTGAGTGAGGACATAGGTAAAGCTAATAAGATGGAAGAGGCAGATTCCTATGGATGGATGTGCTGGATGAATGGTGGTGAGAGTTTGGTGATGACTGCCGAAGTTCAGGGACCTGTACATCATAAGCTGGGGGCGCTGATGGCTACTAATGCAAAGTAAGGAGAGCCAATCAACTTCGATATGTATTCCACTCGGACTGGTTGACACATCGTACAGATGGATATGTCAAGGCCGGCATGCCGCAACGTTTCGCTGAAAAATCATTGCATTAGACATGACGACATGGGGCCGGGAAGATTATGTGATTGAATAAGGTCTTATATACATTAAGAGCCCTCCTTCACTCCCTCCTATTTATTTACCTATCCATCTTTTTTTATTCCATTCATCCACATCCAACATTCCTCCTTGAAAGAGCTGTAGCAGAGGTGCCCTTTCAAACTGAAGTGGATTTTCAATAAATAGTCTGCCTAATGGGAATGGCTCCCTGGGATCCCTAGGCCATATTGAGCAGGGACGGTATCGGTGTCACCGTGAGAGGACTACAGAGGCCCTTGATCTACGTATACCATTTTCTTGATTTCTCTGTTGCGGTCAATTTGGTGAAGGGGGTGACGGTGAGGCCACTCACGCCCATCTCTCGCTCTCGTCTCCTGGGGGCCGACTCCTCCTTGACCGCAGTTTGAAGGAGGGCCAGACCAGGCTCTTCTCACTCTGCCCTTTGACCTTTGCTTGAGGCGAATCGAGAGGCAGAATGAAATTGTCCTCTCACACCCATCCTTCTCCACAGAGAACCACTCTCTGTACCTAACACATCTCTCAAAGCCTCCCTCCTTCCATCTTTATGACATCACCATCACGCTCACTACCTCATAGCAGCATCCACATTATCATCCTAGCCTGGCTGTGTGTGCAGCCATGTGTGTGTGTAAATGGTGATTGGTGTGCGGCAGAGAGCAGTCAGCGTAATGTGATTAATCAGTGGGATGAGTTGAGATGGGAGACCACACTAAGGGCCGTGTCATCCCAGCGGGAGGCTTTCTCTTCCCCTTCTGAATCAACCTGCATCCATATCTCCCCTGGCGCCTATCCTCTCAGACATCACCACTTACCAACAACCCTCTTCACACCAAGCCACCGCTCCATTCCCCAAGTCCGCCCAGCGACACAACCAATAAGGGATATTACCGCTTCCCATGGCTGCACTTAGGACTGCATGAGGCACCGAGTGTTCAAGTGAGGGGACATTAAGGGGTGTTCGTTTCCCCTGGGCCATGTGTGCGTGTGTGTGTGGAACAGGGATGGGGAACGGCGATGGGATGGTATATGTCCGCTGTTCTGTTGACAGATTCATCTCTCCTCAACAGAAAGGCTGAATGTGGAAAAAGGTTACCGTGTTAGATTCCCTGTTCCTCGGCAAAGTGGCGGTGGGGCTTGGAGCAAAGAAGATGCAAAGGAGAAGAAGAAGTGCTGTGTGTCTTCACTACCTATCTGCAAGGTTATCTATTTTGCTGAGTGAGAAAGGCCGACAGACTGCTTGTGTTCCAGTCAAGACAGAGACACAGCTCACCGCACAGGGGCGACAAGACCGATACTCACTAGTGATCAATCTCACAGAGACTTTGACTGCCAAGCTTACATAGAAATGTGCTCCTTTTTAATTCACTCATCCCCTTTCTATATGCCTCCTACTTCACATTAGACAGACAGACACAAAAGGCAAATGGGCTACAGGACAAGAGCGATAAAGATTGGGCAGGCGATGTCAATGCAGATTGGGCCTTTTGTGCCAAGCCGATGCATCTCTACCTCAAACCAGACGCCCCACTTGCAATTATTGCGTTCTCCCAGACAAGGAACACAGAAGCAAAGTCTAAATAGGGTGCCTCTAGCTAGATCATCAATCACGGGTGGGGGAAAGGAGGGTGGAGTTGGAGAGTTTTGCCAAGCCATGTCCCATACCATTTATTATGAATGGAAGGTCCCTATGGTCTGGGAGAATGGGGTGGGGCTGACTGCTATTACAATGAGCCTGTCCTCCTATAGCTCATCCCAACAGCCTCCTCTGATACACACACACACATGGCCACATGCACACCCACAAACACACACGATCGTGCTGAGCAATTAGTGCTTTTTGAGGTCAGTTCGGTTTCGGTGCAATTATTTAAAAAAGAATCACATTTTCCGATTTAGGTTTGGATAAAACTTTTTATTTTTATTTTTTTACATTAAATGCACTATGCTTTATGTGTGTTGACTGCTGTAACAACACATAATAAAACAATTCATACATGTCCCATGATGACAGTGACTGACATTACTGCTTATCATAATTTATTCACATTACTTTACTTTAATAAAAAATGTGTTTTATTTCATTCCAAGTCATCATCTGATCTCTATAGAGCTGTTGCTTATGCTGTCTGACAAAATCCCTATTTTAGAAGTTATTCAAAGTAAATAAGGCATACTTTAATGACTGCTAAACAGAAAATATCAATCACTTGCATCGTGTATTCTCAGGCTCACGAAGCAACTTTTTCAATCCCTCTCCATCGCGCGTTCTCTCTTCTCTCAGTTTGTTTCTGCTCCGCACAGACCGGACAAGTTTAAGCGAGTGTGGAATGGATTATGGTCATTGTAGTTATTGACCATGTTTTCTGCACTAAACTATATAGAATATTGGCCTGTTGGAAACTATAACTCTATACTACATTGCACAGTTCAGGCTTGATCTGATTTATCTCTACAGGAACTGCACACCAAGCTCACAGAACTAAATGGAATTCAAATAGTTGAACTGACGTCAGTCAATATAACAATTTCACTCAGCACGCACACAAATACACACACAGGGGTCAGACGGAAGGTTGGACTCACCTGGATCAGTGATTCGCTCAGCCTCCCCTCGTCCACCTCCAGCACAATGTCCCGGATCTCTTCATAAGGCAGCCGGAATGAGCCCAGGAAAATTGCTGTTGTGATAGAAATGGGAAGAGGGGAGTCATTTTCCTCCCTTTTTTTTATTAGACCGGCAGGTTCAAAAGAGAGCTTTCACCTTTCACGAGCCCAGATCAAACCTGACACTGGGAAAAGTAATACACTTTCAGCCCTTCAATGGGATTGTTTGTGTCCGTCTGACAAAAACATCCACATTTCCCAGTGACAATAGAAGCCAGTTGAAATAACACCAATTTTGGGCACCGATTACCAGATAATGACTTGATATGTCAATCCCCTAACCTTTGGTTAAATTGCAGATTCAACATAACACAAGGACAGAAACTCAAATAAGTAATGCCCTTGTAAATTGTGGGTGAGGGGTGGTCAAGAACCTCGCTAGCCCCGCTACATCTTAGCAAGGTTCCCAGCGAGAACAGCAGCTCTGAGAGTTACATGGAATGCGAGGAGACTGCTGAATCCTAGGCAGGCATTCTCAGCAGGAGCCCCAGTCTCCAGGGTGGGCCTGGAGGAGGCCCTCAGGGGGAATTTGGACCTGATGGCTGGTAGGCTGGTATGCTGGGAGTCACCAGTGGAGGTCTGGTAATGAGTGTCTTCACAGCTGCTATAGCATGCCCACTCCATGCCAGTCCACTTCCTCTGTGTGTTCACATCAGATTCAAAAAAAGTTAATGTCCTCAACAAGCAACTCATTTAGCAGGTTCTCAAATTACATTTTGTATTTTCAACTGTGGGAAGTTGAACAACTTGCATGGGAGTATTTTTTAATTTTTCGATGGTGTTACATTTTAATTGGTGGAAGAGAAAGTTTCAGCTCATCTGTTGCATCATCAGCTATCTGACTTGCCTTTCAACAATTTCTAAATGGCAGATGCATATACTTATTTAATTCCAGTTCCAGTCTCACGGAGACATTTTATTTCATAATATATCTATCAACCACCACAAAAACCTTGAAGGGCTCTGAACAACGCTGAATACATTATATCAAGCTTGGCAAAGAGATCAGATTTGTATGAAGAGTGGAGGATGGAAAATAAAGAACAATTGAAAAAACAATAGTGAAGTCTGATCATTCTTCTTCTCTTTCGGCGCCTATAACGTTAAAGCACAGACTCAATAGAGGGAAATGAACTTGGCTCATGCCAAAACGGGTGGTAGAATTCCTTGTGGACAACCGTTGAAAATAACAAAAAAAAATGTCAGTTTTTCCATGTGTATTTAATGCTGATAGATCACTATGCACAGTATGGGTGAGGGGTGACTCCATTTCCAGCATGCCTGACCCCAC